>NW_028120128.1:0-430387 GCF_965119305.1 Pelophylax lessonae | reverse complement strand
TGACTGTATTTTTGTCTTTTAGAGGTCTTAAAAAGGCAGTTTTAGACAAGATAATTGCATTTCGTTACCAGTGATCTGAAAACATTTTTTTTTGGTCAAAATGACTCTATTTTCGTCTCCAAGTGTCTAAAAAGCCTTTTTTAGTCACAATAACTGCATTTGGTCACCATAGGTTCTTGTATAACTTTTTTAGCCAAAATGACTGTATTTTTGTCTTTTAGAGTCTTAAAACACTGCTTTTAGACAAGACTACATTTGGTATCCAATGGCCTGAAAAAATGTTTTTGTTCAAAATGACTCTATTTAGGTCTCCAAGTGTCCAAAAAGCCCTTTTTAGTCAAAATAACTACGTTTGGTCACCAAAGGTCTGAAAAACTTTTTTTTAGCCAAAATGACTGTATTTTTGTCTTTTCGAGTCTTAAAAAGCCGGTTTTAGACAAGATAATTGCATTTCGTTACCACTGATCTGAAAACATTTTTTTGGTCAAAATGACTCTATTTTGGTCTCCATGTGTCTAAAAATCCCTTTTTAGTCAAAATAATTGCATTTGGTCACCGAAGGTCTGAAAAATTTTTTTAGTCAAAATGATTGTATTTTCGTTTATTAGAGTCTTAAAAAGCGGTTTTGGACAAGATAATTGCATTTGGTAACCAATCGCCTAAAACATTTGTTTGGGTCAAAATGACTCTATTTTGGTCTCCAAGTGTCTAAAAAGCATTTTTTAGTCAAAATAACTGCATTTGGTCACCAAATGTCTGAAAACCTTTTTTAGCCAAAATGACTGTATTTTTGTCTTTTAGAGTCTTAAAAAGCCGGTTTTAGACAAGATAATTGCACTTCGTATGCAGTGCTCTGAAAACATTTTTTGGTCAAAATGACTCTATTTTGGTCTCCAAGTGTCTAAAAAGCCTTTTTTAGTCAAAATAACTACGTTTGGTCACCAAAGGTCTGAAAAACTTTTTTTAGCCAAAATGACTGTATTTTTGTCTTTTAGAGTCTTAAAAAGCCGGTTTTAGACAAGATAATTGCATTTCGTTACCACTGATCTGAAAACATTTTTTTTGGTCAAAATGACTCTATTTTGGTCTCCACGTGTCTAAAAATCCCTTTTTATTCAAAATAACTGCATTTGGTCACCGAAGGTATGAAAAAAATTTAGTCAAAATGATTGTATTTTCGTCTATTAGAGTCTTAAAAAGCCGGTTTTGGACAAGATAATTGCATTTGGTAACCAATCGCCTGAAACATTTGTTTAGGTCAAAACGACTGTATTTTTGTCTTTTAGAGTCTTAAAACACTGCTTTTAGACAAGATAAACTACATTTGGTAACCAATGGCCTGAAAAAATGTTTTTGGTCAAATTGACTCTATTTAGGTCTCCAAGTGTCCAAAAAGCACTTTTTAGTCAAAATAACTACGTTTGATCACCAAAGGTCTGAAAAACTTTTTTAGCCAAAATGACTGTATTTTTGTCTTTTAGAAGCCGGTTTTAGGACAAGATAATTGCATTTGGTAACCAATCGCCTGAAACATTTGTTTGGGTCAAAATGACTCTATTTTGGTCTTTAAGTGTCTAAAAAGCCTTTATTAGTCAAAATAACTGCATTTGGTCACCAAAGGTCTGAGAAACTTTTTTAGCCAAAATGACTGCATTTCTGTCTTTTAAAGTCTTTAAAAAGCCGGTTTTAGACAAGATAATTGCATTTCGTTACCACTGATCTGAAAACATTTTTTTGGTCAAAATGACTCTATTTTGGTCTCCATGTGTCTAAAAATCCCTTTTTAGTCAAAATAATTGCATTTTCGTCTATTAAAGTCTTAGAGTCTTAAAAAGTATTAGAGTCTTAAAAGCCGGTTTTGGACAAGATAATTGCATTTGTTAACCAATCGCCTGAAACATTTGTTTGGGTCAAAATTTTGGTCTCCAAGTGTCTAAAAAGCCTTTTTAGTCAAAATAACTGCATTTAGTCACCAAAGGTCTGAAAAACTTTTTTAGCCAAAATGACGGTATTATTTATATCTTTGGGAGTCTTAAAAAGCCAGTTTTAGACAAGATAATTGCATTTCGTTACCAGTGATCTGAAAACATTTTTTTGGTCAAAATGACTCTATTTTGGTCTCCAAGTGTCTAAAAAGCCCCTTTTAGTCAAAATAACTGTATTTGGTCACCAAAGGTCTGAAATAAAAAATTAGTCAAAATGATTGTATTTTCGTCTATTACAGTCTTAAAAGCCGGTTTTGGACAAGATAATTGCATTTGGTAACCAATCGCCTGAAACATTTGTTTGGGTCAAAAACGACTCTATTTAGGTCTCCAAGTGTCTAAAAACCCTATTTTAGTCAAAATAAATGCATTTGTTCACCAAAGGTCTGAAAACCTTTTTTAGCCCAAATGACTATATTTTTTGTATTTTAGAGTCTTAAAACACCGCTTTTTAGACAAGGTAAAGTACTCTTGGTAACCAATGGCCTGAAAGTATGTTTTTGGTCAAAATGACTCTATTTTGGTCTCCAAGTGTCTAAAAAGCCTTTTTTAGTCAAAATAAATGCATTTTGTCACCAAAGGTCTGAAAACCTTTATTTAGCCAAAATGACTATTTTTGTCGTTTAGAGTCTTAAAAAGCTGGTTTTAGACAAGATAATTGCATTTCGTATGCAGTGATCTGAAAACATTTTTTTGGTTAAAATGATTCTATTTTGGTCTCCAAGTAACTAAAAAGCATTTTTTAGTCAAAATAACTGCATTTGATCACCAAAGGTCTGAAAAACTTTTTTAGCAAAAATGACTGTATTATTGTCTTTTAGTCTTAAAACACTGCTTTTAGACAAGATAAACTACATTTACGGTTTTAGACGAGATAACACCGCTTTTAGACAAGGTAAAGTACTCTTGGTAACCAATGGCCTGAAAAAAAGTTTTTGGTCAAAATGACTCTATTTAGGTCTCCAAGTGTCCAAAAAGCCCTTTTTAGTCAAAATAACTACGTTTGGTCACCAAATGTCGGAAAAACTTTTTTAGCCAAAATGACTGTATTTTTGTCTTTTAGAGTCTTAAAAAGCCGGTTTTAGACAAGATAATTGCATTTCGTTACCACTGATCTGAAAACATTTTTTTGGTCAAAATGACTCTATTTTGGTCTCCATGTGTCTAAAAATCCCTTTTTAGTCAAAATAATTGCATTTTCGTCTATTAAAGTCTTAGAGTCTTAAAAAGTATTAGAGTCTTAAAAAGCCGGTTTTGGACAAGATAATTGCATTTGTTAACCAATCGCCTGAAACATTTGTTTGGGTCAAAATTTTGGTCTCCAAGTGTCTAAAAAGCCTTTTTTGTCAAAATAACTGCATTTGGTCACCAAAGGTCTGAAAAACTTTTTTAGCCAAAATGACGGTATTATTTATGTCTTTGGGAGTCTTAAAAAGCCAGTTTTAGACAAGATAATTGCATTTCGTTACCAGTGATCTGAAAACATTTTTTTGGTCAAAATGACTCTATTTTGGTCTCCAAGTGTCTAAAAAGCCCCTTTTAGTCAAAATAACTGTATTTGGTTACCAAAGGTCTGAAAAAAAATGTAGTCAAAATAATTGTATTTTCGTCTATTAGAGTCTTAAAAAGCCGGTTTTGGACAATATAATTGCATTTGGTAACCAATCGCCTGAAACATTTGTTTGGGTCAAAATGACTATTTTGGTCTCCAAGTGTCTAAAAAGCCTATTTTAGTCAAAATAAATGCATTTGTTCACCAAAGGTCTGAAAACCTTTTTTTTTTTTAGCCAAAATGACTGTATTTTTGTCATTTAGAGTCTTAAAAAGCCGGTTTTAGATAAGATAATTGCATTTCGTATGCAGTGATCTGAAAACATTTTTTTGGTCAAAATGATTCTATTTTGGTCTCCAAGTGTCAAAAAAGCCTTTTTTAGTCAAAATAACTGCATTTGGTCACCAAAGGTCTTGTATAACTTTTTTAAGCCAAAATGACTGTATTTTTGTCTTTTTGAGTCTTAAAACACTGCTTTTAGACAAGATAAACTACATTTGGTAACCAATGGCCTGAAAAAATGTTTTTGGTCAAAATGACTCTATTTTGGTCTCCATGTGTCTAAAAATCCCTTTTTAGTCAAAATAACTGCATTTGGTCACCGAAGGTCTGAAAATTTTTTTTAGTCAAAATGATTGTATTTTCGTCTATTAGAGTCTTAAAAAGCCGGTTTTGGACAAGGTAATTGCATTTGGTAACCAATCGCCTATAACATTTGTTTGGGTCAAAATGACTCTATTTTGGTCTCCAAGTGTCTAAAAAGCATTTTTTAGTCAAAATAACTGCATTTGGTCACCGAAGGTCTGAAAAACTTTTTTAGCCAAAATGACTGTATTTTTGTCTTTTAGAGTCTTAAAAAGCCGGTTTAAGACAAGATAATTGCATTTCGTAACCAGTGATCTGAAAACATCTTTTTGGTCAAAATGACTCTATTTAGGTCTCCAAGTGTCTAAAAAGACTTTTTTAGTCAAAATAACTGCATTTGGTCACCAAAGGTCTGAAATAAAAATTTAGTCAAAATGACTGTATTTTCGTCTATTCGAGTCTTAAAAAGAATGTTTTTGACAAGATAATTGCATTTGGTAACCAATCGCCTGAAACATTTCTTTGGGTCAAAATGACTCTATTTAGGTCTCAAAGTGTCTAAAAACCCTATTTTAGTCAAAATAAATGCATTTGTTCACCAAAGTTCTGAAAACCTTTTTAGCCAAAATGACTATATTTTTGTATTTTAGAGTCTTAAAACACCGCTTTTAGACAAGGTAAAGTACTCTTGGTATCCAATGGCTTGAAAAAATGTTATTGGTCAAAATGACTCTATTTAGGTCTCCAAGTGTCTAAAAAGCCCTTTTTAGTCAAAATAACTACGTTTGATCACCAAAGGTTTGAAAAACTTTTTTAGCCAAAATGCCTGTATTGTTGTCTTTTAGTCTTAAAACACTGCTTTTAGACAAGATAAACTACATTTACGGTTTGAGACAAGATAACACCGCTTTTAGACAAGGTAAAGTACTCTTGGTAACCAATGGCCTGAAAAAAAGTTTTTGGTCAAAATGACTCTATTTAGGTCTCCAAGTGTCCAAAAAGCCCTTTTTAGTCAAAATAACTACGTTTGGTCACCAAATGTCTGAAAAACTTTTTTAGCCAAAATGACTGTATTTTTGTCTTTTAAAGTCTTAAAAAGCCGGTTTTAGACAAGATAATTGCATTTCGTTACCACTGATCTGAAAACATTTTTTTGGTCAAAATGACTCTATTTTGGTCTCCATGTGTCTAAAAATCCCTTTTTAGTCAAAATAATTGCATTTTCGTCTATTAAAGTCTTAGAGTCTTAAAAAGTATTAGAGTCTTAAAAAGCCGGTTTTGGACAAGATAATTGCATTTGTTAACCAATCGCCTGAAACATTTGTTTGGGTCAAAATTTTGGTCTCCAAGTGTCTAAAAAGCCTTTTTAGTCAAAATAACTGCATTTGGTCACCAAAGGTCTGAAAACTTTTCTAGCCAAAATGACGGTATTATTTATGTCTTTGGGAGTCTTAAAAAGCCAGTTTTAGACAAGATAATTGCATTTCGTTACCAGTGATCTGAAAACATTTTTTTGGTCAAAATGACTCTATTTTGGTCTCCAAGTGTCTAAAAAGCCCCTTTTAGTCAAAATAACTGTATTTGGTCACCAAAGGTCTGAAAAAAAATGTAGTCAAAATAATTGTATTTTCGTCTATTAGAGTCTTAAAAAGCCGGTTTTGGACAATATAATTGCATTTGGTAACCAATCGCCTGAAACATTTGTTTGGGTCAAAATGACTATTTTGGTCTCCAAGTGTCTAAAAAGCCTATTTTAGACAAAATAAATGCATTTGTTCACCAAAGGTCTGAAAACCTTTTTTTTTTTTAGCCAAAATGACTGTATTTTTGTCATTTAGAGTCTTAAAAAGCCGGTTTTAGACAAGATAATTGCATTTCGTATGCAGTGATCTGAAAACATTTGGTCAAAATGATTCTATTTTGGTCTCCAAGTGTCAAAAAAGCCTTTTTTAGTCAAAATAACTGCATTTTGGTCACCAAAAGTCTGAAAAACCTTTTTAGCCAAAATGACTGTATTTTTGTCTTTGAGAGTCTTAAAAAGCCGGTTTTAGACAAGATAATTGCATTTCGTTACTAGTGATCTGAAAACATTTTTTTTGGTCAAAATGACTCTATTTTGGTCTCCAAGTGTCTAAAAAGCCCCTTTTAGTCAAAATAACTGTATTTGGTCACCAAAGGTCTGAAAAAAAATGTAGTCAAAATGATTGTATTTTCGTCTATTAAAGTCTTAAAAAGCCGGTTTTGGACAAGATAATTGCATTTGGTAACCAATCGCCTGAAACATTTGTTTGGGTCAAAATGACTATTTTGGTCTCCAAGTGTCTAAAAAGCCTTTTTTAGTCAAAATAACTGCATTTGGTCACCAAAGGTCTGAAAAACTTTTTTTAGCCAAAATGACTGTATTTTTGTCTTTTAGAGTCTTAAAAAGCCGGTTTTAGACAAGATAATTGCATTTCGTTACCAGTGATCTGAAAATATTTTTTTGGTCAAAATGACTCTATTTTGGTCTCCATGTGTCTAAAAATCCCTTTTTAGTCAAAATAACTGCATTTGGTCACCGAAGGTCTGAAAATTTTTTTTAGTCAAAATGATTGTATTTTCGTCTATTAGAGTCTTAAAAAGCCGGTTTTGGACAAGATAATTGCATTTGGTCACCAAAGGTCTGAAATAAAAATTTAGTCAAAATGACTGTATTTTCGTCTATTAGAGTCTTAAAAAGCCGGTTTTAGACAAGATAATTACATTTCGTAACCAGTGATCTGAAAACATTTTTTTGGTCAAAATGACTCTATTTTGGTCTCCAAGTGTCTAAAAAGCCCTTTTTAGTCAAAATAACTATATTTGGTCACCAAAGGTCTGAAATAAAAAATTAGTCAAAATGACTGTATTTTCGTCTATTAGAGTCTTAAAAAGCCGGTTTTTGACAAGATAATTGCATTTGGTAACCAATCGCCTGAAACATTTGTTTGGGTCAAAACGACTCTATTTAGGTCTCCAAGTGTCTAAAAACCCTATTTTAGTCAAAATAAATGCATTTGTTCACCAAAGGTCTGAAAACCTTTTTTAGCCAAAATGACTATATTTTTGTATTTTAGAGTCTTAAAACACCGCTTTTAGACAAGGTAAAGTACTCTTGGTAACCAATGGCCTGAAAAAATGTTTTTGGTCAAAATGATTCTATTTTGGTCATTAAGTGTCTAAAAAGCCTTTTTTAGTCAAAATAACTGCATTTGGTCACCAAAGGTCTTGTATAACTTTTTTAGCCAAAATGACTGTATTTTTGTCTTTTTGAGTCTTAAAACACTGCTTTTAGACAAGATAAACTACATTTGGTAACCAATGGCCTGAAAAAATGTTTTTGGTCAAAATGACTCTATTTTGGTCTCCATGTGTCTAAAAATCCCTTTTTAGTCAAAATAACTGCATTTGGTCACCGAAGGTCTGAAAAACATTTTTAGTCAAAATGATTGTATTTTCGTCTATTAGAGTCTTAAAAAGCCGGTTTTGGACAAGGTAATTGCATTTGGTAACCAATCGCCTATAACATTTGTTTGGGTCAAAATGACTCTATTTAGGTCTCCAAGTGTCTAAAAACCCTATTTTAGTCAAAATAAATGCATTTGTTCACCAAAGGTCTGAAAACCTTTTTTAGCCAAAATGACTATATTTTTGTATTTTAGAGTCTTAAAACACCGCTTTTAGACAAGGTAAAGTACTCTTGGTATCCAATGGCTTGAAAAAATGTTTTTGGTCAAAATGACTCTATTTAGGTCTCCAAGTGTCTAAAAAGCCCTTTTTAGTCAAAATAACTACGTTTGATCACCAAAGGTTTGAAAAACTTTTTTAGCCAAAATGACTGTATTTTTGTCTTTTAGAGGTCTTAAAAAGGCAGTTTTAGACAAGATAATTGCATTTCGTTACCAGTGATCTGAAAACATTTTTTTTGGTCAAAATGACTCTATTTTCGTCTCCAAGTGTCTAAAAAGCCTTTTTTAGTCACAATAACTGCATTTGGTCACCATAGGTCTTGTATAACTTTTTTAGCCAAAATTACTGTATTTTTGTCTTTTAGAGTCTTAAAACACTGCTTTTAGACAAGACTACATTTGGTAACCAATGGCCTGAAAAAATGTTTTTGTTCAAAATGACTCTATTTAGGTCTCCAAGTGTCCAAAAAGCCCTTTTTAGTCAAAATAACTACGTTTGGTCACCAAAGGTCTGAAAAACTTTTTTTTAGCCAAAATGACTGTATTTTTGTCTTTTCGAGTCTTAAAAAGCCGGTTTTAGACAAGATAATTGCATTTCGTTACCACTGATCTGAAAACATTTTTTTGGTCAAAATGACTCTATTTTGGTCTCCATGTGTCTAAAAATCCCTTTTTAGTCAAAATAATTGCATTTGGTCACCGAAGGTCTGAAAAATTTTTTTAGTCAAAATGATTGTATTTTCGTTTATTAGAGTCTTAAAAAGCCGGTTTTGGACAAGATAATTGCATTTGGTAACCAATCGCCTAAAACATTTGTTTGGGTCAAAATGACTCTATTTTGGTCTCCAAGTGTCTAAAAAGCATTTTTTAGTCAAAATAACTGCATTTGGTCACCAAATGTCTGAAAACCTTTTTTAGCCAAAATGACTGTATTTTTGTCTTTTAGAGTCTTAAAAAGCCGGTTTTAGACAAGATAATTGCACTTCGTATGCAGTGCTCTGAAAACATTTTTTGGTCAAAATGACTCTATTTTGGTCTCCAAGTGTCTAAAAAGCCTTTTTTAGTCAAAATAACTACGTTTGGTCACCAAAGGTCTGAAAAACTTTTTTTAGCCAAAATGACTGTATTTTTGTCTTTTAGAGTCTTAAAAAGCCGGTTTTAGACAAGATAATTGCATTTCGTTACCACTGATCTGAAAACATTTTTTTGGTCAAAATGACTCTATTTTGGTCTCCAAGTGTCTAAAAAGCCCCTTTTAGTCAAAATAACTACGTTTGGTCACCAAAGGTCTGAAAAAAAATGTAGTCAAAATGATTGTATTTTCGTCTATTAGAGTCTTAAAAAGCCGGTTTTGGACAATATAATTGCATTTGGTAACCAATCCCCTGAAACATTTGTTTGGGTCAAAATGACTATTTTGGTCTCCAAGTGTCTAAAAAGCCTATTTTAGTCAAAATAAATGCATTTGTTCACCAAAGGTCTGAAAACCTTTTTTTTTTTTAGCCAAAATGACTGTATTTTTGTCATTTAGAGTCTTAAAAATCCGGTTTTAGACAAGATAATTGCATTTCGTATGCAGTGATCTGAAAACATTTTTTTGGTCAAAATGATTCTATTTTGGTCTCCAAGTGTCAAAAAAGCCTTTTTTAGTCAAAATAACTGCATTTGGTCACCAAAAGTCTGAAAAACCTTTTTAGCCAAAATGACTGTATTTTTGTCTTTGAGAGTCTTAAAAAGCCGGTTTTAGACAAGATAATTGCATTTCGTTACTAGTGATCTGAAAACATTTTTTTTGGTCAAAATGACTCTATTTTGGTCTCCAAGTGTCTAAAAAGCCCCTTTTAGTCAAAATAACTGTATTTGGTCACCAAAGGTCTGAAAAAAAATGTAGTCAAAATGATTGTATTTTCGTCTATTAGAGTCTTAAAAAGCCGGTTTTGGACAAGATAATTGCATTTGGTAACCAATCGCCTGAAACATTTGTTTGGGTCAAAATGACTATTTTGGTCTCCAAGTGTCTAAAAAGCCTATTTTAGTCAAAATAAATGCATTTGTTCACCAAAGGTCTGAAAACCTTTTTTTAGCCAAAATGACTGTATTTTTGTCTTTTAGAGTCTTAAAAAGCCGGTTTTAGACAAGATAATTGCATTTCGTATGCAGTGATCTGAAAACATTTTTTTGGTCAAAATGATTCTTTTGGTCTCCAAGTGTCTAAAAAGCCTTTTTTAGTCAAAATAACTGCATTTGGTCACCAAAGGTCTGAAAAACTTTTTTTAGCCAAAATGACTGTATTTTTGTCTTTTAGAGTCTTAAAACACTGCTTTTAGACAAGATAAGCAACATTTGGTAACCAATGGCCTGAAAAAATGTATATGGTCAAAATGACTCTATTTAGGTCTCCAAGTGTCCAAAAAGCCCTTTTTAGTCAAAATAACTGCATTTGGTCACCGAAGGTCTGAAAAATTTTTTTAGTCAAAATGATTGTATTTTCGTCTATTAGAGTCTTAAAAAGCCGGTCTTGGACAAAATAACCGCATTTGGTCACCGAAGGCCTGAAAAAAAAAATGTATTCAAAATGATTGTATTTTCGTCTATTAGAGTCTTAAAAAGCCGGTTTTGGACAAGATAATTGCATTTGGTAACAAATCGCCTGAAACATTTGTTTTGGTCAAAATGATTCTATTTTGGTCTCCATGTGTCTAAATAGCCCCTTTTAGTCAAAATAACTGTATTTGGTCACCAAAGGTCTGAAATAAAAAATTAGTCAAAATGACTGTATTTTCGTCTATTAGAGTCTTAACAAGCCGGTTTTTGACAAGATAATTGCATTTGGTAACCAATCGCCTGAAACATTTGTTTAGGTCAAAACGACTCTATTTAGGTCTCCAAGTGTCTAAATACCCTATTTTAGTCAAAATAAATGCATTTGTTCACCAAAGGTCTGAAAACCTTTTTTAGCCAAAATGACTATATTTTTGTATTTTAGTCTTAAAACACCGCTTTTTGACAAGGTAAAGTACTCTTGGTAACCAATGGCCTGAAAAAAAGTTTTTGGTCAAAATGACTCTATTTAGGTCTCCAAGTGTCCAAAAAGCCCTTTTTAGTCAAAATAACTACGTTTGGTCACCAAAGGTCTGAAAAACTTTTTTAGCCAAAATGACTGTAATTTTGTCTTTTAGAGTCTTAAAAAGCCGGTTTTAGACAAGATAATTGCATTTCGTTACCACTGATCTGAAAACATTTTTTTGGTCAAAATGACTCTATTTTGGTCTCCATGTGTCTAAAAATCCCTTTTTAGTCAAAATAATTGCATTTTCGTCTATTAAAGTCTTAGAGTCTTAAAAAGTATTAGAGTCTTAAAAAGCCGGTTTTGGACAAGATAATTGCATTTGTTAACCAATCGCCTGAAACATTTGTTTGGGTCAAAATTGTGGTCTCCAAGTGTCGAAAAAGCCTTTTTAGTCAAAATAACTGCATTTGGTCACCAAAGGTCTGAAAAACTTTTTTAGCCAAAATGACGGTATTATTTATGTCTTTCGGAGTCTTAAAAAGCCGGTTTTAGACAAGATAATTGCATTTCGTTACCAGTGATCTGAAAACATTTTTTTGGTCAAAATGACTCTATTTTGGTCTCCAAGTGTCTAAAAAGCCCGTTTTAGTCAAAATAACTGTATTTGGTCACCAAAGGTCTGAAAAAAAATGTAGTCAAAATGATTGTATTTTCGTCTATTAGAGTCTTAAAAAGCCGGTTTTGGACAATATAATTGCATTTGGTAACCAATCCCCTGAAACATTTGTTTGGGTCAAAATGACTATTTTGGTCTCCAAGTGTCTAAAAAGCCTATTTTAGTCAAAATAAATGCATTTGTTCATCAAAGGTCTGAAAACCTTTTTTTTTTTTAGCCAAAATGACTGTATTTTTGTCATTTAGAGTCTTAAAAAGCCGGTTTTAGACAAGATAATTGCATTTCGTATGCAGTGATCTGAAAACATTTTTTTGGTCAAAATGACTCTATTTTGGTCTCCATGTGTCTAAAATGCCTTTTTTAGTCAAAATAACTGCATTTGGTCACCAAAGGTCTGAAAAACTTTTTTGGCCAAAATGACTGTATTTTTGTCTTTTAGAGTCTTAAAACACTGCTTTTAGACTAGATAAACTACATTTGGTAACCAATGGCCTGAAAAAATGTTTTTGGTCAAAATGTTTCTATTTAGGTCTCCAAGTGTCCAAAAAGCACTTTTTAGTCAAAATAACTACGTTTGATCACCAAAGGTCTGAAAAACTTTTTTAGCCAAAATGACTGTATTTTTGTCTTTTAGAGTCTTAAAAAGCCGGTTTTAGGACAAGATAATTGCATTTGGTAACCAATCGCCTGAAACATTTGTTTGGGTCAAAATGACTCTATTTTTGTCTTTAAGTGTCTAAAAAGCCTTTATTAGTCAAAATAACTGCATTTGGTCACCAAAGGTCTGAAAAACTTTTTTAGCCAAAATGACTGTATTTTTGTCTTTTAGAGTCTTAAAAAGCCGATTTTAGACAAGATAATTGCATTTCGCACCAGTGATCTGAAAACATTTTTTGGTCAAAATGACTCTATTTTGGTCTCCATGTGTCTAAAAATCCTTAGTCAAAATAACCGCATTTGGTCACCGAAGGTCTGAAAAAAAAAATGTATTCAAAATGATTGTATTTTCGTCTATTAGAGTCTTAAAAAGCCGGTTTTGGACAAGATAATTGCATTTGGTAACCAATCGCCTGAAACATTTGTTTTGGTCAAAATGATTCTATTTTGGTCTCCATGTGTCTAAAAAGCCTATTTTAGTCAAAATAAATGCATTTGTTCACCAAAGGTCTGAAAACCTTTTTTTAGCCAAAATGACTGTATTTTTGTCTTTTAGAGTCTTAAAAAGCCGGTTTTAGACAAGATAATTGCATTTCGTATGCAGTGATCTGAAAACATTTTTTTGGTCAAAATGATTCTTTTGATCTCCAAGTGTCTAAAAAGCCTTTTTTAGTCAAAATAACTGCATTTGGTCACCAAAGGTCTGAAAAACTCTTTTAGCCAAAATGACTGTATTTTTGTCTTTTAGAGTCTTAAAAAGCCGGTTTTAGACAAGATAATTACATTTCGTAACCAGTGATCTGAAAACATTTTTTTGGTCAAAATGACTCTATTTTGGTCTCCAAGTGTCTAAAAAGCCCTTTTTAGTCAAAATTACTATATTTGGTCACCAATGGTCTGAAATAAAAAATTAGTCAAAATGACTGTATTTTCGTCTATTAGAGTCTTAAAAAGCCGGTTTTTGACAAGATAATTGCATTTGGTAACCAATCGCCTGAAACATTGTTTTGGGTCAAAACGACTCTATTTAGGTCTCCAAGTGTCTAAAAACCCTATTTTAGTCAAAATAAATGCATTTGTTCACCAAAGGTCTGAAAACCTTTTTTAGCCAAAATGACTATATTTTTGTATTTTAGAGTCTTAAAACACCGCTTTTAGACAAGGTAAAGTACTCTTGGTATCCAATGGCTTGAAAAAATGTTTTTGGTCAAAATGACTCTATTTAGGTCTCCAAGTGTCTAAAAAGCCCTTTTTAGTCAAAATAACTACGTTTGATCACCAAAGGTTTGAAAAACTTTTTTAGCCAAAATGACTGTATTTTTGTCTTTTAGAGGTCTTAAAAAGGCAGTTTTAGACAAGATAATTGCATTTCGTTACCAGTGATCTGAAAACATTTTTTTTGGTCAAAATGACTCTATTTTCGTCTCCAAGTGTCTAAAAAGCCTTTTTTAGTCACAATAACTGCATTTGGTCACCATAGGTCTTGTATAACTTTTTTAGCCAAAATGACTGTATTTTTGTCTTTTAGAGTCTTAAAACACTGCTTTTAGACAAGACTACATTTGGTATCCAATGGCCTGAAAAAATGTTTTTGTTCAAAATGACTCTATTTAGGTCTCCAAGTGTCCAAAAAGCCCTTTTTAGTCAAAATAACTACGTTTGGTCACCAAAGGTCTGAAAAACTTTTTTTTAGCCAAAATGACTGTATTTTTGTCTTTTCGAGTCTTAAAAAGCCGGTTTTAGACAAGATAATTGCATTTCGTTACCACTGATCTGAAAACATTTTTTTGGTCAAAATGACTCTATTTTGGTCTCCATGTGTCTAAAAATCCCTTTTTAGTCAAAATAATTGCATTTGGTCACCGAAGGTCTGAAAAATTTTTTTAGTCAAAATGATTGTATTTTCGTTTATTAGAGTCTTAAAAAGCCGGTTTTGGACAAGATAATTGCATTTGGTAACCAATCGCCTAAAACATTTGTTTGGGTCAAAATGACTCTATTTTGGTCTCCAAGTGTCTAAAAAGCATTTTTTAGTCAAAATAACTGCATTTGGTCACCAAATGTCTGAAAACCTTTTTTAGCCAAAATGACTGTATTTTTGTCTTTTAGAGTCTTAAAAAGCCGGTTTTAGACAAGATAATTGCACTTCGTATGCAGTGCTCTGAAAACATTTTTTGGTCAAAATGACTCTATTTTGGTCTCCAAGTGTCTAAAAAGCCTTTTTTAGTCAAAATAACTACGTTTGGTCACCAAAGGTCTGAAAAACTTTTTTTAGCCAAAATGACTGTATTTTTGTCTTTTAGAGTCTTAAAAAGCCGGTTTTAGACAAGATAATTGCATTTCGTTACCACTGATCTGAAAACATTTTTTTGGTCAAAATGACTCTATTTTGGTCTCCACGTGTCTAAAAATCCCTTTTTATTCAAAATAACTGCATTTGGTCACCGAAGGTATGAAAAAAATTTAGTCAAAATGATTGTATTTTCGTCTATTAGAGTCTTAAAAAGCCGGTTTTGGACAAGATAATTGCATTTGGTAACCAATCGCCTGAAACATTTGTTTAGGTCAAAACGACTGTATTTTTGTCTTTTAGAGTCTTAAAACACTGCTTTTAGACAAGATAAACTACATTTGGTAACCAATGGCCTGAAAAAATGTTTTTGGTCAAATTGACTCTATTTAGGTCTCCAAGTGTCCAAAAAGCACTTTTTAGTCAAAATAACTACGTTTGATCACCAAAGGTCTGAAAAACTTTTTTAGCCAAAATGACTGTATTTTTGTCTTTTAGAAGCCGGTTTTAGGACAAGATAATTGCATTTGGTAACCAATCGCCTGAAACATTTGTTTGGGTCAAAATGACTCTATTTTGGTCTTTAAGTGTCTAAAAAGCCTTTATTAGTCAAAATAACTGCATTTGGTCACCAAAGGTCTGAGAAACTTTTTTAGCCAAAATGACTGCATTTCTGTCTTTTAAAGTCTTAAAAAGCCGGTTTTAGACAAGATAATTGCATTTCGTTACCACTGATCTGAAAACATTTTTTTGGTCAAAATGACTCTATTTTGGTCTCCATGTGTCTAAAAATCCCTTTTTAGTCAAAATAATTGCATTTTCGTCTATTAAAGTCTTAGAGTCTTAAAAAGTATTAGAGTCTTAAAAAGCCGGTTTTGGACAAGATAATTGCATTTGTTAACCAATCGCCTGAAACATTTGTTTGGGTCAAAATTTTGGTCTCCAAGTGTCTAAAAAGCCTTTTTAGTCAAAATAACTGCATTTAGTCACCAAAGGTCTGAAAAACTTTTTTAGCCAAAATGACGGTATTATTTATATCTTTGGGAGTCTTAAAAAGCCAGTTTTAGACAAGATAATTGCATTTCGTTACCAGTGATCTGAAAACATTTTTTTGGTCAAAATGACTCTATTTTGGTCTCCAAGTGTCTAAAAAGCCCCTTTTAGTCAAAATAACTGTATTTGGTCACCAAAGGTCTGAAATAAAAAATTAGTCAAAATGATTGTATTTTCGTCTATTACAGTCTTAAAAAGCCGGTTTTGGACAAGATAATTGCATTTGGTAACCAATCGCCTGAAACATTTGTTTGGGTCAAAAACGACTCTATTTAGGTCTCCAAGTGTCTAAAAACCCTATTTTAGTCAAAATAAATGCATTTGTTCACCAAAGGTCTGAAAACCTTTTTTAGCCCAAATGACTATATTTTTGTATTTTAGAGTCTTAAAACACCGCTTTTAGACAAGGTAAAGTACTCTTGGTAACCAATGGCCTGAAAGTATGTTTTTGGTCAAAATGACTCTATTTTGGTCTCCAAGTGTCTAAAAAGCCTTTTTTAGTCAAAATAAATGCATTTTGTCACCAAAGGTCTGAAAACCTTTATTTAGCCAAAATGACTATTTTTGTCGTTTAGAGTCTTAAAAAGCTGGTTTTAGACAAGATAATTGCATTTCGTATGCAGTGATCTGAAAACATTTTTTTGGTTAAAATGATTCTATTTTGGTCTCCAAGTAACTAAAAAGCATTTTTTAGTCAAAATAACTGCATTTGATCACCAAAGGTCTGAAAAACTTTTTTAGCAAAAATGACTGTATTATTGTCTTTTAGTCTTAAAACACTGCTTTTAGACAAGATAAACTACATTTACGGTTTTAGACGAGATAACACCGCTTTTAGACAAGGTAAAGTACTCTTGGTAACCAATGGCCTGAAAAAAAGTTTTTGGTCAAAATGACTCTATTTAGGTCTCCAAGTGTCCAAAAAGCCCTTTTTAGTCAAAATAACTACGTTTGGTCACCAAATGTCGGAAAAACTTTTTTAGCCAAAATGACTGTATTTTTGTCTTTTAGAGTCTTAAAAAGCCGGTTTTAGACAAGATAATTGCATTTCGTTACCACTGATCTGAAAACATTTTTTTGGTCAAAATGACTCTATTTTGGTCTCCATGTGTCTAAAAATCCCTTTTTAGTCAAAATAATTGCATTTTCGTCTATTAAAGTCTTAGAGTCTTAAAAAGTATTAGAGTCTTAAAAAGCCGGTTTTGGACAAGATAATTGCATTTGTTAACCAATCGCCTGAAACATTTGTTTGGGTCAAAATTTTGGTCTCCAAGTGTCTAAAAAGCCTTTTTTGTCAAAATAACTGCATTTGGTCACCAAAGGTCTGAAAAACTTTTTTAGCCAAAATGACGGTATTATTTATGTCTTTGGGAGTCTTAAAAAGCCAGTTTTAGACAAGATAATTGCATTTCGTTACCAGTGATCTGAAAACATTTTTTTGGTCAAAATGACTCTATTTTGGTCTCCAAGTGTCTAAAAAGCCCCTTTTAGTCAAAATAACTGTATTTGGTTACCAAAGGTCTGAAAAAAAATGTAGTCAAAATAATTGTATTTTCGTCTATTAGAGTCTTAAAAAGCCGGTTTTGGACAATATAATTGCATTTGGTAACCAATCGCCTGAAACATTTGTTTGGGTCAAAATGACTATTTTGGTCTCCAAGTGTCTAAAAAGCCTATTTTAGTCAAAATAAATGCATTTGTTCACCAAAGGTCTGAAAACCTTTTTTTTTTTTAGCCAAAATGACTGTATTTTTGTCATTTAGAGTCTTAAAAAGCCGGTTTTAGATAAGATAATTGCATTTCGTATGCAGTGATCTGAAAACATTTTTTTGGTCAAAATGATTCTATTTTGGTCTCCAAGTGTCAAAAAAGCCTTTTTTAGTCAAAATAACTGCATTTGGTCACCAAAGGTCTTGTATAACTTTTTTAAGCCAAAATGACTGTATTTTTGTCTTTTTGAGTCTTAAAACACTGCTTTTAGACAAGATAAACTACATTTGGTAACCAATGGCCTGAAAAAATGTTTTTGGTCAAAATGACTCTATTTTGGTCTCCATGTGTCTAAAAATCCCTTTTTAGTCAAAATAACTGCATTTGGTCACCGAAGGTCTGAAAATTTTTTTTAGTCAAAATGATTGTATTTTCGTCTATTAGAGTCTTAAAAAGCCGGTTTTGGACAAGGTAATTGCATTTGGTAACCAATCGCCTATAACATTTGTTTGGGTCAAAATGACTCTATTTTGGTCTCCAAGTGTCTAAAAAGCATTTTTTAGTCAAAATAACTGCATTTGGTCACCGAAGGTCTGAAAAACTTTTTTAGCCAAAATGACTGTATTTTTGTCTTTTAGAGTCTTAAAAAGCCGGTTTAAGACAAGATAATTGCATTTCGTAACCAGTGATCTGAAAACATCTTTTTGGTCAAAATGACTCTATTTAGGTCTCCAAGTGTCTAAAAAGACTTTTTTAGTCAAAATAACTGCATTTGGTCACCAAAGGTCTGAAATAAAAATTTAGTCAAAATGACTGTATTTTCGTCTATTCGAGTCTTAAAAAGAATGTTTTTGACAAGATAATTGCATTTGGTAACCAATCGCCTGAAACATTTCTTTGGGTCAAAATGACTCTATTTAGGTCTCAAAGTGTCTAAAAACCCTATTTTAGTCAAAATAAATGCATTTGTTCACCAAAGTTCTGAAAACCTTTTTAGCCAAAATGACTATATTTTTGTATTTTAGAGTCTTAAAACACCGCTTTTAGACAAGGTAAAGTACTCTTGGTATCCAATGGCTTGAAAAAATGTTATTGGTCAAAATGACTCTATTTAGGTCTCCAAGTGTCTAAAAAGCCCTTTTTAGTCAAAATAACTACGTTTGATCACCAAAGGTTTGAAAAACTTTTTTAGCCAAAATGCCTGTATTGTTGTCTTTTAGTCTTAAAACACTGCTTTTAGACAAGATAAACTACATTTACGGTTTGAGACAAGATAACACCGCTTTTAGACAAGGTAAAGTACTCTTGGTAACCAATGGCCTGAAAAAAAGTTTTTGGTCAAAATGACTCTATTTAGGTCTCCAAGTGTCCAAAAAGCCCTTTTTAGTCAAAATAACTACGTTTGGTCACCAAATGTCTGAAAAACTTTTTTAGCCAAAATGACTGTATTTTTGTCTTTTAAAGTCTTAAAAAGCCGGTTTTAGACAAGATAATTGCATTTCGTTACCACTGATCTGAAAACATTTTTTTGGTCAAAATGACTCTATTTTGGTCTCCATGTGTCTAAAAATCCCTTTTTAGTCAAAATAATTGCATTTTCGTCTATTAAAGTCTTAGAGTCTTAAAAAGTATTAGAGTCTTAAAAAGCCGGTTTTGGACAAGATAATTGCATTTGTTAACCAATCGCCTGAAACATTTGTTTGGGTCAAAATTTTGGTCTCCAAGTGTCTAAAAAGCCTTTTTAGTCAAAATAACTGCATTTGGTCACCAAAGGTCTGAAAACTTTTCTAGCCAAAATGACGGTATTATTTATGTCTTTGGGAGTCTTAAAAAGCCAGTTTTAGACAAGATAATTGCATTTCGTTACCAGTGATCTGAAAACATTTTTTTGGTCAAAATGACTCTATTTTGGTCTCCAAGTGTCTAAAAAGCCCCTTTTAGTCAAAATAACTGTATTTGGTCACCAAAGGTCTGAAAAAAAATGTAGTCAAAATAATTGTATTTTCGTCTATTAGAGTCTTAAAAAGCCGGTTTTGGACAATATAATTGCATTTGGTAACCAATCGCCTGAAACATTTGTTTGGGTCAAAATGACTATTTTGGTCTCCAAGTGTCTAAAAAGCCTATTTTAGACAAAATAAATGCATTTGTTCACCAAAGGTCTGAAAACCTTTTTTTTTTTTAGCCAAAATGACTGTATTTTTGTCATTTAGAGTCTTAAAAAGCCGGTTTTAGACAAGATAATTGCATTTCGTATGCAGTGATCTGAAAACATTTGGTCAAAATGATTCTATTTTGGTCTCCAAGTGTCAAAAAAGCCTTTTTTAGTCAAAATAACTGCATTTTGGTCACCAAAAGTCTGAAAAACCTTTTTAGCCAAAATGACTGTATTTTTGTCTTTGAGAGTCTTAAAAAGCCGGTTTTAGACAAGATAATTGCATTTCGTTACTAGTGATCTGAAAACATTTTTTTTGGTCAAAATGACTCTATTTTGGTCTCCAAGTGTCTAAAAAGCCCCTTTTAGTCAAAATAACTGTATTTGGTCACCAAAGGTCTGAAAAAAAATGTAGTCAAAATGATTGTATTTTCGTCTATTAAAGTCTTAAAAAGCCGGTTTTGGACAAGATAATTGCATTTGGTAACCAATCGCCTGAAACATTTGTTTGGGTCAAAATGACTATTTTGGTCTCCAAGTGTCTAAAAAGCCTTTTTTAGTCAAAATAACTGCATTTGGTCACCAAAGGTCTGAAAAACTTTTTTTAGCCAAAATGACTGTATTTTTGTCTTTTAGAGTCTTAAAAAGCCGGTTTTAGACAAGATAATTGCATTTCGTTACCAGTGATCTGAAAATATTTTTTTGGTCAAAATGACTCTATTTTGGTCTCCATGTGTCTAAAAATCCCTTTTTAGTCAAAATAACTGCATTTGGTCACCGAAGGTCTGAAAATTTTTTTTAGTCAAAATGATTGTATTTTCGTCTATTAGAGTCTTAAAAAGCCGGTTTTGGACAAGATAATTGCATTTGGTCACCAAAGGTCTGAAATAAAAATTTAGTCAAAATGACTGTATTTTCGTCTATTAGAGTCTTAAAAAGCCGGTTTTAGACAAGATAATTACATTTCGTAACCAGTGATCTGAAAACATTTTTTTGGTCAAAATGACTCTATTTTGGTCTCCAAGTGTCTAAAAAGCCCTTTTTAGTCAAAATAACTATATTTGGTCACCAAAGGTCTGAAATAAAAAATTAGTCAAAATGACTGTATTTTCGTCTATTAGAGTCTTAAAAAGCCGGTTTTTGACAAGATAATTGCATTTGGTAACCAATCGCCTGAAACATTTGTTTGGGTCAAAACGACTCTATTTAGGTCTCCAAGTGTCTAAAAACCCTATTTTAGTCAAAATAAATGCATTTGTTCACCAAAGGTCTGAAAACCTTTTTTAGCCAAAATGACTATATTTTTGTATTTTAGAGTCTTAAAACACCGCTTTTAGACAAGGTAAAGTACTCTTGGTAACCAATGGCCTGAAAAAATGTTTTTGGTCAAAATGATTCTATTTTGGTCATTAAGTGTCTAAAAAGCCTTTTTTAGTCAAAATAACTGCATTTGGTCACCAAAGGTCTTGTATAACTTTTTTAGCCAAAATGACTGTATTTTTGTCTTTTTGAGTCTTAAAACACTGCTTTTAGACAAGATAAACTACATTTGGTAACCAATGGCCTGAAAAAATGTTTTTGGTCAAAATGACTCTATTTTGGTCTCCATGTGTCTAAAAATCCCTTTTTAGTCAAAATAACTGCATTTGGTCACCGAAGGTCTGAAAAACATTTTTAGTCAAAATGATTGTATTTTCGTCTATTAGAGTCTTAAAAAGCCGGTTTTGGACAAGGTAATTGCATTTGGTAACCAATCGCCTATAACATTTGTTTGGGTCAAAATGACTCTATTTTGGTCTCCAAGTGTCTAAAAAGCATTTTTTAGTCAAAATAACTGCATTTGGTCACCGAAGGTCTGAAAAACTTTTTTAGCCAAAATGACTGTATTTTTGTCTTTTAGAGTCTTAAAAAGCCAGTTTAAGACAAGATAATTGCATTTCGTAACCACTGATCTGAAAACATCTTTTTGGTCAAAATGACTCTATTTTGGTCTCCATGTGTCTAAAAATCCCTTTTTAGTCAAAATAATTGCATTTGGTCACCGAAGGTCTGAAAATTTTTTTTAGTCAAAATGATTGTATTTTTGTCTATTAGAGTCTTAAAAAGCCGGTTTTGGACAAGATAATTGCATTTGGTAACCAATCGCCTAAAACATTTGTTTGGGTCAAAATGACTCTATTTTGGTCTCCAAGTGTCTAAAAAGCATTTTTTAGTCAAAATAACTGCATTTGGTCACCAAATGTCTGAAAACCTTTTTTAGCCAAAATGACTGTATTTTTGTCTTTTAGAGTCTTAAAAAGCCGGTTTTAGACAAGATAATTGCACTTCGTATGCAGTGCTCTGAAAACATTTTTTGGTCAAAATGACTCTATTTTGGTCTCCAAGTGTCTAAAAAGCCTTTTTTAGTCAAAATAACTACGTTTGGTCACCAAAGGTCTGAAAAACTTTTTTTAGCCAAAATGACTGTATTTTTGTCTTTTAGAGTCTTAAAAAGCCGGTTTTAGACAAGATAATTGCATTTCGTTACCACTGATCTGAAAACATTTTTTTGGTCAAAATGACTCTATTTTGGTCTCCACGTGTCTAAAAATCCCTTTTTATTCAAAATAACTGCATTTGGTCACCGAAGGTATGAAAAAAAAATTTAGTCAAAATGATTGTATTTTCGTCTATTAGAGTCTTAAAAAGCCGGTTTTGGACAAGATAATTGCATTTGGTAACCAATCGCCTGAAACATTTGTTTAGGTCAAAACGACTGTATTTTTGTCTTTTAGAGTCTTAAAACACTGCTTTTAGACAAGATAAACTACATTTGGTAACCAATGGCCTGAAAAAATGTTTTTGGTCAAATTGACTCTATTTAGGTCTCCAAGTGTCCAAAAAGCACTTTTTAGTCAAAATAACTACGTTTGATCACCAAAGGTCTGAAAAACTTTTTTAGCCAAAATGACTGTATTTTTGTCTTTTAGAAGCCGGTTTTAGGACAAGATAATTGCATTTGGTAACCAATCGCCTGAAACATTTGTTTGGGTCAAAATGACTCTATTTTGGTCTTTAAGTGTCTAAAAAGCCTTTATTAGTCAAAATAACTGCATTTGGTCACCAAAGGTCTGAGAAACTTTTTTAGCCAAAATGACTGCATTTCTGTCTTTTAGAGTCTAAAAAAGCCGGTTTTAGACAAGATAATTGCATTTCGTAACCAGTGATCTGAAAACATTTTTTTGGTCAAAATGACTCTATTTTGGTCTCCAAGTGTCTAAAAAGACCCTTTTCGTCAAAATATCTGTATTTGGTCACCAAAGGTTTTAAAAAAAATGTAGTTTAAATGATTGTATTTTCGACTATTAGAGTCTTAAAAAGCCGGTTTTTGACAAGATAATTGCATTTGGTAACCAATCGCCTGAAACATTTGTTTGGATCAAAACGACTCTATTTAGGTCTTCAAGTGTCTAAAAACCCTATTTTAGTCAAAATAACTGCATTTGGTCACCAACGGTCTGAAAAACCTTTTTAGCCAAAATGACTGCATTTCTGTCTTTTAGAGTCTTAAAAAGCCGGTTTTAGACAAGATAATTGCATTTCGTATGCAGTGATCTGAAAACATTTTTTTGGTTAAAATGATTCTATTTTGGTCTCCAAGTGTCTAAAAAGCCTTTTTTAGTCAAAATAACTGCATTTGGTCACCAAAGGTCTGAAAAACTTTTTTAGCCAAAATGACTGTATTTTTGTCTTTTAGAGTCTTAAAACACTGCTTTTAGACAAGATAAACTACATTTGGTAACCAATGGCCTGAAAAAATGTTTTTAGTCAAAATTACTCTATTTAGGTCTCCAAGTGTCCAAAAAGCCCTTTTTAGTCAAAATAACTACGTTTGGTCACCAAAGGTCTGAAAAACTTTTTTAGCCAAAATGACTGTATTTTTGTCTTTTAAAGTCTTAAAAAGCCGGTTTTAGACAAGATAATTGCATTTCGTTACAAGTGATCTGAAAACATTTTTTTGGTCAAAATGACTCTATTTTGGTCTCCATGTGTCTAAAAATCCTTAGTCAAAATAACCGCATTTGGTCACCGAAGGTCTGAAAAAAAAATGTATTCAAAATGATTGTATTTTCGTCTATTAGAGTCTTAAAAAGCCGGTTTTGGACAAGATAATTGCATTTGGTAACCAATCGCCTGAAACATTTGTTTTGGTCAAAATGGTCACCATAGGTCTGAGAAACTTTTTTAGCCAAAATGACTGCATTTCTATCTTTTAGAGTCTTAAAAAGCCGGTTTTAGACAAGATAATTGCATGTCGTAACCAGTGATCTGAAAACATTTTTTTGGTCAAAATGACTCTATTTTGGTCTCCAAGTGTCTAAAAAGCCCTTTTTAGTCAAAATAACTTTATTTGGTCACCAAAGGTCTGAAATAAAAAATTAGTCAAAATGATTGTATTTTTGTCTATTAGAGTCTTAAAAAGCCGGTTTTGGACAAGATAATTGCATTTGGTAACCAATCGCCTGAAACATTTGTTTGGGTCAAAAACGACTCTATTTAGGTCTCCAAGTGTCTAAAAACCCTATTTTAGTCAAAATAAATGCATTTGTTCACCAAAGGTCTGAAAACCTTTTTTAGCCCAAATGACTATATTTTTGTATTTTAGAGTCTTAAAACACCGCTTTTAGACAAGGTAAAGTACTCTTGGTAACCAATGGCCTGAAAGTATGTTTTTGGTCAAAATGACTCTATTTTGGTCTCCAAGTGTCTAAAAAGCCTTTTTTAGTCAAAATAACTGCATTTGGTCACCGAAGGTCTGAAAAACTTTTTTAGCCAAAATGACTGTATTTTTGTCTTTTAGAGTCTTAAAAAGCCGGTTTAAGACAAGATAATTGCATTTCGTAACCACTGATCTGAAAACATCTTTTTGGTCAAAATGACTCTATTTTGGTCTCCATGTGTCTAAAAATCTCTTTTTAGTCAAAATAACTGCATTTGGTCACCGAAGGTCTGAAAAACTTTTTTAGCCAAAATGACTGTATTTTTGTCTTTTAGAGTCTTAAAAAGCCGGTTTAAGACAAGATAATTGCATTTCGTAACCACTGATCTGAAAACATCTTTTTGGTCAAAATGACTCTATTTTGGTCTCCATGTGTCTAAAAATCCCTTTTTAGTCAAAATAATTGCATTTGGTCACCGAAGGTCTGAAAATTTTTTTTAGTCAAAATGATTGTATTTTTGTCTATTAGAGTCTTAAAAAGCCGGTTTTGGACAAGATAATTGCATTTGGTAACCAATCGCCTAAAACATTTGTTTGGGTCAAAATGACTCTATTTTGGTCTCCAAGTGTCTAAAAAGCATTTTTTAGTCAAAATAACTGCATTTGGTCACCAAATGTCTGAAAACCTTTTTTAGCCAAAATGACTGTATTTTTGTCTTTTAGAGTCTTAAAAAGCCGGTTTTAGACAAGATAATTGCACTTCGTATGCAGTGCTCTGAAAACATTTTTTGGTCAAAATGACTCTATTTTGGTCTCCAAGTGTCTAAAAAGCCTTTTTTAGTCAAAATAACTACGTTTGGTCACCAAAGGTCTGAAAAACTTTTTTTAGCCAAAATGACTGTATTTTTGTCTTTTAGAGTCTTAAAAAGCCGGTTTTAGACAAGATAATTGCATTTCGTTACCACTGATCTGAAAACATTTTTTTGGTCAAAATGACTCTATTTTGGTCTCCACGTGTCTAAAAATCCCTTTTTATTCAAAATAACTGCATTTGGTCACCGAAGGTATGAAAAAAAAATTTAGTCAAAATGATTGTATTTTCGTCTATTAGAGTCTTAAAAAGCCGGTTTTGGACAAGATAATTGCATTTGGTAACCAATCGCCTGAAACATTTGTTTAGGTCAAAACGACTGTATTTTTGTCTTTTAGAGTCTTAAAACACTGCTTTTAGACAAGATAAACTACATTTGGTAACCAATGGCCTGAAAAAATGTTTTTGGTCAAATTGACTCTATTTAGGTCTCCAAGTGTCCAAAAAGCACTTTTTAGTCAAAATAACTACGTTTGATCACCAAAGGTCTGAAAAACTTTTTTAGCCAAAATGACTGTATTTTTGTCTTTTAGAAGCCGGTTTTAGGACAAGATAATTGCATTTGGTAACCAATCGCCTGAAACATTTGTTTGGGTCAAAATGACTCTATTTTGGTCTTTAAGTGTCTAAAAAGCCTTTATTAGTCAAAATAACTGCATTTGGTCACCAAAGGTCTGAGAAACTTTTTTAGCCAAAATGACTGCATTTCTGTCTTTTAGAGTCTAAAAAAGCCGGTTTTAGACAAGATAATTGCATTTCGTAACCAGTGATCTGAAAACATTTTTTTGGTCAAAATGACTCTATTTTGGTCTCCAAGTGTCTAAAAAGACCCTTTTCGTCAAAATATCTGTATTTGGTCACCAAAGGTTTTAAAAAAAATGTAGTTTAAATGATTGTATTTTCGACTATTAGAGTCTTAAAAAGCCGGTTTTTGACAAGATAATTGCATTTGGTAACCAATCGCCTGAAACATTTGTTTGGATCAAAACGACTCTATTTAGGTCTTCAAGTGTCTAAAAACCCTATTTTAGTCAAAATAACTGCATTTGGTCACCAACGGTCTGAAAAACCTTTTTAGCCAAAATGACTGCATTTCTGTCTTTTAGAGTCTTAAAAAGCCGGTTTTAGACAAGATTATTGCATTTCGTATGCAGTGATCTGAAAACATTTTTTTTGTTAAATTGATTCTATTTTGGTCTCCAAGTGTCTAAAAAAGCCTTTTTTTGTCAAAATAACTGCATTTGGTCACCAAAGGTCTGAAAATTTTTTTTAGCCAAAATGACTGTATTTTTGTCCTTGAGTCTTAAAAAGCCGGTTTTAGACAAGATAATTGCATTTCGTTACCAGTGATCTGAAAACATTTTTTTGGTCAAAATGACTCTATTTAGGTCTTCAAGTGTCTAAAAACCCTTTATTAGTAAAATAACTGCATTTGGTCACAAAAGGTCTGAAAAACCTTTTTAGCCAAAATGACTGCATTTCTGTCTTTTAGAGTCTTAAAAAGCCGGTTTTAGACAAGATAATTGCATTTCGTATGCAGTGATCTGAAAACATTTTTTTTGGTTAAAATGATTCTATTTTGGTCTCCAAGTGTCTAAAAAGCCTTTTTTAGTCAAAATAACTGCATTTGGTCACCAAAGGTCTGAAAAACTTTTTTAGCCAAAATGACTGTATTTTTGTCTTTTAGAGTCTTAAAACACTGCTTTTAGACAAGATAAACTACATTTGGTAACCAATGGCCTGAAAAAATGTTTTTAGTCAAAATTACTCTATTTAGGTCTCCAAGTGTCCAAAAAGCCCTTTTTAGTCAAAATAACTACGTTTGGTCACCAAAGGTCTGAAAAACTTTTTTAGCCAAAATGACTGTATTTTTGTCTTTTAAAGTCTTAAAAAGCCGGTTTTAGACAAGATAATTGCATTTCGTTACAAGTGATCTGAATACATTTTTTTGGTCAAAATTACTCTATTTTGGTCTCCATGTGTCTAAAAATCCTTAGTCAAAATAACCGCATTTGGTCACCGAAGGTCTGAAAAAAAAATGTATTCAAAATGATTGTATTTTCGTCTATTAGAGTCTTAAAAAGCCGGTTTTGGACAAGATAATTGCATTTGGTAACCAATCGCCTGAAACATTTGTTTTGGTCAAAATGGTCACCATAGGTCTGAGAAACTTTTTTAGCCAAAATGACTGCATTTCTGTCCTTTAGAGTCTTAAAAAGCCGGTTTTAGACAAGATAATTGCATGTCGTAACCAGTGATCTGAAAACATTTTTTTGGTCAAAATGGCTCTATTTTGGTCTCCAAGTGTCTAAAAAGCCCTTTTTAGTCAAAATAACTTTATTTGGTAACCAAAGGTCTGAAATAAAAAATTAGTCAAAATGATTGTATTTTTGTCTATTAGAGTCTTAAAAAGCCGGTTTTGGACAAGATAATTGCATTTGGTAACCAATCGCCTGAAACATTTGTTTGGGTCAAAAACGACTCTATTTAGGTCTCCAAGTGTCTAAAAACCCTATTTTAGTCAAAATAAATGCATTTGTTCACCAAAGGTCTGAAAACCTTTTTTAGCCCAAATGACTATATTTTTGTATTTTAGAGTCTTAAAACACCGCTTTTAGACAAGGTAAAGTACTCTTGGTAACCAATGGCCTGAAAGTATGTTTTTGGTCAAAATGACTCTATTTTGGTCTCCAAGTGTCTAAAAAGCCTTTTTTAGTCAAAATAAATGCATTTTGTCACCAAAGGTCTGAAAACCTTTATTTAGCCAAAATGACTATTTTTGTCGTTTAGAGACTTAAAAAGCTGGTTTTAGACAAGATAATTGCATTTCGTATGCAGTGATCTGAAAACATTTTTTTGGTTAAAATGATTCTATTTTGGTCTCCAAGTAACTAAAAAGCATTTTTTAGTCAAAATAACTGCATTTGATCACCAAAGGTCTGAAAAACTTTTTTAGCCAAAATGACTGTATTTTTGTCTTTTAGAGTCTTAAAAAGCCGGTTTTAGACAAGATAATTGCATTTCGTTACCACTGATCTGAAAACATTTTTTTGGTCAAAATGACTCTATTTTGGTCTCCATGTGTCTAAAAATCCCTTTTTAGTCAAAATAATTGCATTTTCGTCTATTAAAGTCTTAGAGTCTTAAAAAGTATTAGAGTCTTAAAAAGCCGGTTTTGGACAAGATAATTGCATTTGTTAACCAATCGCCTGAAACATTTGTTTGGGTCAAAATTTTGGTCTCCAAGTGTCTAAAAAGCCTTTTTAGTCAAAATAACTGCATTTGGTCACCAAAGGTCTGAAAAACTTTTTTAGCCAAAATGACGGTATTATTTATGTCTTTGGGAGTCTTAAAAAGCCAGTTTTAGACAAGATAATTGCATTTCGTTACCAGTGATCTGAAAACATTTTTTTGGTCAAAATGACTCTATTTTGGTCTCCAAGTGTCTAAAAAGCCCCTTTTAGTCAAAATAACTGTATTTGGTCACCAAAGGTCTGAAAAAAAATGTAGTCAAAATAATTGTATTTTCGTCTATTAGAGTCTTAAAAAGCCGGTTTTGGACAATATAATTGCATTTGGTAACCAATCGCCTGAAACATTTGTTTGGGTCAAAATGACTATTTTGGTCTCCAAGTGTCTAAAAAGCCTATTTTAGTCAAAATAAATGCATTTGTTCACCAAAGGTCTGAAAACCTTTTTTTTTTTTTTAGCCAAAATGACTGTATTTTTGTCATTTAGAGTCTTAAAAAGCCGGTTTTAGACAAGATAATCGCATTTCGTATGCAGTGATCTGAAAACATTTTTTTGGTCAAAATGATTCTATTTTGGTCTCCAAGTGTCAAAAAAGCCTTTTTTAGTCAAAATAACTGCATTTGGTCACCAAAGGTCTTGTATAACTTTTTTAGCCAAAATGACTGTATTTTTGTCTTTTTGAGTCTTAAAACACTGCTTTTAGACAAGATAAACTACATTTGGTAACCAATGGCCTGAAAAAATGTTTTTGGTCAAAATGACTCTATTTTGGTCTCCATGTGTCTAAAAATCCCTTTTTAGTCAAAATAACTCATTTGGTCACCGAAGGTCTGAAAATTTTTTTTAGTCAAACTGATTGTATTTTCGTCTATTAGAGTCTTAAAAAGCCGGTTTTGGACAAGGTAATTGCATTTGGTAACCAATCGCCTATAACATTTGTTTGGGTCAAAATGACTCTATTTTGGTCTCCAAGTGTCTAAAAAGCATTTTTTAGTCAAAATAACTGCATTTGGTCACCGAAGGTCTGAAAAACTTTTTTAGCCAAAATGACTGTATTTTTGTCTTTTAGAGTCTTAAAAAGCCGGTTTAAGATAAGATAATTGCATTTCGTAACCAGTGATCTGAAAACATCTTTTTGGTCAAAATGACTCTATTTAGGTCTCCAAGTGTCTAAAAAGCCTTTTTTAGTCAAAATAACTGCATTTGGTCACCAAAGGTCTGAAATAAAAATTTAGTCAAAATGACTGTATTTTCGTCTATTCGAGTCTTAAAAAGAATGTTTTTGACAAGATAATTGCATTGGGTAACCAATCGCCTGAAACATTTCTTTGGGTCAAAATGACTCTATTTAGGTCTCAAAGTGTCTAAAAACCCTATTTTAGTCAAAATAAATGCATTTGTTCACCAAAGTTCTGAAAACCTTTTTAGCCAAAATGACTATATTTTTGTATTTTAGAGTCTTAAAACACCGCTTTTAGACAAGGTAAAGTACTCTTGGTATCCAATGGCTTGAAAAAATGTTATTGGTCAAAATGACTCTATTTAGGTCTCCAAGTGTCTAAAAAGCCCTTTTTAGTCAAAATAACTACGTTTGATCACCAAAGGTTTGAAAAACTTTTTTAGCCAAAATGACTGTATTGTTGTCTTTTAGTCTTAAAACACTGCTTTTAGACAAGATAAACTACATTTACGGTTTTAGACAAGATAACACCGCTTTTAGACAAGGTAAAGTACTCTTGGTAACCAATGGCCTGAAAAAAAGTTTTTGGTCAAAATGACTCTATTTAGGTCTCCAAGTGTCCAAAAAGCCCTTTTTAGTCAAAATAACTACGTTTGGTCACCAAATGTCTGAAAAACTTTTTTAGCCAAAATGACTGTATTTTTGTCTTTTAAAGTCTTAAAAAGCCGGTTTTAGACAAGATAATTGCATTTCGTATTTGGTCACCAAAGGTCTGAAAAAAAATGTAGTCAAAATAATTGTATTTTCGTCTATTAGAGTCTTAAAAAGCCGGTTTTGGACAATATAATTGCATTTGGTAACCAATCGCCTGAAACATTTGTTTGGGTCAAAATGACTATTTTGGTCTCCAAGTGTCTAAAAAGCCTATTTTAGTCAAAATAAATGCATTTGTTCACCAAAGGTCTGAAAACCTTTTTTTTCTTTTTAGCCAAAATGACTGTATTTTTGTCATTTAGAGTCTTAAAAAGCCGGTTTTAGACAAGATAATTGCATTTCGTATGCAGTGATCTGAAAACATTTTTTTGGTCAAAATGATTCTATTTTGGTCTCCAAGTGTCAAAAAAGCCTTTTTTAGTCAAAATAACTGCATTTTGGTCACCAAAAGTCTGAAAAACCTTTTTAGCCAAAATGACTGTATTTTTGTCTTTGAGAGTCTTAAAAAGCCGGTTTTAGACAAGATAATTGCATTTCGTTACTAGTGATCTGAAAACATTTTTTTTGGTCAAAATGACTCTATTTTGGTCTCCAAGTGTCTAAAAAGCCCCTTTTAGTCAAAATAACTGTATTTGGTCACCAAAGGTCTGAAAAAAAATGTAGTCAAAATGATTGTATTTTCGTCTATTAGAGTCTTAAAAAGCCGGTTTTGGACAAGATAATTGCATTTGGTAACCAATCGCCTGAAACATTTGTTTGGGTCAAAATGACTATTTTGGTCTCCAAGTGTCTAAAAAGCCTTTTTTAGTCAAAATAACTGCATTTGGTCACCAAAGGTCTGAAAAACTTTTTTTTAGCCAAAATGACTGTATTTTTGTCTTTTAGAGTCTTAAAAAGCCGGTTTTAGACAAGATAATTGCATTTCGTTACCAGTGATCTGAAAATATTTTTTTGGTCAAAATGACTCTATTTTGGTCTCCATGTGTCTAAAAATCCCTTTTTAGTCAAAATAACTGCATTTGGTCACCGAAGGTCTGAAAATTTTTTTTAGTCAAAATGATTGTATTTTCGTCTATTAGAGTCTTAAAAAGCCGGTTTTGGACAAGATAATTGCATTTGGTCACCAAAGGTCTGAAATAAAAATTTAGTCAAAATGACTGTATTTTCGTCTATTAGAGTCTTAAAAAGCCGGTTTTAGACAAGATAATTACATTTCGTAACCAGTGATCTGAAAACATTTTTTTGGTCAAAATGACTCTATTTTGGTCTCCAAGTGTCTAAAAAGCCCTTTTTAGTCAAAATAACTATATTTGGTCACCAAAGGTCTGAAATAAAAAATTAGTCAAAATGACTGTATTTTCGTCTATTAGAGTCTTAAAAAGCCGGTTTTTGACAAGATAATTGCATTTGGTAACCAATCGCCTGAAACATTTGTTTGGGTCAAAACGACTCTATTTAGGTCTCCAAGTGTCTAAAAACCCTATTTTAGTCAAAATAAATGCATTTGTTCACCAAAGGTCTGAAAACCTTTTTTAGCCAAAATGACTATATTTTTGTATTTTAGAGTCTTAAAACACCGCTTTTAGACAAGGTAAAGTACTCTTGGTAACCAATGGCCTGAAAAAATGTTTTTGGTCAAAATGATTCTATTTTGGTCATTAAGTGTCTAAAAAGCCTTTTTTAGTCAAAATAACTGCATTTGGTCACCAAAGGTCTTGTATAACTTTTTTAGCCAAAATGACTGTATTTTTGTCTTTTTGAGTCTTAAAACACTGCTTTTAGACAAGATAAACTACATTTGGTAACCAATGGCCTGAAAAAATGTTTTTGGTCAAAATGACTCTATTTTGGTCTCCATGTGTCTAAAAATCCCTTTTTAGTCAAAATAACTGCATTTGGTCACCGAAGGTCTGAAAAACATTTTTAGTCAAAATGATTGTATTTTCGTCTATTAGAGTCTTAAAAAGCCGGTTTTGGACAAGGTAATTGCATTTGGTAACCAATCGCCTATAACATTTGTTTGGGTCAAAATGACTCTATTTTGGTCTCCAAGTGTCTAAAAAGCATTTTTTAGTCAAAATAACTGCATTTGGTCACCGAAGGTCTGAAAAACTTTTTTAGCCAAAATGACTGTATTTTTGTCTTTTAGAGTCTTAAAAAGCCGGTTTAAGACAAGATAATTGCATTTCGTAACCACTGATCTGAAAACATCTTTTTGGTCAAAATGACTCTATTTTGGTCTCCATGTGTCTAAAAATCCCTTTTTAGTCAATATAATTGCATTTGGTCACCGAAGGTCTGAAAAAATTTTTTAGTCAAAATGATTGTATTTTTGTCTATTAGAGTCTTAAAAAGCCGGTTTTGGACAAGATAATTGCATTTGGTAACCAATCGCCTAAAACATTTGTTTGGGTCAAAATGACTCTATTTTGGTCTCCAAGTGTCTAAAAAGCATTTTTTAGTCAAAATAACTGCATTTGGTCACCAAATGTCTGAAAACCTTTTTTAGCCAAAATGACTGTATTTTTGTCATTTAGAGTCTTAAAAAGCCGGTTTTAGACAAGATAATTGCATTTCGTATGCAGTGATCTGAAAACATTTTTTTGGTCAAAATGATTCTATTTTGGTCTCCAAGTGTCAAAAAAGCCTTTTTTAGACAAAATAACTGCATTTTGGTCACCAAAAGTCTGAAAAACCTTTTTAGCCAAAATGACTGTATTTTTGTCTTTGAGAGTCTTAAAAAGCCGGTTTTAGACAAGATAATTGCATTTCGTTACTAGTGATCTGAAAACATTTTTTTGGTCAAAATGACTCTATTTTGGTCTCCAAGTGTCTAAAAAGCCCCTTTTAGTCAAAATAACTGTATTTGGTCACCAAAGGTCTGAAAAAAAATGTAGTCAAAATGATTGTATTTTCGTCTATTAGAGTCTTAAAAAGCCGGTTTTGGACAAGATAATTGCATTTGGTAACCAATCGCCTGAAACATTTGTTTGGGTCAAAATGACTATTTTGGTCTCCAAGTGTCTAAAAAGCCTTTTTTAGTCAAAATAACTGCATTTGGTCACCAAAGGTCTGAAAAACTTTTTTTTAGCCAAAATGACTGTATTTTTGTCTTTTAGAGTCTTAAAAAGCCGGTTTTAGACAAGAATTGCATTTCGTTACCAGTGATCTGAAAATATTTTTTTGGTCAAAATGACTCTATTTTGGTCTCCATGTGTCTAAAAATCCCTTTTTAGTCAAAATAACTGCATTTGGTCACCGAAGGTCTGAAAATTTTTTTTAGTCAAAATGATTGTATTTTCGTCTATTAGAGTCTTAAAAAGCCGGTTTTGGACAAGATAATTGCATTTGGTCACCAAAGGTCTGAAATAAAAATTTAGTCAAAATGACTGTATTTTCGTCTATTAGAGTCTTAAAAAGCCGGTTTTAGACAAGATAATTACATTTCGTAACCAGTGATCTGAAAACATTTTTTTGGTCAAAATGACTCTATTTTGGTCTCCAAGTGTCTAAAAAGCCCTTTTTAGTCAAAATAACTATATTTGGTCACCAAAGGTCTGAAATAAAAAATTAGTCAAAATGACTGTATTTTCGTCTATTAGAGTCTTAAAAAGCCGGTTTTTGACAAGATAATTGCATTTGGTAACCAATCGCCTGAAACATTTGTTTGGGTCAAAACGACTCTATTTAGGTCTCCAAGTGTCTAAAAACCCTATTTTAGTCAAAATAAATGCATTTGTTCACCAAAGGTCTGAAAACCTTTTTTAGCCAAAATGACTATATTTTTGTATTTTAGAGTCTTAAAACACCGCTTTTAGACAAGGTAAAGTACTCTTGGTAACCAATGGCCTGAAAAAATGTTTTTGGTCAAAATGATTCTATTTTGGTCATTAAGTGTCTAAAAAGCCTTTTTTAGTCAAAATAACTGCATTTGGTCACCAAAGGTCTTGTATAACTTTTTTAGCCAAAATGACTGTATTTTTGTCTTTTTGAGTCTTAAAACACTGCTTTTAGACAAGATAAACTACATTTGGTAACCAATGGCCTGAAAAAATGTTTTTGGTCAAAATGACTCTATTTTGGTCTCCATGTGTCTAAAAATCCCTTTTTAGTCAAAATAACTGCATTTGGTCACCGAAGGTCTGAAAAACATTTTTAGTCAAAATGATTGTATTTTCGTCTATTAGAGTCTTAAAAAGCCGGTTTTGGACAAGGTAATTGCATTTGGTAACCAATCGCCTATAACATTTGTTTGGGTCAAAATGACTCTATTTTGGTCTCCAAGTGTCTAAAAAGCATTTTTTAGTCAAAATAACTGCATTTGGTCACCGAAGGTCTGAAAAACTTTTTTAGCCAAAATGACTGTATTTTTGTCTTTTAGAGTCTTAAAAAGCCGGTTTAGGACAAGATAATTGCATTTCGTAACCACTGATCTGAAAACATCTTTTTGGTCAAAATGACTCTATTTTGGTCTCCATGTGTCTAAAAATCCCTTTTTAGTCAATATAATTGCATTTGGTCACCGAAGGTCTGAAAAAATTTTTTAGTCAAAATGATTGTATTTTTGTCTATTAGAGTCTTAAAAAGCCGGTTTTGGACAAGATAATTGCATTTGGTAACCAATCGCCTAAAACATTTGTTTGGGTCAAAATGACTCTATTTTGGTCTCCAAGTGTCTAAAAAGCATTTTTTAGTCAAAATAACTGCATTTGGTCACCAAATGTCTGAAAACCTTTTTTAGCCAAAATGACTGTATTTTTGTCTTTTAGAGTCTTAAAAAGCCGGTTTTAGACAAGATAATTGCTCTTGGTATGCAGTGCTCTGAAAACATTTTTTGGTCAAAATGACTCTATTTTGGTCTCCAAGTGTCTAAAAAGCCTTTTTTAGTCAAAATAACTACGTTTGGTCACCAAAGGTCTGAAAAACTTTTTTTAGCCAAAATGACTGTATTTTTGTCTTTTAGAGTCTTAAAAAGCCGGTTTTAGACAAGATAATTGCATTTCGTTACCACTGATCTGAAAACATTTTTTTGGTCAAAATGACTCTATTTTGGTCTCCACGTGTCTAAAAATCCCTTTTTATTCAAAATAACTGCATTTGGTCACCGAAGGTATGAAAAAAAAATTTAGTCAAAATGATTGTATTTTCGTCTATTAGAGTCTTAAAAAGCCGGTTTTGGACAAGATAATTGCATTTGGTAACCAATCGCCTGAAACATTTGTTTAGGTCAAAACGACTGTATTTTTGTCTTTTAGAGTCTTAAAACACTGCTTTTAGACAAGATAAACTACATTTGGTAACCAATGGCCTGAAAAAATGTTTTTGGTCAAATTGACTCTATTTAGGTCTCCAAGTGTCCAAAAAGCACTTTTTAGTCAAAATAACTACGTTTGATCACCAAAGGTCTGAAAAACTTTTTTAGCCAAAATGACTGTATTTTTGTCTTTTAGAAGCCGGTTTTTGACAAGATAATTGCATTTGGTAACCAATCGCCTGAAACATTTGTTTGGATCAAAACGACTCTATTTAGGTCTTCAAGTGTCTAAAAACCCTATTTTAGTCAAAATAACTGCATTTGGTCACCAACGGTCTGAAAAACCTTTTTAGCCAAAATGACTGCATTTCTGTCTTTTAGAGTCTTAAAAAGCCGGTTTTAGACAAGATTATTGCATTTCGTATGCAGTGATCTGAAAACATTTTTTTTGTTAAATTGATTCTATTTTGGTCTCCAAGTGTCTTAAAAAGCCTTTTTTTGTCAAAATAACTGCATTTGGTCACCAAAGGTCTGAAAAATTTTTTTAGCCAAAATGACTGTATTTTTGTCCTTGAGTCTTAAAAAGCCGGTTTTAGACAAGATAATTGCATTTCGTTACCAGTGATCTGAAAACATTTTTTTGGTCAAAATGACTCTATTTAGGTCTTCAAGTGTCTAAAAACCCTTTATTAGTCAAAATAACTGCATTTGGTCACAAAAGGTCTGAAAAACCTTTTTAGCCAAAATGACTGCATTTCTGTCTTTTAGAGTCTTAAAAAGCCGGTTTTAGACAAGATAATTGCATTTCGTATGCAGTGATCTGAAAACATTTTTTTGGTTAAAATGATTCTATTTTGGTCTCCAAGTGTCTAAAAAGCCTTTTTTAGTCAAAATAACTGCATTTGGTCACCAAAGGTCTGAAAAACTTTTTTAGCCAAAATGACTGTATTTTTGTCTTTTAGAGTCTTAAAACACTGCTTTTAGACAAGATAAACTACATTTGGTAACCAATGGCCTGAAAAAATGTTTTTAGTCAAAATTACTCTATTTAGGTCTCCAAGTGTCCAAAAAGCCCTTTTTAGTCAAAATAACTACGTTTGGTCACCAAAGGTCTGAAAAACTTTTTTAGCCAAAATGACTGTATTTTTGTCTTTTAAAGTCTTAAAAAGCCGGTTTTAGACAAGGTAATTGCATTTCGTTACAAGTGATCTGAAAACATTTTTTTGGTCAAAATGACTCTATTTTGGTCTCCATGTGTCTAAAAATCCTTAGTCAAAATAACCGCATTTGGTCACCGAAGGTCTGAAAAAAAAATGTATTCAAAATGATTGTATTTTCGTCTATTAGAGTCTTAAAAAGCCGGTTTTGGACAAGATAATTGCATTTGGTAACCAATCGCCTGAAACATTTGTTTTGGTCAAAATGGTCACCATAGGTCTGAGAAACTTTTTTAGCCAAAATGACTGCATTTCTATCTTTTAGAGTCTTAAAAAGCCGGTTTTAGACAAGATAATTGCATGTCGTAACCAGTGATCTGAAAACATTTTTTTGGTCAAAATGACTCTATTTTGGTCTCCAAGTGTCTAAAAAGCCCTTTTTAGTCAAAATAACTTTATTTGGTCACCAAAGGTCTGAAATAAAAAATTAGTCAAAATGATTGTATTTTTGTCTATTAGAGTCTTAAAAAGCCGGTTTTGGACAAGATAATTGCATTTGGTAACCAATCGCCTGAAACATTTGTTTGGGTCAAAAACGACTCTATTTAGGTCTCCAAGTGTCTAAAAACCCTATTTTAGTCAAAATAAATGCATTTGTTCACCAAAGGTCTGAAAACCTTTTTTAGCCCAAATGACTATATTTTTGTATTTTAGAGTCTTAAAACACCGCTTTTAGACAAGGTAAAGTACTCTTGGTAACCAATGGCCTGAAAGTATGTTTTTGGTCAAAATGACTCTATTTTGGTCTCCAAGTGTCTAAAAAGCCTTTTTTAGTCAAAATAACTGCATTTGGTCACCGAAGGTCTGAAAAACTTTTTTAGCCAAAATGACTGTATTTTTGTCTTTTAGAGTCTTAAAAAGCCGGTTTAAGACAAGATAATTGCATTTCGTAACCACTGATCTGAAAACATCTTTTTGGTCAAAATGACTCTATTTTGGTCTCCATGTGTCTAAAAATCCCTTTTTAGTCAAAATAACTGCATTTGGTCACCGAAGGTCTGAAAAACTTTTTTAGCCAAAATGACTGTATTTTTGTCTTTTAGAGTCTTAAAAAGCCGGTTTAAGACAAGATAATTGCATTTCGTAACCACTGATCTGAAAACATCTTTTTGGTCAAAATGACTCTATTTTGGTCTCCATGTGTCTAAAAATCCCTTTTTAGTCAAAATAATTGCATTTGGTCACCGAAGGTCTGAAAAAATTTTTTAGTCAAAATGATTGTATTTTTGTCTATTAGAGTCTTAAAAAGCCGGTTTTGGACAAGATAATTGCATTTGGTAACCAATCGCCTAAAACATTTGTTTGGGTCAAAATGACTCTATTTTGGTCTCCAAGTGTCTAAAAAGCATTTTTTAGTCAAAATAACTGCATTTGGTCACCAAATGTCTGAAAACCTTTTTTAGCCAAAATGACTGTATTTTTGTCTTTTAGAGTCTTAAAAAGCCGGTTTTAGACAAGATAATTGCACTTCGTATGCAGTGCTCTGAAAACATTTTTTGGTCAAAATGACTCTATTTTGGTCTCCAAGTGTCTAAAAAGCCTTTTTTAGTCAAAATAACTACGTTTGGTCACCAAAGGTCTGAAAAACTTTTTTTAGCCAAAATGACTGTATTTTTGTCTTTTAGAGTCTTAAAAAGCCGGTTTTAGACAAGATAATTGCATTTCGTTACCACTGATCTGAAAACATTTTTTTGGTCAAAATGACTCTATTTTGGTCTCCACGTGTCTAAAAATCCCTTTTTATTCAAAATAACTGCATTTGGTCACCGAAGGTATGAAAAAAAAATTTAGTCAAAATGATTGTATTTTCGTCTATTAGAGTCTTAAAAAGCCGGTTTTGGACAAGATAATTGCATTTGGTAACCAATCGCCTAAAACATTTGTTTGGGTCAAAATGACTCTATTTTGGTCTCCAAGTGTCTAAAAAGCATTTTTTAGTCAAAATAACTGCATTTGGTCACCAAATGTCTGAAAACCTTTTTTAGCCAAAATGACTGTATTTTTGTCTTTTAGAGTCTTAAAAAGCCGGTTTTAGACAAGATAATTGCACTTCGTATGCAGTGCTCTGAAAACATTTTTTGGTCAAAATGACTCTATTTTGGTCTCCAAGTGTCTAAAAAGCCTTTTTTAGTCAAAATAACTACGTTTGGTCACCAAAGGTCTGAAAAACTTTTTTTAGCCAAAATGACTGTATTTTTGTCTTTTAGAGTCTTAAAAAGCCGGTTTTAGACAAGATAATTGCATTTCGTTACCACTGATCTGAAAACATTTTTTTGGTCAAAATGACTCTATTTTGGTCTCCACGTGTCTAAAAATCCCTTTTTATTCAAAATAACTGCATTTGGTCACCGAAGGTATGAAAAAAAAATTTAGTCAAAATGATTGTATTTTCGTCTATTAGAGTCTTAAAAAGCCGGTTTTGGACAAGATAATTGCATTTGGTAACCAATCGCCTGAAACATTTGTTTAGGTCAAAACGACTGTATTTTTGTCTTTTAGAGTCTTAAAACACTGCTTTTAGACAAGATAAACTACATTTGGTAACCAATGGCCTGAAAAAATGTTTTTGGTCAAATTGACTCTATTTAGGTCTCCAAGTGTCCAAAAAGCACTTTTTAGTCAAAATAACTACGTTTGATCACCAAAGGTCTGAAAAACTTTTTTAGCCAAAATGACTGTATTTTTGTCTTTTAGAAGCCGGTTTTTGACAAGATAATTGCATTTGGTAACCAATCGCCTGAAACATTTGTTTGGATCAAAACGACTCTATTTAGGTCTTCAAGTGTCTAAAAACCCTATTTTAGTCAAAATAACTGCATTTGGTCACCAACGGTCTGAAAAACCTTTTTAGCCAAAATGACTGCATTTCTGTCTTTTAGAGTCTTAAAAAGCCGGTTTTAGACAAGATTATTGCATTTCGTATGCAGTGATCTGAAAACATTTTTTTTGTTAAATTGATTCTATTTTGGTCTCCAAGTGTCTAAAAAAGCCTTTTTTTGTCAAAATAACTGCATTTGGTCACCAAAGGTCTGAAAATTTTTTTTAGCCAAAATGACTGTATTTTTGTCCTTGAGTCTTAAAAAGCCGGTTTTAGACAAGATAATTGCATTTCGTTACCAGTGATCTGAAAACATTTTTTTGGTCAAAATGACTCTATTTAGGTCTTCAAGTGTCTAAAAACCCTTTATTAGTCAAAATAACTGCATTTGGTCACAAAAGGTCTGAAAAACCTTTTTAGCCAAAATGACTGCATTTCTGTCTTTTAGAGTCTTAAAAAGCCGGTTTTAGACAAGATAATTGCATTTCGTATGCAGTGATCTGAAAACATTTTTTTGGTTTAAATGATTCTATTTTGGTTTCCAAGTGTCTAAAAAGCCTTTTTTAGTCAAAATAACTGCATTTGGTCACCAAAGGTCTGAAAAACTTTTTTAGCCAAAATGACTGTATTTTTGTCTTTTAGAGTCTTAAAACACTGCTTTTAGACAAGATAAACTACATTTGGTAACCAATGGCCTGAAAAAATGTTTTTAGTCAAAATTACTCTATTTAGGTCTCCAAGTGTCCAAAAAGCCCTTTTTAGTCAAAATAACTACGTTTGGTCACCAAAGGTCTGAAAAACTTTTTTAGCCAAAATGACTGTATTTTTGTCTTTTAAAGTCTTAAAAAGCCGGTTTTAGACAAGATAATTGCATTTCGTTACAAGTGATCTGAAAACATTTTTTTGGTCAAAATGACTCTATTTTGGTCTCCATGTGTCTAAAAATCCTTAGTCAAAATAACCGCATTTGGTCACCGAAGGTCTGAAAAAAAAATGTATTCAAAATGATTGTATTTTCGTCTATTAGAGTCTTAAAAAGCCGGTTTTGGACAAGATAATTGCATTTGGTAACCAATTGCCTGAAACATTTGTTTTGGTCAAAATGGTCACCATAGGTCTGAGAAACTTTTTTAGCCAATATGACTGCATTTCTATCTTTTAGAGTCTTAAAAAGCCGGTTTTAGACATGATAATTGCATGTCGTAACCAGTGATCTGAAAACATTTTTTTGGTCAAAATGACTCTATTTTGGTCTCCAAGTGTCTAAAAAGCCCTTTTTAGTCAAAATAACTTTATTTGGTCACCAAAGGTCTGAAATAAAAAATTAGTCAAAATGATTGTATTTTTGTCTATTAGTCTTAAAAAGCCGGTTTTGGACAAGATAATTGCATTTGGTAACCAATCGCCTGAAACATTTGTTTGGGTCAAAAACGACTCTATTTAGGTCTCCAAGTGTCCTATTTTAGTCAAAATAAATGCATTTGTTCACCAAAGGTCTGAAAACCTTTTTTAGCCCAAATGACTATATTTTTGTATTTTAGAGTCTTAAAACACCGCTTTTAGACAAGGTAAAGTACTCTTGGTAACCAATGGCCTGAAAGTATGTTTTTGGTCAAAATGACTCTATTTTGGTCTCCAAGTGTCTAAAAAGCCTTTTTTAGTCAAAATAACTGCATTTGGTCACCGAAGGTCTGAAAAACTTTTTTAGCCAAAATGACTGTATTTTTGTCTTTTAGAGTCTTAAAAAGCCGGTTTAAGACAAGATAATTGCATTTCGTAACCACTGATCTGAAAACATCTTTTTGGTCAAAATGACTCTATTTTGGTCTCCATGTGTCTAAAAATCCCTTTTTAGTCAAAATAACTGCATTTGGTCACCGAAGGTCTGAAAAACTTTTTTAGCCAAAATGACTGTATTTTTGTCTTTTAGAGTCTTAAAAAGCCGGTTTAAGACAAGATAATTGCATTTCGTAACCACTGATCTGAAAACATCTTTTTGGTCAAAATGACTCTATTTTGGTCTCCATGTGTCTAAAAATCCCTTTTTAGTCAAAATAATTGCATTTGGTCACCGAAGGTCTGAAAAATTTTTTTAGTCAAAATGATTGTATTTTTGTCTATTAGAGTCTTAAAAAGCCGGTTTTGGACAAGATAATTGCATTTGGTAACCAATCGCCTAAAACATTTGTTTGGGTCAAAATGACTCTATTTTGGTCTCCAAGTGTCTAAAAAGCATTTTTTAGTCAAAATAACTGCATTTGGTCACCAAATGTCTGAAAACCTTTTTTAGCCAAAATGACTGTATTTTTGTCTTTTAGAGTCTTAAAAAGCCGGTTTTAGACAAGATAATTGCACTTCGTATGCAGTGCTCTGAAAACATTTTTTGGTCAAAATGACTCTATTTTGGTCTCCAAGTGTCTAAAAAGCCTTTTTTAGTCAAAATAACTACGTTTGGTCACCAAAGGTCTGAAAAACTTTTTTTAGCCAAAATGACTGTATTTTTGTCTTTTAGAGTCTTAAAAAGCCGGTTTTAGACAAGATAATTGCATTTAGTTACCACTGATCTGAAAACATTTTTTTGGTCAAAATGACTCTATTTTGGTCTCCACGTGTCTAAAAATCCCTTTTTATTCAAAATAACTGCATTTGGTCACCGAAGGTATGAAAAAAAAATTTAGTCAAAATGATTGTATTTTCGTCTATTAGAGTCTTAAAAAGCCGGTTTTGGACAAGATAATTGCATTTGGTAACCAATCGCCTGAAACATTTGTTTAGGTCAAAACGACTGTATTTTTGTCTTTTAGAGTCTTAAAACACTGCTTTTAGACAAGATAAACTACATTTGGTAACCAATGGCCTGAAAAAATGTTTTTGGTCAAATTGACTCTATTTAGGTCTCCAAGTGTCCAAAAAGCACTTTTTAGTCAAAATAACTACGTTTGATCACCAAAGGTCTGAAAAACTTTTTTAGCCAAAATGACTGTATTTTTGTCTTTTAGAAGCCGGTTTTAGGACAAGATAATTGCATTTGGTAACCAATCGCCTGAAACATTTGTTTGGGTCAAAATGACTCTATTTTGGTCTTTAAGTGTCTAAAAAGCCTTTATTAGTCAAAATAACTGCATTTGGTCACCAAAGGTCTGAGAAACTTTTTTAGCCAAAATGACTGCATTTCTGTCTTTTAGAGTCTAAAAAAGCCGGTTTTAGACAAGATAATTGCATTTCGTAACCAGTGATCTGAAAACATTTTTTTGGTCAAAATGACTCTATTTTGGTCTCCAAGTGTCTAAAAAGACCCTTTTCGTCAAAATATCTGTATTTGGTCACCAAAGGTTTTAAAAAAAATGTAGTTTAAATGATTGTATTTTCGACTATTAGAGTCTTAAAAAGCCGGTTTTTGACAAGATAATTGCATTTGGTAACCAATCGCCTGAAACATTTGTTTGGATCAAAACGACTCTATTTAGGTCTTCAAGTGTCTAAAAACCCTATTTTAGTCAAAATAACTGCATTTGGTCACCAACGGTCTGAAAAACCTTTTTAGCCAAAATGACTGCATTTCTGTCTTTTAGAGTCTTAAAAAGCCGGTTTTAGACAAGATTATTGCATTTCGTATGCAGTGATCTGAAAACATTTTTTTTGTTAAATTGATTCTATTTTGGTCTCCAAGTGTCTAAAAAAGCCTTTTTTTGTCAAAATAACTGCATTTGGTCACCAAAGGTCTGAAAAAATTTTTTAGCCAAAATGACTGTATTTTTGTCCTTGAGTCTTAAAAAGCCGGTTTTAGACAAGATAATTGCATTTCCTTACCAGTGATCTGAAAACATTTTTTTGGTCAAAATGACTCTATTTAGGTCTTCAAGTGTCTAAAAACCCTTTATTAGTCAAAATAACTGCATTTGGTCACAAAAGGTCTGAAAAACCTTTTTAGCCAAAATGACTGCATTTCTGTCTTTTAGAGTCTTAAAAAGCCGGTTTTAGACAAGATAATTGCATTTCGTATGCAGTGATCTGAAAACATTTTTTTGGTCAAAATGATTCTTTTGGTCTCCAAGTGTCTAAAAAGCCTTTTTTAGTCAAAATAACTGCATTTGGTCACCAAAGGTCTGAAAAACTTTTTTTTAGCCAAAATGACTGTATTTTTGTCTTTTAGAGTCTTAAAACACTGCTTTTAGACAAGATAAACAACATTTGGTAACCAATGGCCTGAAAAAATGTTTTTGGTCAAAAAGACTCTATTTAGGTCTCCATGTGTCCAAAAAGCCCTTTTTAGTCAAAATAACTACGTTTGGTCACCAAAGGTCTGAAAAACCTTTTTAGCCAAAATGACTGTATTTTTGTCTTTGAGAGTCTTAAAAAGCCGGTTTTAGACAAGATAATTGCATTTCGTTACCAGTGATCTGAAAACATTTTTTTGGTCAAAATGACTCTATTTTGGTCTCCATGTGTCTAAAAATCCCTTTTTAGTCAAAATAACTGCATTTGGTCACCGAAGGTCTGAAAATTTTTTTTAGTCAAAATGATTGTATTTTCGTCTATTAGAGTCTTAAAAAGCCGGTTTTGGACAAGATAATTGCATTTGGTCACCAAAGGTCTGAAATAAAAATTTAGTCAAAATGACTGTATTTTCGTCTATTAGAGTCTTAAAAAGCCGGTTTTTGACAAGATAATTGCATTTGGTAACCAATCGCCTGAAACATATGTTTTGGTCAAAATGACTCTATTTTGGTCTCCAAGTGTCTAAAAAGCCTTTTTTAGTCAAAATAACTGCATTTGGTCACCAAAGGTCTGAAAAACTCTTTTAGCCAAAATGACTGTATTTTTGTCTTTTAGAGTCTTAAAAAGCCGGTTTTAGACAAGATAATTACATTTCGTAACCAGTGATCTGAAAACATTTTTTTGGTCAAAATGACTCTATTTTGGTCTCCAAGTGTCTAAAAAGCCCTTTTTAGTCAAAATAACTATATTTGGTCACCAAAGGTCTGAAATAAAAAATTAGTCAAAATGACTGTATTTTCGTCTATTAGAGTCTTAAAAAGCCGGTTTTTGACAAGATAATTGCATTTGGTAACCAATCGCCTGAAACATTTGTTTGGGTCATAACGACTCTATTTAGGTCTCCAAGTGTCTAAAAACCCTATTTTAGTCAAAATAAATGCATTTGTTCACCAAAGGTCTGAAAACCTTTTTTAGCCAAAATGACTATATTTTTGTATTTTAGAGTCTTAAAACACCGCTTTTAGACAAGGTAAAGTACTCTTGGTAACCAATGGCCTGAAAAAATGTTTTTGGTCAAAATGATTCTATTTTGGTCTCCAAGTGTCTAAAAAGCCTTTTTTAGTCAAAATAACTGCATTTGGTCACCAAAGGTCTTGTATAACTTTTTTAGCCAAAATGACTGTATTTTAGTCTTTTTGAGTCTTAAAACACTGCTTTTAGACAAGATAAACTACATTTGGTAACCAATGGCCTGAAAAAATGTTTTTGGTCAAAATGACTCTATTTTGGTCTCCATGTGTCTAAAAATCCCTTTTTAGTCAAAATAACTGCATTTGGTCACCGAAGGTCTGAAAAAATTTTTTAGTCAAAATGATTGTATTTTCGTCTATTAGAGTCTTAAAAAGCCGGTTTTGGACAAGGTAATTGCATTTGGTAACCAATCGCCTATAACATTTGTTTGGGTCAAAATGACTCTATTTTGGTCTCCAAGTGTCTAAAAAGCATTTTTTAGTCAAAATAACTGCATTTGGTCACCGAAGGTCTGAAAAACTTTTTTAGCCAAAATGACTGTATTTTTGTCTTTTAGAGTCTTAAAAAGCCGGTTTAAGACAAGATAATTGCATTTCGTAACCAGTGATCTGAAAACATCTTTTTGGACAAAATGACTCTATTTAGGTCTCCAAGTGTCTAAAAAGCCTTTTTTAGTCAAAATAACTGCATTTGGTCACCAAAGGTCTGAAATAAAAATTTAGTCAAAATGACTGTATTTTCGTCTATTCGAGTCTTAAAAAGAATGTTTTTGACAAGATAATTGCATTTGGTAACCAATCGCCTGAAACATTTCTTTCGGTCAAAATGACTCTATTTAGGTCTCCAAGTGTCTAAAAACCCTATTTTAGTCAAAATAAATGCATTTGTTCACCAAAGTTCTGAAAACCTTTTTAGCCAAAATGACTATATTTTTGTATTTTAGAGTCTTAAAACACCGCTTTTAGACAAGGTAAAGTACTCTTGGTATCCAATGGCTTGAAAAAATGTTATTGGTCAAAATGACTCTATTTAGGTCTCCAAGTGTCTAAAAAGCCCTTTTTAGTCAAAATAACTACGTTTGATCACCAAAGGTTTGAAAAACTTTTTTAGCCAAAATGACTGTATTTTTGTCTTTTAGAGGTCTTAAAAAGGCAGTTTTAGACAAGATAATTGCATTTCGTTACCAGTGATCTGAAAACATTTTTTTTGGTCAAAATGACTCTATTTTCGTCTCCAAGTGTCTAAAAAGCCTTTTTTAGTCAAAATAACTGCATTTGGTCACCATAGGTCTTGTATAACTTTTTTAGCCAAAATGACTGTATTTTTGTCTTTTAGAGTCTTAAAACACTGCTTTTAGACAAGATAAACTACATTTGGTAACCAATGGCCTGAAAAAATGTTTTTGTTCAAAATGACTCTATTTAGGTCTCCAAGTGTCCAAAAAGCCCTTTTTAGTCAAAATAACTACGTTTGGTCACCAAAGGTCTGAAAAACTTTTTTTAGCCAAAATGATTGTATTTTTGTCTTTTAGAGTCTTAAAAAGCCGGTTTTAGACAAGATAATTGCATTTCGTTACCACTGATCTGAAAACATTTTTTTGGTCAAAATGACTCTATTTTGGTCTCCATGTGTCTAAAAATCCCTTTTTAGTCAAAATAATTGCATTTGGTCACCGAAGGTCTGAAAAATTTTTTTAGTCAAAATGATTGTATTTTCGTCTATTAGAGTCTTAAAAAGCCGGTTTTGGACAAGATAATTGCATTTGGTAACCAATTGCCTAAAACATTTGTTTGGGTCAAAATGACTCTATTTTGGTCTCCAAGTGTCTAAAAAGCATTTTTTAGTCAAAATAACTGCATTTGGTCACCAAATGTCTGAAAACCTTTTTTAGCCAAAATGACTGTATTTTTGTCTTTTAGAGTCTTAAAAAGCCGGTTTTAGACAAGATAATTGCACTTCGTATGCAGTGCTCCGAAAACATTTTTTGGTCAAAATGACTCTATTTTGGTCTCCAAGTGTCTAAAAAGCCTTTTTTAGTCAAAATAACTGCATTTGGTCACCAAAGGTCTGAAAAAAAATGTAGTCAAAATGATTGTATTTTCGTCTGTTAGAGTCTTAAAAAGACGGTTTTAGACAAGATAATTGCATTTGGTAACCAATCGCCTGAAACATTTGTTTGGGTCAAAATGAAAACCTTTTACGCCAAAATGACTATATTTTTGTATTTTAGAGTCTTAAAACACCGCTTTTAGACAAGATAAAGTACTCTTGGTAACCAATGGCCTGAAAGTATGTTTTTGGTAAAAATGACTCTATTTTGGTCTCCAAGTGTCTAAAACGCCTTTTTTAGTCAAAATAAATGCATTTTGTCACCAAAGGTCTGAAAACCTTTATTTAGCCAAAATGACTATTTTTGTCGTTTAGAGTCTTAAAAAGCTGGTTTTAGACAAGATAATTGCATTTCGTATGCAGTGAGTGATCTGAAAACATTTTTTTGGTTAAAATGATTCTATTTTGGTCTCCAAGTAACTAAAAAGCATTTTTTAGTCAAAATAACTGCATTTGATCACCAAAGGTCTGAAAAACTTTTTTAGCCAAAATGACTGTTTTTTTGTCTTTTAGTCTTAAAACACTGCTTTTAGACAAGATAAACTACATTTACGGTTTTAGACAAGATAACACCGCTTTTAGACAAGGTAAAGTACTCTTGGTAACCAATGGCCTGAAAAAAAGTTTTTGGTCAAAATGACTCTATTTAGGTCCCCAAGTGTCCAAAAAGCCCTTTTTAGTCAAAATAACTACGTTTGGTCACCAAATGTCTGAAAAACTTTTTTAGCCAAAATGACTGTATTTTTGTCTTTAAAAGTCTTAAAAAGCCGGTTTTAGACAAGATAATTGCATTTCGTTACCACTGATCTGAAAACATTTTTTTTTTGGTCAAAATGACTCTATTTTGGTCTCCATGTGTCTAAAAATCCCTTTTTATTCAAAATAACTGCATTTGGTCACCGAAGGTCTGAAAAAAAATTTAGTCAAAATGATTGTGTTTTCGTCTATTAGAGTCTTAAAAAGCCGGTTTTGGACAAGATAATTGCATTTGGTAACCAATCGCCTGAAACATTTGTTTGGGTCAAAATGACTCTATTTAGGTCTCAAAGTGTCTAAAAAGCATTTTTTAGTCAAAATAACTGCATTTGGTCACCAAAGGTCTGAAAAACTTTTTTAACCAAAATGACTGTATTTTTGTCTTTAAGAGTCTTAAAAAGCCGGTTTTAGACAAGATAATTGCATTTCGTAAATGCAGTGATCTGAAAACATTTTTTTGGTCAAAATGATTCTATTTTGGTCTCCAAGTGTCTAAAAAGCCTTTTTTAGTCAAAATAACTGCATTTGGTCACCATAGGTCTTGTATAACTTTTTTAGCCAAAATGACTGTATTTTTGTCTTTTAGAGTCTTAAAAAGCCGGTTTTAGACAAGATAATTGCATTTCGTTACCACTGATCTGAAAACTTTTTTTTTGGTCAAAATGACTCTATTTTGGTCTCCATGTGTCTAAAAATCCCTTTTTATTCAAAATAACTGCATTTGGTCACCGAAGGTCTGAAAAAAAATTTAGTCAAAATGATTGTATTTTTGTCTTTTAGAGTCTTAAAAAGCCGGTTTTAGACAAGATAATTGCATTTCGTTACCACTGATCTGAAAACATTTTTTTTTTGGTCAAAATGACTCTATTTTGGTCTCCATGTGTCTAAAAATCCCTTTTTATTCAAAATAACTGCATTTGGTCACCGAAGGTCTGAAAAAAAATTTAGTCAAAATGATTGTGTTTTCGTCTATTAGAGTCTTAAAAAGCCGGTTTTGGACAAGATAATTGCATTTGGTAACCAATCGCCTGAAACATTTGTTTGGGTCAAAATGACTCTATTTAGGTCTCAAAGTGTCTAAAAAGCATTTTTTAGTCAAAATAACTGCATTTGGTCACCAAAGGTCTGAAAAACTTTTTTAACCAAAATGACTGTATTTTTGTCTTTTAGAGTCTTAAAAAGCCGGTTTTAGACAAGATAATTGCATTTCGTAAATGCAGTGATCTGAAAACATTTCTTTGGTCAAAATGATTCTATTTTGGTCTCCAAGTGTCTAAAAAGCATTTTTTAGTCAAAATAACTGCATTTGGTCACCAAAGGTCTGAAAACCTTTTTTAGCCAAAATGAATATATTTTTGTCTTTTAGAGTCTTAAAAAGCCGGTTTTAGACAAGATAATTGCATTTCGTAAATGCAGTGATCTGAAAACATTTTTTTGGTCAAAATGATTCTATTTTGGTCTCCAAGTGTCTAAAAAGCCTTTTTTAGTCAAAATAACTGCATTTGGTCACCATAGGTCTTGTATAACTTTTTTAGCCAAAATGACTGTATTTTTGTCTTTTAGAGTCTTAAAAAGCCGGTTTTAGACAAGATAATTGCATTTCGTTACCACTGATCTGAAAACTTTTTTTTGGTCAAAATGACTCTATTTTGGTCTCCATGTGTCTAAAAATCCCTTTTTATTCAAAATAACTGCATTTGGTCACCGAAGGTCTGAAAAAAAATTTAGTCAAAATGATTGTATTTTTGTCTTTTAGAGTCTTAAAAAGCCGGTTTTAGACAAGATAATTGCATTTCGTTACCACTGATCTGAAAACTTTTTTTTGGTCAAAATGACTCTATTTTGGTCTCCATGTGTCTAAAAATCCCTTTTTATTCAAAATAACTGCATTTGGTCACCGAAGGTCTGAAAAAAAATTTAGTCAAAATGATTGTATTTTTGTCTTTTAGAGTCTTAAAAAGCCGGTTTTAGACAAGATAATTGCATTTCGTTACCACTGATCTGAAAACTTTTTTTTGGTCAAAATGACTCTATTTTGGTCTCCATGTGTCTAAAAATCCCTTTTTATTCAAAATAACTGCATTTGGTCACCGAAGGTCTGAAAAAAAATTTACTCAAAATGATTGTGTTTTCGTCTATTAGAGTCTTAAAAAGCCGGTTTTGGACAAGATAATTGCATTTGGTAACCAATCGCCTGAAACATTTGTTTGGGTCAAAATGACTCTATTTAGGTCTCAAAGTGTCTAAAAAGCCTTTTTTAGTCAAAATAACTGCATTTGGTCACCAAAGGTCTGAAAAACTTTTTTAGCCAAAATGACTGTATTTTTGTCTTTTAGAGTCTTAAAAAGCCGGTTTTAGACAAGATAATTGCATTTCGTAAATGCAGTGATCTGAAAACATTTTTTTGGTCAAAATGATTCTATTTTGGTCTCCAAGTGTCTAAAAAGCCTTTTTTAGTCAAAATAACTGCATTTGGTCATCATAGGTCTTGTATAACTTTTTTAGCCAAAATGACTGTATTTTTGTCTTTTAGAGTCTTAAAACACTGCTTTTAGACAAGATAAACATTTGGTAACCAATGGCCTGAAAAAATGTTTTTGGTCAAAATGACTCTATTTAGGTCTCCAAGTGTCCAAAAAGCCCTTTTTAGTCAAAATAACTACGTTTGGTCACCAAAGGTCTGAAAAACTTTTTTTAGCCAAAATGACTGTATTTTTGTCTTTTAGAGTCTTAAAAAGCCGGTTTTAGACAAGATAATTGCATTTCGTTAACCACTGATCTGAAAACATTTTTTGGTCAAAATGACTCTATTTTGGTCTCCATGTGTCTAAAAATCCATTTTTAGTCAAAATAATTGGATTTGGTCACCGAAGGTCTGAAAATTTTTTTTAGTCAAAATGATTGTATTTTCGTCTACTAGAGTCTTAAAAAGCCGGTTTTGGACAAGATAATTGCATTTGGTAACCAATCGCCTAAAACATTTGTTTGGTTCAAAATGACTCTATTTTGGTCTCCAAGTGTCTAAAAAGCATTTTTTAGTCAAAATAACTGCATTTGGTCACCAAAGGTCTGAAATAAAAATATAGTCAAAATGATTGTATTTTCGTCTATTAGAGTCTTAAAAAGCCGGTTTTGGACAAGATAATTGCATTTGGTAACCAATCGCCTAAAACATTTTATTGGTCAAAATGATTCTATTTTGGTCTCCATGTGTCTAAAAATCCCTTTTTTAGTCAAAATAACTGCATTTGGTCACCAAAGGTCTTGTATAACTTTTTTAGCCAAAATGACTGTATTTTTGTCTTTTAGAGTCTTAAAATGCCGGTTTAAGACAAGATTATTGCATTTCGTAACCAGTGATCTGAAAACATCTTTTTGGTCAAAATGACTCTATTTTGGTCTCCACGTGTCTAAAAAGCCCTTTTTAGTCAAAATAACTATATTTGGTCACCAAAGGTCTGAAATAAAAATTTAGTCAAAATGACTGTATTTTCGTCTATTAGAGTCTTAAAAAGCCGGTTTTTGACAAGATAATTGAATTTGGTAACCAATCGCCTGAAACATTTGTTTAGGTCAAAACGACTCTATTTAGGTCTCCAAGTGTCTAAATACCCTATTTTAGTCAAAATAAATGCATTTGTTCACCAAAGGTCTGAAAATTTTTTTTAGCCAAAATGACTATATTTTTGTATTTTAGAGTCTTAAAACACCGCTTTTAGACAAGACTCTTGGTAACCAATCGCCTGAAACATTTGTTTGGGTCAAAACGACTCTATTTAGGTCTCCAAGTGTCTAAAAACCCTATTTTAGTCAAAATAAATGCATTTGTTCACCAAAGGTCTGAAAACCTTTTTTAGCCAAAATGACTATATTTTTGTATTTTAGAGTCTTAAAACACCGCTTTTAGACAAGGTAAAGTACTCTTGGTAACCAATGGCCTGAAAAAATGTTTTTGGTCAAAATGATTCTATTTTGGTCTCCAAGTGTCTAAAAAGCCTTTTTTAGTCAAAATAACTGCATTTGGTCACCAAAGGTCTTGTATAACTTTTTTAGCCAAAATGACTGTATTTTTGTCTTTTTGAGTCTTAAAACACTGCTTTTAGACAAGATAAACTACATTTGGTAACCAATGGCCTGAAAAAATGTTTTTGGTCAAAATGACTCTATTTTGGTCTCCATGTGTCTAAAAATCCCTTTTTAGTCAAAATAACTGCATTTGGTCACCGAAGGTCTGAAAAAATTTTTTAGTCAAAATGATTGTATTTTCGTCTATTAGAGTCTTAAAAAGCCGGTTTTGGACAAGGTAATTGCATTTGGTAACCAATCGCCTATAACATTTGTTTGGGTCAAAATGACTCTATTTTGGTCTCCAAGTGTCTAAAAAGCATTTTTTAGTCAAAATAACTGCATTTGGTCACCGAAGGTCTGAAAAACTTTTTTAGCCAAAATGACTGTATTTTTGTCTTTTAGAGTCTTAAAAAGCCGGTTTAAGACAAGATAATTGCATTTCGTAACCAGTGATCTGAAAACATCTTTTTGGTCAAAATGACTCTATTTAGGTCTCCAAGTGTCTAAAAAGCCTTTTTTAGTCAAAATAAATGCATTTGGTCACCAAAGGTCTGAAATAAAAATTTAGTCAAAATGACTGTATTTTCGTCTATTCGAGTCTTAAAAAGAATGTTTTTGACAAGATAATTGCATTTGGTAACCAATCGCCTGAAACATTTCTTTGGGTCAAAATGACTCTATTTAGGTCTCCAAGTGTCTAAAAACCCTATTTTAGTCAAAATAAATGCATTTGTTCACCAAAGTTCTGAAAACCTTTTTAGCCAAAATGACTATATTTTTGTATTTTAGAGTCTTAAAACACCGCTTTTAGACAAGGTAAAGTACTCTTGGTATCCAATGGCTTGAAAAAATGTTATTGGTCAAAATGACTCTATTTAGGTCTCCAAGTGTCTAAAAAGCCCTTTTTAGTCAAAATAACTACGTTTGATCACCAAAGGTTTGAAAAACTTTTTTAGCCAAAATGACTGTATTTTTGTCTTTTAGAGGTCTTAAAAAGGCAGTTTTAGACAAGATAATTGCATTTCGTTACCAGTGATCTGAAAACATTTTTTTTGGTCAAAATGACTCTATATTCGTCTCCAAGTGTCTAAAAAGCCTTTTTTAGTCAAAATAACTGCATTTGGTCACCATAGGTCTTGTATAACTTTTTTAGCCAAAATGACTGTATTTTTGTCTTTTAGAGTCTTAAAACACTGCTTTTAGACAAGATAAACTACATTTGGTAACCAATGGCCTGAAAAAATGTTTTTGTTCAAAATGACTCTATTTAGGTCTCCAAGTGTCCAAAAAGCCCTTTTTAGTCAAAATAACTACGTTTGGTCACCAAAGGTCTGAAAAACTTTTTTTAGCCAAAATGATTGTATTTTTGTCTTTTAGAGTCTTAAAAAGCCGGTTTTAGACAAGATAATTGCATTTGGTAACCAATGGCCTGAAAACATTTTTTTGGTCAAAATGACTCTATTTTGGTCTCCATGTGTCTAAAAATCCCTTTTTAGTCAAAATAATTGCATTTGGTCACCGAAGGTCTGAAAAAATTTTTTAGTCAAAATGATTGTATTTTCGTCTATTAGAGTCTTAAAAAGCCGGTTTTGGACAAGATAATTGCATTTGGTAACCAATTGCCTAAAACATTTGTTTGGGTCCAAAATGACTCTATTTTGGTCTCCAAGTGTCTAAAAAGCATTTTTTAGTCAAAATAACTGCATTTGGTCACCAAATGTCTGAAAACCGTTTTTAGCCAAAATGACTGTATTTTTGTCTTTTAGAGTCTTAAAAAGCCGGTTTTAGACAAGATAATTGCACTTCGTATGCAGTGCTCTGAAAACATTTTTTGGTCAAAATGACTCTATTTTGGTCTCCAAGTGTCTAAAAAGCCTTTTTTAGTCAAAATAACTGCATTTGGTCACCAAAGGTCTGAAAAAAAATGTAGTCAAAATGATTGTATTTTTGTCTGTTAGAGTCTTAAAAAGACGGTTTTAGACAAGATAATTGCATTTCGTTACCACTGATCTGAAAACATTTTTTTGGTCAAAATGACTCTATTTTGGTCTCCATGTGTCTAAAAATCCCTTTTTATTCAAAATAACTGCATTTGGTCACCGAAGGTCTGAAAAAAATTTAGTCAAAATGATTGTATTTTCGTCTATTAGAGTCTTAAAAAGCCGGTTTTGGACAAGATAATTGCATTTGGTAAAAAATCGCCTAAAACATTTGTTTGGGTAAATGACTCTATTTTGGTCTCCAAGTGTCTAAAAAGCATTTTTTTAGTCAAAATAACTGCATTTGGTCATCAAAGGTCAGAAAAACTTTTTTAGCCAAAATGACTGTATTTTTGTCTTTTAGAGTCTTATAAAGCCGGTTTAAGACAAGATAATTGCATTTCGTTACCAGTGATCTGAAAACATCTTTTTGGCCAAAATGACTCTATTTTGGTCTCCAAGTGTCTAAAAAGCCTTTTTTAGTCAAAATAACTGCATTTGGTCACCAAAGGTCTGAAATAAAAATTTAGTCAAAATGACTGTATTTTCGTCTATTCGAGTCTTAAAAAGAATGTTTTTGACAAGATAATTGCATTTGGAAACCAATCGCCTGAAACATTTCTTTGGGTCAAAATGACTCTATTTAGGTCTCCAAGTGTCTAAAAACCCTATTTTAGTCAAAATAAATGCATTTGTTCACCAAAGTTCTGAAAACCTTTTTAGCCAAAATGACTATATTTTTGTATTTTAGAGTCTTAAAACACCGCTTTTAGACAAGGTAAAGTACTCTTGGTATCCAATGGCTTGAAAAAATGTTATTGGTCAAAATGACTCTATTTAGGTCTCCAAGTGTCTAAAAAGCCCTTTTTAGTCAAAATAACTACATTTGGTCACCAAAGGTTTGAAAAACTTTTTTTTAGCCAAAATGACTGTATTTTTGTCTTTAAGAGTCTTAAAAAGCCAGTTTTAGACAAGATAATTGCATTTCGTAACCAGTGATCTGAAAACATTTTTTTGTTCAAAATGACTCTATTTTTGTCTCCAAGTGTCTAAAAAGCCCCTTTTAGTCAAAATAACTGTATTTGTTCACCAAAGGTCTGAAAACCTTTTTTTTGTTAGCCAAAATGACTATTTTTGTCTTTTAGAGTCTTAAAAACAAGATAATTGCATTTCGTATGCAGTGATCTGAAAACATTTTTTTTGTCAAAATGATTCTATTTTGGTCTCCAAGTGTCTAAAAAGCCTTTTTTAGTCAAAATAACTGTATTTGGTCACCAAAGGTCTGAAAAACTTTTTTGGTCAAAATGACTGTATTTTTGTCTTTTAGAGTCTCAAAAAGCCGGTTTTAGGACAAGATAATTGCATTTGGTAACCAATTGCCTGAAACATTTGTTTGGGTCAAAATGACTCTATTTTGGTCTTTAAGTGTCTAAAAAGCCTTTATTAGTCAAAATAACTGCATTTGGTCACTATAGGTCTGAGAAACTTTTTTAGCCAAAATGACTGCATTTCTGTCTTTTAGAGTCTTAAAAAGCCGGTTTTAGACAAGATAATTGCATTTCGTAACCAGTGATCTGAAAACATTTTTTTGGTCAAAATGACTCTATTTTGGTCTCCAAGTGTCTAAAAAGCACTTTTTAGTCAAAATAACTTTATTTGGTCACCAAAGGTCTGAAATAAAAAATTAGTCAAAATGATTGTATTTTCGTCTATTAGAGTCTTAAAAAGCCGGTTTTGGACAAGATAATTGAATTTGGTAACCAATCGCCTGAAACATTTGTTTGGGTCAAAAACGACTCTATTTAGGTCTCCAAGTGTCTAAATACCCTATTTTAGTCAAAATAAATGCATTTGTTCACCAAAGGACTGAAAATTTTTTTTAGCCAAAATGACTATATTTTTGTATTTTAGAGTCTTAAAACACCGCTTTTAGACAAGGTAAAGTACTCTTGGTAACCAATCGCCTGAAACATTTGTTTGGGTCAAAATTACTCTATTTAGGTCTCAAAGTGTCTAAAAAGCATTTTTTAGTCAAAATAACTGCATTTGGTCACCAAAGGTCTGAAAAACTTTTTTTGCCAAAATGACTGTATTTTTGTCTTTTAGAGTCTTAAAAAGCCGGTTTTAGACAAGATAATTGCATTTCGTAAATGCAGTGATCTGAAAACATTTTTTTGGTCAAAATGATTCTATTTTGGTCTCCAAGTGTCTAAAAAGCATTTTTTAGTCAAAATAACTGCATTTGGTCACCAAAGGTCTGAAAAACTTTTTTAACCAAAATGACTGTATTTTTGTCTTTTAGAGTCTTAAAAAGCCGGTTTTAGACAAGATAATTGCATTTCGTAAATGCAGTGATCTGAAAACATTTTTTTGGTCAAAATGATTCTATTTTGGTCTCCAAGTGTCTAAAAAGCCTTTTTTAGTCAAAATAACTGCATTTGGTCACCATAGGTCTTGTATAACTTTTTTAGCCAAAATGACTGTATTTTTGTCTTTTAGAGTCTTAAAAAGCCGGTTTTAGACAAGATAATTGCATTTCGTTACCACTGATCTGAAAACTTTTTTTTGGTCAAAATGACTCTATTTTGGTCTCCATGTGTCTAAAAATCCCTTTTTATTCAAAATAACTGCATTTGGTCACCGAAGGTCTGAAAAAAAATTTAGTCAAAATGATTGTATTTTTGTCTTTTAGAGTCTTAAAAAGCCGGTTTTAGACAAGATAATTGCATTTCGTTACCACTGATCTGAAAACTTTTTTTTGGTCAAAATGACTCTATTTTGGTCTCCATGTGTCTAAAAATCCCTTTTTATTCAAAATAACTGCATTTGGTCACCGAAGGTCTGAAAAAAAATTTAGTCAAAATGATTGTATTTTTGTCTTTTAGAGTCTTAAAAAGCCGGTTTTAGACAAGATAATTGCATTTCGTTACCACTGATCTGAAAACTTTTTTTTGGTCAAAATGACTCTATTTTGGTCTCCATGTGTCTAAAAATCCCTTTTTATTCAAAATAACTGCATTTGGTCACCGAAGGTCTGAAAAAAAATTTACTCAAAATGATTGTGTTTTCGTCTATTAGAGTCTTAAAAAGCCGGTTTTGGACAAGATAATTGCATTTGGTAACCAATCGCCTGAAACATTTGTTTGGGTCAAAATGACTCTATTTAGGTCTCAAAGTGTCTAAAAAGCCTTTTTTAGTCAAAATAACTGCATTTGGTCACCAAAGGTCTGAAAAACTTTTTTAGCCAAAATGACTGTATTTTTGTCTTTTAGAGTCTTAAAAAGCCGGTTTTAGACAAGATAATTGCATTTCGTAAATGCAGTGATCTGAAAACATTTTTTTGGTCAAAATGATTCTATTTTGGTCTCCAAGTGTCTAAAAAGCCTTTTTTAGTCAAAATAACTGCATTTGGTCATCATAGGTCTTGTATAACTTTTTTAGCCAAAATGACTGTATTTTTGTCTTTTAGAGTCTTAAAACACTGCTTTTAGACAAGATAAACTACATTTGGTAACCAATGGCCTGAAAAAATGTTTTTGGTCAAAATGACTCTATTTAGGTCTCCAAGTGTCCAAAAAGCCCTTTTTAGTCAAAATAACTACGTTTGGTCACCAAAGGTCTGAAAAACTTTTTTTAGCCAAAATGACTGTATTTTTGTCTTTTAGAGTCTTAAAAAGCCGGTTTTAGACAAGATAATTGCATTTCGTTAACCACTGATCTGAAAACATTTTTTGGTCAAAATGACTCTATTTTGGTCTCCATGTGTCTAAAAATCCATTTTTAGTCAAAATAATTGGATTTGGTCACCGAAGGTCTGAAAATTTTTTTTAGTCAAAATGATTGTATTTTCGTCTACTAGAGTCTTAAAAAGCCGGTTTTGGACAAGATAATTGCATTTGGTAACCAATCGCCTAAAACCTTTGTTTGGTTCAAAATGACTCTATTTTGGTCTCCAAGTGTCTAAAAAGCATTTTTTAGTCAAAATAACTGCATTTGGTCACCAAAGGTCTGAAATAAAAATATAGTCAAAATGATTGTATTTTCGTCTATTAGAGTCTTAAAAAGCCGGTTTTGGACAAGATAATTGCATTTGGTAACCAATCGCCCAAAACATTTTATTGGTCAAAATGATTCTATTTTGGTCTCCATGTGTCTAAAAATCCCTTTTTTAGTCAAAATAACTGCATTTGGTCACCAAAGGTCTTGTATAACTTTTTTAGCCAAAATGACTGTATTTTTGTCTTTTAGAGTCTTAAAATGCCGGTTTAAGACAAGATTATTGCATTTCGTAACCAGTGATCTGAAAACATCTTTTTGGTCAAAATGACTCTATTTTGGTCTCCACGTGTCTAAAAAGCCCTTTTTAGTCAAAATAACTATATTTGGTCACCAAAGGTCTGAAATAAAAATTTAGTCAAAATGACTGTATTTTCGTCTATTAGAGTCTTAAAAAGCCGGTTTTTGACAAGATAATTGAATTTGGTAACCAATCGCCTGAAACATTTGTTTAGGTCAAAACGACTCTATTTAGGTCTCCAAGTGTCTAAATACCCTATTTTAGTCAAAATAAATGCATTTGTTCACCAAAGGTCTGAAAATTTTTTTTAGCCAAAATGACTATATTTTTGTATTTTAGAGTCTTAAAACACCGCTTTTAGACAAGACTCTTGGTAACCAATCGCCTGAAACATTTGTTTGGGTCAAAATGACTCTATTTAGGTCTCAAAGTGTCTAAAAAGCATTTTTTAGTCAAAATAAGTGCATTTGGTCACCAAAGGTCTGAAAAACTTTTTTAGCCAAAATGACTGTATTTTTGTCTTTTAGAGTCTTAAAAAGCCGGTTTTAGACAAGATAATTGCATTTCGTAAATGCAGTGATCTGAAAACATTTCTTTGGTCAAAATAATTCTATTTTGGTCTCCAAGTGTCTAAAAACCCTTTTTTAGTCAAAATAACTGCATTTGGTCACCAAAGGTCTGAAAACCTTTTTTAGCCAAAATGAATATATTTTTGTATTTTAGAGTCTTAAAACACCGCTTTTAGACAAGGTAAAGTACTCTTGGTAACCAATGGCCTGAAAAAATGTTTTTGGTCAAAATGATTCTATTTTGGTCTCCAAGTGTCTAAAAAGCCTTTTTTAGTCAAAATAACTGCATTTGGTAACCAATCGCCTGAAACATTTGTTTGGGTCAAAACGACTCTATTTAGGTCTCCAAGTGTCTAAAAACCCTATTTTAGTCAAAATAAATGCATTTGTTCACCAAAGGTCTGAAAACCTTTTTTAGCCAAAATGACTATATTTTTGTATTTTAGAGTCTTAAAACACCGCTTTTAGACAAGGTAAAGTACTCTTGGTAACCAATGGCCTGAAAAAATGTTTTTGGTCAAAATGATTCTATTTTGGTCTCCAAGTGTCTAAAAAGCCTTTTTTAGTCAAAATAACTGCATTTGGTCACCAAAGGTCTTGTATAACTTTTTTAGCCAAAATGACTGTATTTTTGTCTTTTTGAGTCTTAAAACACTGCTTTTAGACAAGATAAACTACATTTGGTAACCAATGGCCTGAAAAAATGTTTTTGGTCAAAATGACTCTATTTTGGTCTCCATGTGTCTAAAAATCCCTTTTTAGTCAAAATAACTGCATTTGGTCACCGAAGGTCTGAAAAATTTTTTTAGTCAAAATGATTGTATTTTCGTCTATTAGAGTCTTAAAAAGCCGGTTTTGGACAAGGTAATTGCATTTGGTAACCAATCGCCTATAACATTTGTTTGGGTCAAAATGACTCTATTTTGGTCTCCAAGTGTCTAAAAAGCATTTTTTAGTCAAAATAACTGCATTTGGTCACCGAAGGTCTGAAAAACTTTTTTAGCCAAAATGACTGTATTTTTGTCTTTTAGAGTCTTAAAAAGCCGGTTTAAGACAAGATAATTGCATTTCGTAACCAGTGATCTGAAAACATCTTTTTGGTCAAAATGACTCTATTTAGGTCTCCAAGTGTCTAAAAAGCCTTTTTTAGTCAAAATAAATGCATTTGGTCACCAAAGGTCTGAAATAAAAATTTAGTCAAAATGACTGTATTTTCGTCTATTCGAGTCTTAAAAAGAATGTTTTTGACAAGATAATTGCATTTGGTAACCAATCGCCTGAAACATTTCTTTGGGTCAAAATGACTCTATTTAGGTCTCCAAGTGTCTAAAAACCCTATTTTAGTCAAAATAAATGCATTTGTTCACCAAAGTTCTGAAAACCTTTTTAGCCAAAATGACTATATTTTTGTATTTTAGAGTCTTAAAACACCGCTTTTAGACAAGGTAAAGTACTCTTGGTATCCAATGGCTTGAAAAAATGTTATTGGTCAAAATGACTCTATTTAGGTCTCCAAGTGTCTAAAAAGCCCTTTTTAGTCAAAATAACTACGTTTGATCACCAAAGGTTTGAAAAACTTTTTTAGCCAAAATGACTGTATTTTTGTCTTTTAGAGGTCTTAAAAAGGCAGTTTTAGACAAGATAATTGCATTTCGTTACCAGTGATCTGAAAACATTTTTTTTGGTCAAAATGACTCTATATTCGTCTCCAAGTGTCTAAAAAGCCTTTTTTAGTCAAAATAACTGCATTTGGTCACCATAGGTCTTGTATAACTTTTTTAGCCAAAATGACTGTATTTTTGTCTTTTAGAGTCTTAAAACACTGCTTTTAGACAAGATAAACTACATTTGGTAACCAATGGCCTGAAAAAATGTTTTTGTTCAAAATGACTCTATTTAGGTCTCCAAGTGTCCAAAAAGCCCTTTTTAGTCAAAATAACTACGTTTGGTCACCAAAGGTCTGAAAAACTTTTTTTTAGCCAAAATGATTGTATTTTTGTCTTTTAGAGTCTTAAAAAGCCGGTTTTAGACAAGATAATTGCATTTGGTAACCAATGGCCTGAAAACATTTTTTTGGTCAAAATGACTCTATTTTGGTCTCCATGTGTCTAAAAATCCCTTTTTAGTCAAAATAATTGCATTTGGTCACCGAAGGTCTGAAAAAATTTTTTAGTCAAAATGATTGTATTTTCGTCTATTAGAGTCTTAAAAAGCCGGTTTTGGACAAGATAATTGCATTTGGTAACCAATTGCCTAAAACATTTGTTTGGGTCCAAAATGACTCTATTTTGGTCTCCAAGTGTCTAAAAAGCATTTTTTAGTCAAAATAACTGCATTTGGTCACCAAATGTCTGAAAACCGTTTTTAGCCAAAATGACTGTATTTTTGTCTTTTAGAGTCTTAAAAAGCCGGTTTTAGACAAGATAATTGCACTTCGTATGCAGTGCTCTGAAAACATTTTTTGGTCAAAATGACTCTATTTTGGTCTCCAAGTGTCTAAAAAGCCTTTTTTAGTCAAAATAACTGCATTTGGTCACCAAAGGTCTGAAAAAAAATGTAGTCAAAATGATTGTATTTTCGTCTGTTAGAGTCTTAAAAAGACGGTTTTAGACAAGATAATTGCATTTCGTTACCACTGATCTGAAAACATTTTTTTGGTCAAAATGACTCTATTTTGGTCTCCATGTGTCTAAAAATCCCTTTTTATTCAAAATAACTGCATTTGGTCACCGAAGGTCTGAAAAAAATTTAGTCAAAATGATTGTATTTTCGTCTATTAGAGTCTTAAAAAGCCGGTTTTGGACAAGATAATTGCATTTGGTAAAAAATCGCCTAAAACATTTGTTTGGGTAAATGACTCTATTTTGGTCTCCAAGTGTCTAAAAAGCATTTTTTTAGTCAAAATAACTGCATTTGGTCATCAAAGGTCAGAAAAACTTTTTTAGCCAAAATGACTGTATTTTTGTCTTTTAGAGTCTTATAAAGCCGGTTTAAGACAAGATAATTGCATTTCGTTACCAGTGATCTGAAAACATCTTTTTGGCCAAAATGACTCTATTTTGGTCTCCAAGTGTCTAAAAAGCCTTTTTTAGTCAAAATAACTGCATTTGGTCACCAAAGGTCTGAAATAAAAATTTAGTCAAAATGACTGTATTTTCGTCTATTCGAGTCTTAAAAAGAATGTTTTTGACAAGATAATTGCATTTGGAAACCAATCGCCTGAAACATTTCTTTGGGTCAAAATGACTCTATTTAGGTCTCCAAGTGTCTAAAAACCCTATTTTAGTCAAAATAAATGCATTTGTTCACCAAAGTTCTGAAAACCTTTTTAGCCAAAATGACTATATTTTTGTATTTTAGAGTCTTAAAACACCGCTTTTAGACAAGGTAAAGTACTCTTGGTATCCAATGGCTTGAAAAAATGTTATTGGTCAAAATGACTCTATTTAGGTCTCCAAGTGTCTAAAAAGCCCTTTTTAGTCAAAATAACTACATTTGGTCACCAAAGGTTTGAAAAACTTTTTTTTAGCCAAAATGACTGTATTTTTGTCTTTAAGAGTCTTAAAAAGCCAGTTTTAGACAAGATAATTGCATTTCGTAACCAGTGATCTGAAAACATTTTTTTGTTCAAAATGACTCTATTTTTGTCTCCAAGTGTCTAAAAAGCCCCTTTTAGTCAAAATAACTGTATTTGTTCACCAAAGGTCTGAAAACCTTTTTTTTGTTAGCCAAAATGACTATTTTTGTCTTTTAGAGTCTTAAAAACAAGATAATTGCATTTCGTATGCAGTGATCTGAAAACATTTTTTTTGTCAAAATGATTCTATTTTGGTCTCCAAGTGTCTAAAAAGCCTTTTTTAGTCAAAATAACTGTATTTGGTCACCAAAGGTCTGAAAAACTTTTTTGGTCAAAATGACTGTATTTTTGTCTTTTAGAGTCTCAAAAAGCCGGTTTTAGGACAAGATAATTGCATTTGGTAACCAATTGCCTGAAACATTTGTTTGGGTCAAAATGACTCTATTTTGGTCTCCAAGTGTCTAAAAAGCACTTTTTAGTCAAAATAACTTTATTTGGTCACCAAAGGTCTGAAATAAAAAATTAGTCAAAATGATTGTATTTTCGTCTATTAGAGTCTTAAAAAGCCGGTTTTGGACAAGATAATTGAATTTGGTAACCAATCGCCTGAAACATTTGTTTGGGTCAAAAACGACTCTATTTAGGTCTCCAAGTGTCTAAATACCCTATTTTAGTCAAAATAAATGCATTTGTTCACCAAAGGACTGAAATTTTTTTTTAGCCAAAATGACTATATTTTTGTATTTTAGAGTCTTAAAACACCGCTTTTAGACAAGGTAAAGTACTCTTGGTAACCAATCGCCTGAAACATTTGTTTGGGTCAAAATTACTCTATTTAGGTCTCAAAGTGTCTAAAAAGCATTTTTTAGTCAAAATAACTGCATTTGGTCACCAAAGGTCTGAAAAACTTTTTTTGCCAAAATGACTGTATTTTTGTATTTTAGAGTCTTAAAAAGCCGGTTTTAGACAAGATAATTGCATTTCGTAAATGCAGTGATCTGAAAACATTTTTTTGGTCAAAATGATTCTATTTTGGTCTCCAAGTGTCTAAAAAGCCTTTTTTAGTCAAAATAACTGCATTTGGTCACCATAGGTCTTGTATAACTTTTTTAGCCAAAATTACTGTATTTTTGTCTTTTAGAGTCTTAAAACACTGCTTTTAGACAAGATAAACTACATTTGGTAACCAATGGCCTGAAAAAATGTTTTTGGTCAAAATGACTCTATTTAGGTCTCCAAGTGTCCAAAAAGCCCTTTTTAGTCAAAATAACTACGTTTGGTCACCAAAGGTCTGAAAAACTTTTTTTAGCCAAAATGACTGTATTTTTGTCTTTTAGAGTCTTAAAAAGCCGGTTTTAGACAAGATAATTGCATTTCGTTACCACTGATCTGAAAACATTTTTTTGGTCAAAATGACTCTATTTTGATCTCCATTTGTCTAAAAATCCCTTTTTAGTCAAAATAATTTCATTTTCGTCTATTAGAGTCTTAAAAAGCCGGTTTTGGACAAGATAATTGCATTTGGTAACCAATCGCCTAAAACATTTGTTTGGGTCAAAATGACTCTATTTTGGTCTCCAAGTGTCTAAAAAGCATTTTTTAGTCAAAATAACTGCATTTGGTCACCAAATGTCTGAAAACCGTTTTTAGCCAAAATGACTGTATTTTTGTCTTTTAGAGTCTTAAAAAGCCGGTTTTAGACAAGATAATTGCACTTCGTATGCAGTGCTCTGAAAACATTTTTTGGTCAAAATGACTCTATTTTGGTCTCCAAGTGTCTAAAAAGCCTTTTTTAGTCAAAATAACTGCATTTGGTCACCAAAGGTCTGAAAAAAAATGTAGTCAAAATGATTGTATTTTCGTCTGTTAGAGTCTTAAAAAGACGGTTTTAGACAAGATAATTGCATTTCGTTACCACTGATCTGAAAACATTTTTTTGGTCAAAATGACTCTATTTTGGTCTCCATGTGTCTAAAAATCCCTTTTTATTCAAAATAACTGCATTTGGTCACCGAAGGTCTGAAAAAAAATTTAGTCAAAATGATTGTATTTTCGTCTATTAGAGTCTTAAAAAGCCGGTTTTGGACAAGATAATTGCATTTGGTAAAAAATCGCCTTAAACATTTGTTTGGGTAAATGACTCTATTTTGGTCTCCAAGTGTCTAAAAAGCATTTTTTTAGTCAAAATAACTGCATTTGGTCATCAAAGGTCAGAAAAACTTTTTTAGCCAAAATGACTGTATTTTTGTCTTTTAGAGTCTTATAAAGCCGGTTTAAGACAAGATAATTGCATTTCGTTACCAGTGATCTGAAAACATCTTTTTGGCCAAAATGACTCTATTTTGGTCTCCAAGTGTCTAAAAAGCCTTTTTTAGTCAAAATAACTGCATTTGGTCACCAAAGGTCTGAAATAAAAATTTAGTCAAAATGACTGTATTTTCGTCTATTCGAGTCTTAAAAAGAATGTTTTTGACAAGATAATTGCATTTGGTAACCAATCGCCTGAAACATTTCTTTGGGTCAAAATGACTCTATTTAGGTCTCCAAGTGTCTAAAAACCCTATTTTAGTCAAAATAAATGCATTTGTTCACCAAAGTTCTGAAAACCTTTTTAGCCAAAATGACTATATTTTTGTATTTTAGAGTCTTAAAACACCGCTTTTAGACAAGGTAAAGTACTCTTGGTATCCAATGGCTTGAAAAAATGTTATTGGTCAAAATGACTCTATTTAGGTCTCCAAGTGTCTAAAAAGCCCTTTTTAGTCAAAATAACTACATTTGGTCACCAAAGGTCTGAAAACCTTTTTTTTGTTAGCCAAAATGACTATTTTTGTCTTTTAGAGTCTTAAAAACAAGATAATTGCATTTCGTATGCAGTGATCTGAAAACATTTTTTTTGTCAAAATGATTCTATTTTGGTCTCCAAGTGTCTAAAAAGCCTTTTTTAGTCAAAATAACTGTATTTGGTCACCAAAGGTCTGAAAAACTTTTTTGGTCAAAATGACTGTATTTTTGTCTTTTAGAGTCTCAAAAAGCCGGTTTTAGGACAAGATAATTTTATTTGGTAACCAATTGCCTGAAACATTTGTTTGGGTCAAAATGACTCTATTTTGGTCTTTAAGTGTCTAAAAAGCCTTTATTAGTCAAAATAACTGCATTTGGTCACTATAGGTCTGAGAAACTTTTTTAGCCAAAATGACTGCATTTCTGTCTTTTAGAGTCTTAAAAAGCCGGTTTTAGACAAGATAATTGCATTTCGTAACCAGTGATCTGAAAACATTTTTTTGGTCAAAATGACTCTATTTTGGTCTCCAAGTGTCTAAAAAGCACTTTTTAGTCAAAATAACTTTATTTGGTCACCAAAGGTCTGAAATAAAAAATTAGTCAAAATGATTGTATTTTCGTCTATTAGAGTCTTAAAAAGCCGGTTTTGGACAAGATAATTGAATTTGGTAACCAATCGCCTGAAACATTTGTTTGGGTCAAAAACGACTCTATTTAGGTCTCCAAGTGTCTAAATACCCTATTTTAGTCAAAATAAATGCATTTGTTCACCAAAGGACTGAAAATTTTTTTTTAGCCAAAATGACTATATTTTTGTATTTTAGAGTCTTAAAACACCGCTTTTAGACAAGGTAAAGTACTCTTGGTAACCAATCGCCTGAAACATTTGTTTGGGTCAAAATTACTCTATTTAGGTCTCAAAGTGTCTAAAAAGCATTTTTTAGTCAAAATAACTGCATTTGGTCACCAAAGGTCTGAAAAACTTTTTTTGCCAAAATGACTGTATTTTTGTCTTTTAGAGTCTTAAAAAGCCGGTTTTAGACAAGATAATTGCATTTCGTAAATGCAGTGATCTGAAAACATTTTTTTGGTCAAAATGATTCTATTTTGGTCTCCAAGTGTCTAAAAAGCCTTTTTTAGTCAAAATAACTGCATTTGGTCACCATAGGTCTTGTATAACTTTTTTAGCCAAAATTACTGTATTTTTGTCTTTTAGAGTCTTAAAACACTGCTTTTAGACAAGATAAACTACATTTGGTAACCAATGGCCTGAAAAAATGTTTTTGGTCAAAATGACTCTATTTAGGTCTCCAAGTGTCCAAAAAGCCCTTTTTAGTCAAAATAACTACGTTTGGTCACCAAAGGTCTGAAAAACTTTTTTTAGCCAAAATGACTGTATTTTTGTCTTTTAGAGTCTTAAAGATAATTGCATTTGGTAACCAATCGCCTAAAACATTTGTTTGGGTCAAAATGACTCTATTTTGGTCTCCAAGTGTCTAAAAAGCATTTTTTAGTCAAAATAACTGCATTTGGTCACCAAATGTCTGAAAACCGTTTTTAGCCAAAATGACTGTATTTTTGTCTTTTAGAGTCTTAAAAAGCCGGTTTTAGACAAGATAATTGCACTTCGTATGCAGTGCTCTGAAAACATTTTTTGGTCAAAATGACTCTATTTTGGTCTCCAAGTGTCTAAAAAGCCTTTTTTAGTCAAAATAACTGCATTTGGTCACCAAAGGTCTGAAAAAAAATGTAGTCAAAATGATTGTATTTTCGTCTGTTAGAGTCTTAAAAAGACGGTTTTAGACAAGATAATTGCATTTCGTTACCACTGATCTGAAAACATTTTTTTGGTCAAAATGACTCTATTTTGGTCTCCATGTGTCTAAAAATCCCTTTTTATTCAAAATAACTGCATTTGGTCACCGAAGGTCTGAAAAAAAATTTAGTCAAAATGATTGTATTTTCGTCTATTAGAGTCTTAAAAAGCCGGTTTTGGACAAGATAATTGCATTTGGTAAAAAATCGCCTAAAACATTTGTTTGGGTAAATGACTCTATTTTGGTCTCCAAGTGTCTAAAAAGCATTTTTTTAGTCAAAATAACTGCATTTGGTCATCAAAGGTCAGAAAAACTTTTTTAGCCAAAATGACTGTATTTTTGTCTTTTAGAGTCTTATAAAGCCGGTTTAAGACAAGATAATTGCATTTCGTTACCAGTGATCTGAAAACATCTTTTTGGCCAAAATGACTCTATTTTGGTCTCCAAGTGTCTAAAAAGCCTTTTTTAGTCAAAATAACTGCATTTGGTCACCAAAGGTCTGAAATAAAAATTTAGTCAAAATGACTGTATTTTCGTCTATTCGAGTCTTAAAAAGACGGTTTTTGACAAGATAATTGCATTTGGTAAGCAATCGCCTGAAACATTTGTTTGGGTCAAAATGACTCTATTTAGGTCTCCAAGTGTCTAAAAACCCTATTTTAGTCTAAATAAATGCATTTGTTCACAAAAGGTCTGAAAACCTTTTTTAGCCAAAATGACTATATTTTTGTAATTTAGAGTCTTAAAACACCGCTTTTAGACAAGATAAAGTACTTTTGGTCACCAAAGGTCTGAAAAAAAATGTAGTCAAAATGATTGTATTTTCGTCTGTTAGAGTCTTAAAAAGACGGTTTTAGACAAGATAATTGCATTTCGTTACCACTGATCTGAAAACATTTTTTTGGTCAAAATGACTCTATTTTGGTCTCCATGTGTCTAAAAATCCCTTTTTATTCAAAATAACTGCATTTGGTCACCGAAGGTCTGAAAAAAAATTTAGTCAAAATGATTGTATTTTCGTCTATTAGAGTCTTAAAAAGCCGGTTTTGGACAAGATAATTGCATTTGGTAACCAATCGCCTAAAACATTTGTTTGGGTCAAAATGACTCTATTTTGGTCTCCAAGTGTCTAAAAAGCATTTTTTAGTCAAAATAACTGCATTTGGTCACCAAATGTCTGAAAACCTTTTTTAGCCAAAATGACTGTATTTTTGTCTTTTAGAGTCTTAAAATGCCGGTTTAAGACAAGATAATTGCATTTCGTAACCAGTGATCTGAAAACATCTTTTTGGTCAAAATGACTCTATTTTGGTCTCCAAGTGTCTGAATAACTGCATTTGGTCACCAAAGGTCTGAAATAAAAATTTAGTCAAAATGACTGCATTTTCGTCTATTAGAGTCTTAAAAAGCCGGTTTTTGACAAGATAATTGCATTTGGTAACCAATCGCCTGAAACATTTCTTTGGGTCAAAATGACTCTATTTAGGTCTCCAAGTGTCTAAAAACCCTATTTTAGTCAAAATAAATGCATTTGTTCACCAAAGTTCTGAAAACCTTTTTAGCCAAAATGACTATATTTTTGTATTTTAGAGTCTTAAAACACCGCTTTTAGACAAGGTAAAGTACTCTTGGTATCCAATGGCTTGAAAAAATGTTATTGGTCAAAATGACTCTATTTAGGTCTCCAAGTGTCTAAAAAGCCCTTTTTAGTCAAAATAACTACATTTGGTCACCAAAGGTTTGAAAAACTTTTTTTTAGCCAAAATGACTGTATTTTTGTCTTTAAGAGTCTTAAAAAGCCAGTTTTAGACAAGATAATTGCATTTCGTAACCAGTGATCTGAAAACATTTTTTTGTTCAAAATGACTCTATTTTTGTCTCCAAGTGTCTAAAAAGCCCCTTTTAGTCAAAATAACTGTATTTGTTCACCAAAGGTCTGAAAACCTTTTTTTTGTTAGCCAAAATGACTATTTTTGTCTTTTAGAGTCTTAAAAACAAGATAATTGCATTTCGTATGCAGTGATCTGAAAACATTTTTTTTGTCAAAATGATTCTATTTTGGTCTCCAAGTGTCTAAAAAGCCTTTTTTAGTCAAAATAACTGTATTTGGTCACCAAAGGTCTGAAAAACTTTTTTGGTCAAAATGACTGTATTTTTGTCTTTTAGAGTCTCAAAAAGCCGGTTTTAGGACAAGATAATTGCATTTGGTAACCAATTGCCTGAAACATTTGTTTGGGTCAAAATGACTCTATTTTGGTCTTTAAGTGTCTAAAAAGCCTTTATTAGTCAAAATAACTGCATTTGGTCACTATAGGTCTGAGAAACTTTTTTAGCCAAAATGACTGCATTTCTGTCTTTTAGAGTCTTAAAAAGCCGGTTTTAGACAAGATAATTGCATTTCGTAACCAGTGATCTGAAAACATTTTTTTGGTCAAAATGACTCTATTTTGGTCTCCAAGTGTCTAAAAAGCACTTTTTAGTCAAAATAACTTTATTTGTTCACCAAAGGTCTGAAATAAAAAATTAGTCAAAATGATTGTATTTTCGTCTATTAGAGTCTTAAAAAGCCGGTTTTGGACAAGATAATTGAATTTGGTAACCAATCGCCTGAAACATTTGTTTGGGTCAAAAACGACTCTATTTAGGTCTCCAAGTGTCTAAATACCCTATTTTAGTCAAAATAAATGCATTTGTTCACCAAAGGACTGAAAATTTTTTTTAGCCAAAATGACTATATTTTTGTATTTTAGAGTCTTAAAACACCGCTTTTAGACAAGGTAAAGTACTCTTGGTAACCAATCGCCTGAAACATTTGTTTGGGTCAAAATTACTCTATTTAGGTCTCAAAGTGTCTAAAAAGCATTTTTTAGTCAAAATAACTGCATTTGGTCACCAAAGGTCTGAAAAACTTTTTTTGCCAAAATGACTGTATTTTTGTCTTTTAGAGTCTTAAAAAGCCGGTTTTAGACAAGATAATTGCATTTCGTAAATGCAGTGATCTGAAAACATTTTTTTGGTCAAAATGATTCTATTTTGGTCTCCAAGTGTCTAAAAAGCCTTTTTTAGTCAAAATAACTGCATTTGGTCACCATAGGTCTTGTATAACTTTTTTAGCCAAAATTACTGTATTTTTGTCTTTTAGAGTCTTAAAACACTGCTTTTAGACAAGATAAACTACATTTGGTAACCAATGGCCTGAAAAAATGTTTTTGGTCAAAATGACTCTATTTAGGTCTCCAAGTGTCCAAAAAGCCCTTTTTAGTCAAAATAACTACGTTTGGTCACCAAAGGTCTGAAAAACTTTTTTTAGCCAAAATGACTGTATTTTTGTCTTTTAGAGTCTTAAAAAGCCGGTTTTAGACAAGATAATTGCATTTCGTTACCACTGATCTGAAAACATTTTTTTGGTCAAAATGACTCTATTTTGATCTCCATTTGTCTAAAAATCCCTTTTTAGTCAAAATAATTTCATTTTCGTCTATTAGAGTCTTAAAAAGCCGGTTTTGGACAAGATAATTGCATTTGGTAACCAATCGCCTAAAACATTTGTTTGGGTCAAAATGACTCTATTTTGGTCTCCAAGTGTCTAAAAAGCATTTTTTAGTCAAAATAACTGCATTTGGTCACCAAATGTCTGAAAACCGTTTTGAGCCAAAATGACTGTATTTTTGTCTTTTAGAGTCTTAAAAAGCCGGTTTTAGACAAGATAATTGCACTTCGTATGCAGTGCTCTGAAAACATTTTTTGGTCAAAATGACTCTATTTTGGTCTCCAAGTGTCTAAAAAGCCTTTTTTAGTCAAAATAACTGCATTTGGTCACCAAAGGTCTGAAAAAAAATGTAGTCAAAATTATTGTATTTTCGTCTGTTAGAGTCTTAAAAAGACGGTTTTAGACAAGATAATTGCATTTCGTTACCACTGATCTGAAAACATTTTTTTGGTCAAAATGACTCTATTTTGGTCTCCATGTGTCTAAAAATCCCTTTTTATTCAAAATAACTGCATTTGGTCACCGAAGGTCTGAAAAAAAATTTAGTCAAAATGATTGTATTTTCGTCTATTAGAGTCTTAAAAAGCCGGTTTTGGACAAGATAATTGCATTTGGTAAAAAATCGCCTAAAACATTTGTTTGGGTAAATGACTCTATTTTGGTCTCCAAGTGTCTAAAAAGCATTTTTTTAGTCAAAATAACTGCATTTGGTCATCAAAGGTCAGAAAAACTTTTTTAGCCAAAATGACTGTATTTTTGTCTTTTAGAGTCTTATAAAGCCGGTTTAAGACAAGATAATTGCATTTCGTTACCAGTGATCTGAAAACATCTTTTTGGCCAAAATGACTCTATTTTGGTCTCCAAGTGTCTAAAAAGCCTTTTTTAGTCAAAATAACTGCATTTGGTCACCAAAGGTCTGAAATAAAAATTTAGTCAAAATGACTGTATTTTCGTCTATTCGAGTCTTAAAAAGAATGTTTTTGACAAGATAATTGCATTTGGTAACCAATCGCCTGAAACATTTCTTTGGGTCAAAATGACTCTATTTAGGTCTCCAAGTGTCTAAAAACCCTATTTTAGTCAAAATAAATGCATTTGTTCACCAAAGTTCTGAAAACCTTTTTAGCCAAAATGACTATATTTTTGTATTTTAGAGTCTTAAAACACCGCTTTTAGACAAGGTAAAGTACTCTTGGTATCCAATGGCTTGAAAAAATGTTATTGGTCAAAATGACTCTATTTAGGTCTCCAAGTGTCTAAAAAGCCCTTTTTAGTCAAAATAACTACATTTGGTCACCAAAGGTTTGAAAAACTTTTTTTTAGCCAAAATGACTGTATTTTTGTCTTTTAGAGTCTTAAAACACTGCTTTTAGACAAGATAAACTACATTTGGTAACCAATGGCCTGAAAAAATGTTTTTGGTCAAAATGACTCTATTTAGGTCTCCAAGTGTCCAAAAAGCCCTTTTTAGTCAAAATAACTACGTTTGGTCACCAAAGGTCTGAAAAACTTTTTTTAGCCAAAATGACTGTATTTTTGTCTTTTAGAGTCTTAAAAAGCCGGTTTTAGACAAGATAATTGCATTTCGTTACCACTGATCTGAAAACATTTTTTTGGTCAAAATGACTCTATTTTGATCTCCATTTGTCTAAAAATCCCTTTTTAGTCAAAATAATTTCATTTTCGTCTATTAGAGTCTTAAAAAGCCGGTTTTGGACAAGATAATTGCATTTGGTAACCAATCGCCTAAAACATTTGTTTGGGTCAAAATGACTCTATTTTGGTCTCCAAGTGTCTAAAAAGCATTTTTTAGTCAAAATAACTGCATTTGGTCACCAAATGTCTGAAAACCGTTTTGAGCCAAAATGACTGTATTTTTGTCTTTTAGAGTCTTAAAAAGCCGGTTTTAGACAAGATAATTGCACTTCGTATGCAGTGCTCTGAAAACATTTTTTGGTCAAAATGACTCTATTTTGGTCTCCAAGTGTCTAAAAAGCCTTTTTTAGTCAAAATAACTGCATTTGGTCACCAAAGGTCTGAAAAAAAATGTAGTCAAAATTATTGTATTTTCGTCTGTTAGAGTCTTAAAAAGACGGTTTTAGACAAGATAATTGCATTTCGTTACCACTGATCTGAAAACATTTTTTTGGTCAAAATGACTCTATTTTGGTCTCCATGTGTCTAAAAATCCCTTTTTATTCAAAATAACTGCATTTGGTCACCGAAGGTCTGAAAAAAAATTTAGTCAAAATGATTGTATTTTCGTCTATTAGAGTCTTAAAAAGCCGGTTTTGGACAAGATAATTGCATTTGGTAAAAAATCGCCTAAAACATTTGTTTGGGTAAATGACTCTATTTTGGTCTCCAAGTGTCTAAAAAGCATTTTTTTAGTCAAAATAACTGCATTTGGTCATCAAAGGTCAGAAAAACTTTTTTAGCCAAAATGACTGTATTTTTGTCTTTTAGAGTCTTATAAAGCCGGTTTAAGACAAGATAATTGCATTTCGTTACCAGTGATCTGAAAACATCTTTTTGGCCAAAATGACTCTATTTTGGTCTCCAAGTGTCTAAAAAGCCTTTTTTAGTCAAAATAACTGCATTTGGTCACCAAAGGTCTGAAATAAAAATTTAGTCAAAATGACTGTATTTTCGTCTATTCGAGTCTTAAAAAGAATGTTTTTGACAAGATAATTGCATTTGGTAACCAATCGCCTGAAACATTTCTTTGGGTCAAAATGACTCTATTTAGGTCTCCAAGTGTCTAAAAACCCTATTTTAGTCAAAATAAATGCATTTGTTCACCAAAGTTCTGAAAACCTTTTTAGCCAAAATGACTATATTTTTGTATTTTAGAGTCTTAAAACACCGCTTTTAGACAAGGTAAAGTACTCTTGGTATCCAATGGCTTGAAAAAATGTTATTGGTCAAAATGACTCTATTTAGGTCTCCAAGTGTCTAAAAAGCCCTTTTTAGTCAAAATAACTACATTTGGTCACCAAAGGTTTGAAAAACTTTTTTTTAGCCAAAATGACTGTATTTTTGTCTTTAAGAGTCTTAAAAAGCCAGTTTTAGACAAGATAATTGCATTTCGTAACCAGTGATCTGAAAACATTTTTTTGTTCAAAATGACTCTATTTTTGTCTCCAAGTGTCTAAAAAGCCCCTTTTAGTCAAAATAACTGTATTTGTTCACCAAAGGTCTGAAAACCTTTTTTTTTTTAGCCAAAATGACTATTTTTGTCTTTTAGAGTCTTAAAAACAAGATAATTGCATTTCGTATGCAGTGATCTGAAAACATTTTTTTTGTCAAAATGATTCTATTTTGATCTCCAAGTGTCTAAAAAGCCTTTTTTAGTCAAAATAACTGTATTTGGTCACCAAAGGTCTGAAAAACTTTTTTGGTCAAAATGACTGTATTTTTGTCTTTTAGAGTCTCAAAAAGCCGGTTTTAGGACAAGATAATTGCATTTGGTAACCAATTGCCTGAAACATTTGTTTGGGTCAAAATGACTCTATTTTGGTCTTTAAGTGTCTAAAAAGCCTTTATTAGTCAAAATAACTGCATTTGGTCACTATAGGTCTGAGAAACTTTTTTAGCCAAAATGACTGCATTTCTGTCTTTTAGAGTCTTAAAAAGCCGGTTTTAGACAAGATAATTGCATTTCGTAACCAGTGATCTGAAAACATTTTTTTGGTCAAAATGACTCTATTTTGGTCTCCAAGTGTCTATAAAGCCCCTTTTAGTCAAAATAACTTTATTTGGTCACCAAAGGTCTGAAATAAAAAATTAGTCATAATGATTGTATTTTCGTCTATTAGAGTCTTAAAAAGCCGGTTTTGGACAAGATAATTGCATTTGGTAACCAATCGCCTGAAACATTTGTTTGGGTCAAAAACGACTCTATTTAGGTCTCCAAGTGTCTAAAAACCCTATTTTAGTCAAAATAAATGCATTTGTTCACCAAAGGTCTGAAAACCTTTTTTAGCCCAAATGACTATATTTTTGTATTTTAGAGTCTTAAAACACCGCTTTTAGACAAGGTAAAGTACTCTTGGTAACCAATGGCCTGAAAGAATGTTTTTGGTCAAAATGACTCTATTTTGGTCTCCAAGTGTCTGAAAAGCCTTTTTTAGTCAAAATAAATGCATTTTGTCACCAAATGTCTGAAAACCTTTATTTAGCCAAAATGACTATTTTTGTCGTTTAGAGTCTTAAAAAGCTGGTTTTAGACAAGATAATTGCATTTCGTATGCAGTGATCTGAAAACATTTTTTTGGTTAAAATGATTCTATTTTGGTCTCCAAGTAACTAAAAAGCATTTTTTAGTCAAAATAACTGCATTTGATCACCAAAGGTCTGAAAAACTTTTTTAGCCAAAATGACTGTATTTTTGTCTTTTAGTCTTAAAACACTGCTTTTAGACAAGATAAACTACATTTACGGTTTTAGACAAGATAACACCGCTTTTAGACAAGGTAAAGTACTCTTGGTAACCAATGGCCTGAAAAAATGTTTTTGGTCAAAATGACTCTATTTAGGTCTCCAAGTGTCCAAAAAGCCCTTTTTAGTCAAAATAACTACGTTTGGTCACCAAATGTCTGAAAAACTTTTTTAGCCAAAATGACTGTATTTTTGTCTTTTAGAGTCTTAAAAAGCCGGTTTTAGACAAGATAATTGCATTTCGTTACCACTGATCTGAAAACATTTTTTTGGTCAAAATGACTCTATTTTGGTCTCCATGTGTCTAAAAATCCCTTTTTATTCAAAATAACTGCATTTGGTCACCGAAGGTCTGAAAAAAAATTTAGTCAAAATGATTGTATTTTCGTCTATTAGAGTCTTAAAAAGCCGGTTTTGGACAAGATAATTGCATTTGGTAACCAATCGCCTAAAACATTTGTTTGGGTCAAAATGACTCTATTTTGGTCTCCAAGTGTCTAAAAAGCATTTTTTAGTCAAAATAACTGCATTTGGTCACCAAATGTCTGAAAACCTTTTTTAGCCAAAATGACTGTATTTTTGTCTTTTAGAGTCTTAAAATGCCGGTTTAAGACAAGATAATTGCATTTCGTAACCAGTGATCTGAAAACATCTTTTTGGTCAAAATGACTCTATTTTGGTCTCCAAGTGTCTGAATAACTGCATTTGGTCACCAAAGGTCTGAAATAAAAATTTAGTCAAAATGACTGCATTTTCGTCTATTAGAGTCTTAAAAAGCCGGTTTTTGACAAGATAATTGCATTTGGTAAGCAATCGCCTGAAACATTTGTTTGGGTCAAAATGACTCTATTTAGGTCTCCAAGTGTCTAAAAACCCTATTTTAGTCTAAATAAATGCATTTGTTCACAAAAGGTCTGAAAACCTTTTTTAGCCAAAATGACTATATTTTTGTAATTTAGAGTCTTAAAACACCGCTTTTAGACAAGATAAAGTACTCTTGGTAACCAATGGGCTGAAAATTTTTTTTGGTCAAAATTACTCTATTTAGATCTCCAAGTGTCTAAAAAGCCCTTTTTAGTCAAAATAACTACATTTGGTCACTAAAGGTTTGAAAAACTTTTTTTAGCCAAAATGACTGTATTTTTGTCTTTAAGAGTCTTAAAAAGCCAGTTTTAGACAAGATAATTGCATTTCGTAACCAGTGATCTGAAAACATTTTTTTGTTCAAAATGACTCTATTTTTGTCTCCAAGTGTCTAAAAAGCCCCTTTTAGTCAAAATAACTGTATTTGGTAACCAAAGGTCTGAAAATGTAGTCAAAATTATTGTATTTTCGTCTATTAGAGTCTTAAAAAGCCGGTTTTGGACAAGATAATTGCATTTGGTAACCAATCACCTGAAACATTTGTTTGGGTCAAAATGACTATTTTGGTCTCCAAGTGTCTAAAAAGCCTATTTTAGTCAAAATAAATGCATTTGTTCACCAAAGGTCTGAAAACCTTTTTTTTTTAGCCAAAATGACTATTTTTGTCTTTTAGAGTCTTAAAAACAAGATAATTGCATTTCGTATGCAGTGATCTGAAAACATTTTTTTTGTCAAAATGATTCTATTTTGGTCTCCAAGTGTCTAAAAAGCCTTTTTTAGTCAAAATAACTGTATTTGGTCACCAAAGGTCTGAGAAACTTTTTTAGCCAAAATGACTGCATTTCTGTCTTTTAGAGTCTTAAAAAGCCGGCTTTAGACAAGATAATTGCATTTCGTAACCAGTGATCTGAAAACATTTTTTTGGTCAAAATGACTCTATTTTGGTCTCCAAGTGTCTAAAAAGCACTTTTTAGTCAAAATAACTTTATTTGGTCACCAAAGGTCTGAAATAAAAAATTAGTCAAAATGATTGTATTTTCGTCTATTAGAGTCTTAAAAAGCCGGTTTTGGACAAGATAATTGAATTTGGTAACCAATCGCCTGAAACATTTGTTTGGGTCAAAAACGACTCTATTTAGGTCTCCAAGTGTCTAAATACCCTATTTTAGTCAAAATAAATGCATTTGTTCACCAAAGGACTGAAAATTTTTTTTAGCCAAAATGACTATATTTTTGTATTTTAGAGTCTTAAAATACCGCTTTTAGACAAGGTAAAGTACTCTTGGTAACCAATCGCCTGAAACATTTGTTTGGGTCAAAATTACTCTATTTAGGTCTCAAAGTGTCTAAAAAGCATTTTTTAGTCAAAATAACTGCATTTGGTCACCAAAGGTCTGAAAAACTTTTTTTGCCAAAATGACTGTATTTTTGTCTTTTAGAGTCTTAAAAAGCCGGTTTTAGACAAGATAATTGCATTTCGTAAATGCAGTGATCTGAAAACATTTTTTTGGTCAAAATGATTCTATTTTGGTCTCCAAGTGTCTAAAAAGCCTTTTTTAGTCAAAATAACTGCATTTGGTCACCATAGGTCTTGTATAACTTTTTTAGCCAAAATTACTGTATTTTTGTCTTTTAGAGTCTTAAAACACTGCTTTTAGACAAGATAAACTACATTTGGTAACCAATGGCCTGAAAAAATGTTTTTGGTCAAAATGACTCTATTTAGGTCTCCAAGTGTCCAAAAAGCCCTTTTTAGTCAAAATAACTACGTTTGGTCACCAAAGGTCTGAAAAACTTTTTTTAGCCAAAATGACTGTATTTTTGTCTTTTAGAGTCTTAAAAAGCCGGTTTTGGACAAGATAATTGCATTTGGTAACCAATCGCCTAAAACATTTGTTTGGGTCAAAATGACTCTATTTTGGTCTCCAAGTGTCTAAAAAGCAATTTTTAGTCAAAATAACTGCATTTGGTCACCAAAGGTCTGAAAATCTTTTTTAGCCAAAATGACTATATTTTTGTATTTTAGAGTCTTAAAACACCGCTTTTAGACAAGGTAAAGTACTCTTGGTAACCAATGGCCTGAAAAAATGTTTTTGGTCAAAATGACTCTATTTAAGTCTCCAAGTGCCTAAAAAGCCTTTTTTAGTCAAAATAACTGCATTTGGTCACCAAAGGTCTGAAATAAAAATTTAGTCAAAATGACTGTATTTTCGTCTATTAGAGTCTTAAAAAGCCGGTTTTTGACAAGATAATTGCATTTGGTAAGCAATCGCCTGAAACATTTGTTTGGGTCAAAAACGACTCTATTTAGGTCTCCAAGTGTCTAAAAACCCTATTTTAGTCAAAATAAATGCATTTGTTTACAAAAGGTCTGAAAACCTTTTTTAGCCAAAATGACTATATTTTTGTAATTTAGAGTCTTAAAACACCGCTTTTAGACAAGATAAAGTACTCTTGGTAACCAATGGCCTGAAAGTATGTTTTTGGTCAAAATGACTCTATTTTGGTCTCCAAGTGTCTAAAAAGCCTTTTTTAGTCAAAATAAATGCATTTTGTCACCAAAGGTCTGAAAACCTTTATTTAGCCAAAATGACTATTTTTGTCGTTTAGAGTCTTAAAAAGCTGGTTTTAGACAAGATAATTGCATTTCGTATGCAGTGATCTGAAAACATTTTTTTGGTTAAAATGATTCTATTTTGGTCTCCAAGTAACTAAAAAGCATATTTTAGTCAAAATAACTGCATTTGATCACCAAAGGTCTAAAAACTTTTTTAGCCAAAATGACTGTATTTTTGTCTTTTAGTCTTAAAACACTGCTTTTAGACAAGATAAACTACATTTACGGTTTTAGACAAGATAACACCCCTTTTAGACAAGGTAAAGTACTCTTGGTAACCAATGGCCTGAAAATATGTTTTTGGTCAAAATGACTCTATTTAGGTCTCCAAGTGTCCAAAAAGCCCTTTTTAGTCAAAATAACTACGTTTGGTCACCAAATGTCTGAAAAACTTTTTTAGCCAAAATGACTGTATTTTTGTCTTTTAGAGTCTTAAAAAGCCGGTTTTTAGACAAGATAATTGCATTTCGTTACCACTGATCTGAAAACATTTTTTTGGTCAAAATGACTCTATTTTGGTCTCCATGTGTCTAAAAAGCCTTTTTTAGTTAAAATAACTGCATTTGGTCACCAAAGGTCTGAAAAACTTTTTTGGCCAAAATGACTGTATTTTTGTCTTTTAGAGTCTTAAAACACTGCTTTTAGACAAGATAAACTACATTTGGTAACCAACGGCCTGAAAAAATGTTTTTGGTCAAAATGACTCTATTTAGGTCTCCAAGTATCCAAAAAGCACTTTTTAGTCAAAATAACTACGTTTGATCACCAAAGGTCTGAAAAACTTTTTTAGCCAAAATGACTGTATTTTTGTCTTTTAGAGTCTTAAAAAGCCGGTTTTAGGACAAGATAATTGCATTTGGTAACCAATCACCTGAAACATTTGTTTGGGTCAAAATGACTCTATTTTGGTCTTTAAGTGTCTAAAAAGCCTTTATTAGTCAAAATAACTGCATTTGGTCACCAAAGGTCTGAAAAACTTTTTTAGCCAAAATGACTGTATTTTTGTCTTTTAGAGTCTTAAAAAGCCGGTTTTAGACAAGATAATTGCATTTCGTTACCACTGATCTGAAAACATTTTTTTGTTCAAAATGACTCTATTTTGGTCTCCATGTGTCTAAAAATCCCTTTTTAGTCAGAATAACTGCATTTGGTCACCGAAGGTCTGAAAAAAAATTTAGTCAAAATGATTGTATTTTCGTCTATTAGAGTCTTAAAAAGCTGGTTTTGGACAAGATAATTCATTTGGTAACCAATCGCCTGAAACATTTGTTTGGGTCAAAATGACTCTATTTAGGTCTCAAAGTGTCTAAAAAGCATTTTTTAGTCAAAATAACTGCATTTGGTCACCAAAGGTCTGAAAAACTTTTTTAGCCAAAATGACTGTATTTTTGTCTTTTAGAGTCTTAAAAAGCCGGTTTTAGACAAGATAATTGCATTTCGTAAATGCAGTGATCTGAAAAAATTTTTTTGGTCAAAATGACTCTATTTAGGTCTCCAAGTGTCCAAAAAGCCCTTTTTTGTCAAAATAACTACGTTTGGTCACCAAATGTCTGAAAAACTTTTTTAGCCAAAATGACTGTATTTTTGTCTTTTAGAGTCTTAAAAAGCCGGTTTTAGACAAGATAATTGCATTTCGTTACCACTGATCTGAAAACATTTTTTTGGTCAAAATGACTCTATTTTGGTCTCCATGTGTCTAAAAAGCCTTTTTTAGTCAAAATAACTGCATTTGGTCACCAAAGGTCTGAAAACCTTTTTTGGCCAAAATGACTGTATTTTTGTCTTTTAGAGTCTTAAAACACTGCTTTTAGACAAGATAAACTACATTTGGTAACCAATGGCCTGAAAAAATGTTTTTGGTCAAAATGACTCTATTTAGGTCTCCAAGTGTCCAAAAAGCACTTTTTAGTCAAAATAACTACGTTTGATCACCAAAGGTCTGAAAAACTTTTTTAGCCAAAATGACTGTATTTTTGTCTTTTAGAGTCTTAAAAAGCCGGTTTTAGACAAGATAATTGCATTTAGTTACCACTGATCTGAAAACATTTTTTTGGTCAAAATGACTCTATTTTGGTCTCCATGTGTCTAAAAATCCATTTTTAGTCAAAATAATTAGATTTGGTCACCGAAGGTCTGAAAATTTTTTTTAGTCAAAATGATTGTATTTTCGTCTATTAGAGTCTTAAAAAGCCGGTTTTGGACAAGATAATTGCATTTGGTAACCAATCGCCTAAAACATTTGTTTGGGTCAAAATGACTCTATTTTGGTCTCCAAGTGTCTAAAAAGCATTTTTTAGTCAAAATAACTGCATTTGGTCACCAAAGGTCTGAAAACCTTTTTTAGCCAAAATGACTGTATTTTTGTCTTTTAGAGTCTTAAAATGCCGGTTTAAGACAAGATTATTGCATTTCGTAACCAGTGATCTGAAAACATCTTTTTGGTCAAAATGACTCTATTTTGGTCTCCACGTGTCTAAAAAGCCCTTTTTAGTCAAAATAACTATATTTGGTCACCAAAGGTCTGAAATGAAAATTTAGTCAAAATGACTGTATTTTCGTCTATTAGAGTCTTAAAAAGCCGGTTTTTGACAGGATAATTGAATTTGGTAGCCAATCGCCTGAAACATTTGTTTAGGTCAAAACGACTCTATTTAGGTCTCCAAGTGTCTAAATACCCCATTTTAGTCAAAATAAATGCATTTGTTCACCAAAGGTCTGAAAATCTTTTTTAGCCAAAATGACTATATTTTTGTATTTTAAAGTCTTAAAACACCGCTTTTAGACAAGGTAAAGTACTCTTGGTAACCAATGGCCTGAAAAAATGTTTTTGGTCAAAATGACTCTATTTAGGTCTCCAAGTGTCTAAAAAGCCTTTTTTAGTCAAAATAACTGCATTTGGTCACCAAAGGTCTGAAAAACTTTTTTGGCCAAAATGACTGTATTTTTGTCTTTTAGAGTCTTAAAACACTGCTTTTAGACAAGATAAACTACATTTGGTAACCAATGGCCTGAAAAAATGTTTTTGGTCAAAATGACTCTATTTAGGTCTCCAAGTGTCCAAAAAGCACTTTTTAGTCAAAATAACTACGTTTGATCACCAAAGGTCTGAAAAACTTTTTTAGCCAAAATGACTGTATTTTTGTCTTTTAGAGTCTTAAAAAGCCGGTTTTAGACAAGATAATTGCATTTCGTTACCACTGATCTGAAAACATTTTTTTGGTCAAAATGACTCTATTTTGGTCTCCATGTGTCTAAAAATCCATTTTTAGTCAAAATAATTAGATTTGGTCACCGAAGGTCTGAAAAATTTTTTTAGTCAAAATGATTGTATTTTCGTCTATTAGAGTCTTAAAAAGCCGGTTTTGGACAAGATAATTGCATTTGGTAACCAATCGCCTAAAACATTTGTTTGGGTCAAAATGACTCTATTTTGGTCTCCAAGTGTCTAAAAAGCATTTTTTAGTCAAAATAACTGCATTTGGTCACCAAAGGTCTGAAAACCTTTTTTAGCCAAAATGACTGTATTTTTGTCTTTTAGAGTCTTAAAATGCCGGTTTAAGACAAGATTATTGCATTTCGTAACCAGTGATCTGAAAACATCTTTTTGGTCAAAATGACTCTATTTTGGTCTCCAAGTGTCTAAAAAGCCCTTTTTAGTCAAAATAACTATATTTGGTCACCAAAGGTCTGAAATGAAAATTTAGTCAAAATGACTGTATTTTCGTCTATTAGAGTCTTAAAAAGCCGGTTTTTGACAAGATAATTGAATTTGGTAACCAATCGCCTGAAACATTTGTTTAGGTCAAAACGACTCTATTTAGGTCTCCAAGTGTCTAAATACCCCATTTTTGTCAAAATAAATGCATTTGTTCACCAAAGGTCTGAAAATCTTTTTTAGCCAAAATGACTATATTTTTGTATTTTAAAGTCTTAAAACACCGCTTTTAGACAAGGTAAAGTACTCTTGGTAACCAATGGCCTGAAAAAATGTTTTTGGTCAAAATGACTCTATTTAGGTCTCCAAGTGTCCAAAAAGCCCTTTTTAGTCAAAATAACTACGTTTGGTCACCAAATATCTGAAAAACTTTTTTAGCCAAAATGACTGTATTTTTGTCTTTTAGAGTCTTAAAAAGCCGGTTTTAGACAAGATAATTGCATTTCGTTACCACTGATCTGAAAACATTTTTTTGGTCAAAATGACTCTATTTTGGTCTCCATGTGTCTAAAAAGCCTTTTTTTAGTTAAAATAACTGCATTTGGTCACCAAAGGTCTGAAAAACTTTTTTGGCCAAAATGACTGTATTTTTGTCTTTTAGAGTCTTAAAACACTGCTTTTAGACAAGATAAACTACATTTGGTAACCAATGGCCTGAAAAAATGTTTTTGGTCAAAATGACTCTATTTAGGTCTCCAAGTGTCCAAAAAGCACTTTTTAGTCAAAATAACTACGTTTGATCACCAAAGGTCTGAAAAACTTATTTAGCCAAAATGACTGTATTTTTGTCTTTTAGAGTCTTAAAAAGCCGGTTTTAGGACAAGATAATTGCATTTGGTAACCAATCGCCTGAAACATTTGTTTGGGTCAAAATGACTCTATTTTGGTCTTTAAGTGTCTAAAAAGCCTTTATTAGTCTAAATAACTGCATTTGGTCACCAAAGGTCTGAAAAACTTTTTTAGCCAAAATGACTGTATTTTTGTCTTTTAGAGTCTTAAAAAGCCGGTTTTAGACAAGATAATTGCATTTCGTTACCACTGATCTGAAAACATTTTTTTGTTCAAAATGACTCTATTTTGGTCTCCATGTGTCTAAAAATCCCTTTTTAGTCAGAATAACTGCATTTGGTCACCGAAGGTCTGAAAAAAAATTTAGTCAAAATGATTGCATTTTCGTCTATTAGAGTCTTAAAAAGCCGGTTTTGGACAAGATAATTGCATTTCGTAAATGCAGTGATCTGAAAACATTTTTTTGGTCAAAATGATTCTATTTTGGTCTCCAAGTGTCTAAAAAGCCTTTTTTAGTCAAAATAACTGCATTTGGTCACCATAGGTCTTGTATAACTTTGTTAGCCAAAATGACTGTATTTTTGTCTTTTAGAGTCTTAAAACACTGCTTTTAGACAAGATATTTGGTAACCAATGGCCTGAAAAAATGTTTTTGGTTAAAATGACTCTATTTAGGTCTCCAAGTGTCCAAAAAGCCCTTTTTAGTCAAAATAACTACGTATGGTCACCAAAGGTCTGAAAAACTTTTTTTAGCCAAAATGACTGTATTTTTGTCTTTTAGAGTCTTAAAAAGCCGGTTTTAGACAAGATAATTGCATTTCGTTACCACTGATCTGAAAACATTTTTTTGGTCAAAATGACTCTATTTTGGTCTCCATGTGTCTAAAAATCCCTTTTTAGTCAAAATAATTGCATTTTCGTCTATTAGAGTCTTAAAAAGCCGGTTTTGGACAAGATAATTGCATTTGGTAAACAATCGCCTAAAACATTTGTTTGGGTCAAAATGACTCTATTTTGGTCTCCAAGTGTCTAAAAAGCATTTTTTAGTCAAAATAACTGCATTTGGTCACCAAATGTCTGAAAACCTTTTTTAGCCAAAATGACTGTATTTTTGTCTTTTAGAGTCTTAAAATGCCGGTTTAAGACAAGATAATTGCATTTCGTAAATGCAGTGATCTGAAAAAATTTTTTTGGTCAAAATGACTCTATTTAGGTCTCCAAGTGTCCAAAAAGCCCTTTTTTGTCAAGATAACTACGTTTGGTCACCAAATGTCTGAAAAACTTTTTTAGCCAAAATGACTGTATTTTTGTCTTTTAGAGTCTTAAAAAGCCGGTTTTAGACAAGATAATTGCATTTCGTTACCACTGATCTGAAAACATTATTTTGGTCAAAATGACTCTATTTTGGTCTCCATGTGTCTAAAAAGCCTTTTTTAGTCAAAATAACTGCATTTGGTCACCAAAGGTCTGAAAAACTTTTTTGGCCAAAATGACTGTATTTTTGTCTTTTAGAGTCTTAAAACACTGCTTTTAGACAAGATAAACTACATTTGGTAACCAATGGCCTGAAAAAATGTTTTTGGTCAAAATGACTCTATTTAGGTCTCCAAGTGTCCAAAAAGCACTTTTTAGTCAAAATAACTACGTTTGATCACCAAAGGTCTGAAAAACTTTTTTAGCCAAAATGACTGTATTTTTGTCTTTTAGAGTCTTAAAAAGCCGGTTTTAGACAAGATAATTGCATTTCGTTACCACTGATCTGAAAACATTTTTTTGGTCAAAATGACTCTATTTTGGTCTCCATGTGTCTAAAAATCCATTTTTAGTCAAAATAATTAGATTTGGTCACCGAAGGTCTGAAAAAATTTTTTAGTCAAAATGATTGCATTTTCGTCTATTAGAGTCTTAAAAAGCCGGTTTTGGACAAGATAATTGCATTTGGTAAACAATCGCCTAAAACATTTGTTTGGGTCAAAATGACTCTATTTTGGTCTCCAAGTGTCTAAAAAGCATTTTTTAGTCAAAATAACTGCATTTGGTCACCAAATGTCTGAAAACCTTTTTTAGCCAAAATGACTGTATTTTTGTCTTTTAGAGTCTTAAAATGCCGGTTTAAGACAAGATAATTGCATTTCGTAACCAGTGATCTGAAAACATCTTTTTGGTCAAAATGACTCTATTTTGGTCTCCAAGTGTCTAAAAAGCCTTTTTTAGTCAAAATAACTGCATTTGGTCACCAAAGGTCTGAAATAAAAATTTAGTCAAAATGACTGTATTTTCGTCTATTAGAGTCTTAAAAAGCCGGTTTTTGACAAGATAATTGCATTTGGTAAGCAATCGCCTGAAACATTTGTTTGGGTCAAAATGACTCTATTTAGGTCTCCAAGTGTCTAAAAACCCTATTTTAGTCTAAATAAATGCATTTGTTCACAAAAGGTCTGAAAACCTTTTTTAGCCAAAATGACTATATTTTTGTAATTTAGAGTCTTAAAACACCGCTTTTAGACAAGATAAAGTACTCTTGGTAACCAATGGGCTGAAAATTTATTTTGGTCAAAATGACTCTATTTAGGTCTCCAAGTGTCTAAAAAGCCCTTTTTAGTCAAAATAACTACATTTGGTCACCAAAGGTTTGAAAAACTTTTTTTAGCCAAAATGACTGTATTTTTGTCTTTAAGAGTCTTAAAAAGCCAGTTTTAGACAAGATAATTGCATTTCGTAACCAGTGATCTGAAAACATTTTTTTGTTCAAAATGACTCTATTTTTGTCTCCAAGTGTCTAAAAAGCCCCTTTTAGTCAAAATAACTGTATTTGGTCACCAAAGGTCTGAAAAAGAAAATGTAGTCAAAATTATTGTATTTTCGTCTATTTAGAGTCTTAAAAAGTAGGTTTTGGACAAGAAAATTGCATTTGGTAACCAATCACCTGAAACATTTGTTTGGGTCAAAATGACTATTTTGGTCTCCAAGTGTCTAAAAAGCCTATTTTAGTCAAAATAAATGCATTTGTTCACCAAAGGTCTGAAAACCTTTTTTTTAGCCAAAATGACTATTTTTGTCTTTTAGAGTCTTAAAAACAAGATAATTGCATTTCGTATGCAGTGATCTGAAAACATTTTTTTTGTCAAAATGATTCTATTTTGGTCTCCAAGTGTCTAAAAAGCCTTTTTTAGTCAAAATAACTGTATTTGGTCACCAAAGGTCTGAAAAACTTTTTTGGCCAAAATGACTGTATTTTTGTCTTTTAGAGTCTTAAAAAGCCGGTTTTAGGACAAGATAATTGCATTTGGTAACCAATTGCCTGAAACATTTGTTTGGGTCAAAATGACTCTATTTTGGTCTTTAAGTGTCTAAAAAGCCTTTATTAGTCAAAATAACTGCATTTGGTCACCATAGGTCTGAGAAACTTATTTAGCCAAAATGACTGCATTTCTGTCTTTTAGAGTCTTAAAAAGCCGGTTTTAGACAAGATAATTGCATTTCGTAACCAGTGATCTGAAAACATTTTTTTGGTCAACATGACTCTATTTAGGTCTCCAAGTGTCCAAAAAGCCCTTTTTTGTCAAAATAACTACGTTTGGTCACCAAATGACTGAAAAACTTTTTTAGCCAAAATGACTGTATTTTTGTCTTTTAGAGTCTTAAAAAGCCGGTTTTAGACAAGATAATTGCATTTCGTAAATGCAGTGATCTGAAAACATTTTTTTGGTCAAAATGATTCTATTTTGGTCTCCAAGTGTCTAAAAAGCCTTTTTTAGTCAAAATAACTGCATTTGGTCACCATAGGTCTTGTATAACTTTGTTAGCCAAAATGACTGTATTTTTGTCTTTTAGAGTCTTAAAACACTGCTTTTAGACAAGATAAACTACATTTGGTAACCAATGGCCTGAAAACATGTTTTTGGTCAAAATGACTCTATTTAGGTCTCCAAGTGTCCAAAAAGCCCTTTTTAGTCAAAATAACTACGTTTGGTCACCAAAGGTCTGAAAACCTTTTTTTAGCCAAAATGACTGTATTTTTGTCTTTTAGAGTCTTAAAAAGCCGGTTTTAGACAAGATAATTGCATTTCGTTACCACTGATCTGAAAACATTTTTTTGGTCAAAATTACTCTATTTTGGTCTCCATGTGTCTAAAAATCCCTTTTTAGTCAAAATAATTGCATTTTCGTCTATTAGAGTCTTAAAAAGCCGGTTTTGGACAAGATAATTGCATTTGGTAACCAATCGCCTAAAACATTTGTTTGGGTCAAAATGACTCTATTTTGGTCTCCAAGTGTCTAAAAAGCATTTTTTAGTCAAAATAACTGCATTTGGTCACCAAATGTCTGAAAACCTTTTTTAGCCAAAATGACTGTATTTTTGTCTTTTAGAGTCTTAAAATGCCGGTTTAAGACAAGATAATTGCATTTCGTAACCAGTGATCTGAAAACATCTTTTTGGTCAAAATGACTCTATTTTGGTCTCCAAGTGTCTAAAAAGCCTTTTTTAGTCAAAATAACTGCATTTGGTCACCAAAGGTCTGAAATAAAAATTTAGTCAAAATGACTGTATATTCGTCTATTAGAGTCTTAAAAAGCCGGTTTTTGACAAGATAATTGCATTTGGTAAGCAATCGCCTGAAACATTTGTTTGGGTCAAAATTACTCTATTTAGGTCTCCAAGTGTCTAAAAGCCCTTTTTAGTCAAAATAACTACATTTGGTCACCAAAGGTTTGAAAAACTTTTTTTAGCCAAAATGACTGTATTTTTGTCTTTAAGAGCCTTAAAAAGCCAGTTTTAGACAAGATAATTGCATTTCGTAACCAGTGATCTGAAAACTTTTTTATTGTTCAAAAAGACTCTATTTTTGTCTCCAAGTGTCTAAAAAGCCCCTTTTAGTCAAAATAACTGTATTTGGTCACCAAAGGTCTGAAAAAGAAAATGTAGTCAAAATTATTGTATTTTCGTCTATTAGAGTCTTAAAAAGCCGGTTTTGGACAAGATAATTGCATTTGGTAACCAATCACCTGAAACATTTGTTTGGGTCAAAATGACTATTTTGGTCTCCAAGTGTCTAAAAAGCCTATTTTAGTCAAAATAAATGCATTTGTTCACCAAAGGTCTGAAAACCTTTTTTTTTTAGCCAAAATGACTATTTTTGTCTTTTAGAGTCTTAAAAACAAGATAATTGCATTTCGTATGCAGTGATCTGAAAACATTTTTTTTGTCAAAATGATTCTATTTTGGTCTCCAAGTGTCTAAAAAGCCTTTTTTAGTCAAAATAACTGTATTTGGTCACCAAAGGTCTGAAAATGACTGTATTTTTGTCTATTAGAGTCTTAAAAAGCCGGTTTTAGGACAAGATAATTGCATTTGGTAACCAATTGCCTGAAACATTTGTTTGGGTCAAAATGACTCTATTTTGGTCTTTAAGTGTCTAAAAAACCTTTATTAGTCAAAATAACTGCATTTGGTCACCATAGGTCTGAGAAACTTTTTTAGCCAAAATGACTGCATTTCTGTCTTTTAGAGTCTTAAAAAGCCGGTTTTAGACAAGATTATTGCATTTCGTAACCAGTGATCTGAAAACATTTTTTTGGTCAAAATGACTCTATTTTGGTCTCCAAGTGTCTAAAAAGCCCTTTTTAGTCAAAATAACTTTATTTGGTCACCAAAGGTCTGAAATAAAAAAATTAGTCAAAATGATTGTATTTTCGTCTATTAGAGTCTTAAAAAGCCGGTTTTGGACAAGATAATTGCATTTGGTAACCAATCGCCTGAAACATTTGTTTGGGTCAAAAGCGACTCTATTTAGGTCTCCAAGTGTCTAAAAACCCTATTTTAGTCAAAATAAATGCATTTGTTCACCAAAGGTCTGAAAACCTTTTTTAGCCCAAATGACTATATTTTTGTATTTTAGAGTCTTAAAACACCGCTTTTAGACAAGGTAAAGTACTCTTGGTAACCAATGGCCTGAAAGTATGTTTTTGGTCAAAATGACTCTATTTTGGTCTCCAAGTGTCTAAAAAGCCTTTTTTAGTCAAAATAAATGCATTTTGTCACCAAAGGTCTGAAAACCTTTATTTAGCCAAAATGACTATTTTTGTCGTTTAGAGTCTTAAAAGGTGGTTTTAGACAAGATAATTGCATTTCGTATGCAGTGATCTGAAAACATTTTTTTGGTTAAAATGATTCTATTTTGGTCTCCAAGTAACTAAAAAGCATTTTTTAGTCAAAATAACTGCATTTGATCACCAAAGGTCTGAAAAACTTTTTTAGCCAAAATGACTGTATTTTTGTCTTTTAGTCTTAAAACACTGCTTTTAGACAAGATAAACTACATTTACGGTTTTAGACAAGATAACACCGCTTTTAGACAAGGTAAAGTACTCTTGGTAACCAATGGCCTGAAAAAATGTTTTTGGTCAAAATGACTCTATTTAGGTCTTCAAGTGTCCAAAAAGCCCTTTTTAGTCAAAAAAAGCCGGTTTTAGACAAGATAATTGCATTTCGTTACCACTGATCTGAAAACATTTTTTTGGTCAAAATGACTCTATTTTGGTCTCCATGTGTCTAAAAATCCCTTTTTATTCAAAATAACTGCATTTGGTCACCGAAGGTCTGAAAAAAAATTTAGTCAAAATGATTGTATTTTCGTTTATTAGAGTCTTAAAAAGCCGGTTTTGGACAAGATAATTGCATTTGGTAACCAATCGCCTGAAACATTTGTTTGGGTCAAAATTATTATTTTGGTCTCCAAGTGTCTAAAAAGCCTATTCAAAATAAATGCATTTGTTGACCAAAGGTCTGAAAACCTTTTTTTAGCCAAAATGACTGTATTTTTGTATTTTAGAGTCTTAAAAAGCCGGTTTTAGACAAGATAATTGCACTTCGTATGCAGTGCTCTGAAAACATTTTTTGGTCAAAATGACTCTATTTTGGTCTCCAAGTGTCTAAAAAGCCTTTTTTAATCAAAATAAATGCATTTTGGTCACCAAAGGTCTGAAAAAAAATGTAGTCAAAATGATTGTATTTTCGTCTGTTAGAGTCTTAAAAAGCCGGTTTTAGACAAGATAATTGTATTTGGTAACTAAATCGCCTCAAACATTTGTTTGGGTTCAAACTGACTCTATTTTGGTTTCCAAGTGTCTAAAAGCCTATTTTAGTCAAAATAAATGCATTTGGTCACCAAAGGTCTGAAAACCTTTTTTTTTTAGCCAAAATGACTGTATTTTTGTCTTTTAGAGTCTCAAAAAGCCGGTTTTAGACAAGATAATTTCATTTCGTTACCAGTAATCTGAAAACATTTTTTTGGTCAAAATGACTCTATTTTGGTCTCCATGTGTGTAAAAAGCCCTTTTTAGTCAAAATAACTGCATTTGGTCACAAAAGGTCTGAAAAAAATTTAGTCAAAATGATTATATTTTCGTCTTTTAGAGTCTTAAAAAGCCGGTTTTGGACAAGATAATTGCATTTGTTAACCAATCGCCTGAAACATTTGTTTGGGTCAAAATGACTCTATTTTGGTCTCCAAGTGTCTAAAAAGCATTTATTTTTTTGCATTTAATCACCAAAGGTTTGAAATGTTTTTTTTTAATATTTATTGAGTATAAACAGTACACTGAATAAATAACATGAACGGTAGACATAATCAGTTACAGAACCAGTGTTCGGAAAAATACAGATATATAAAGGATATAACAGCAACAGTACAGGAAAACGTCATCCATAAACCATTGCATTCAGGTGAAAATTACAGCCAAGTAAACAAACCTGAGCATGTGCCCATGTGCATAAGAGAAGGATAAATAAAAACATACAGTTATTCCCTCCCAATAGTAATAGGACCATGAACATCTAGCAATATAGCACACACCTCCGTAAAGTAGCAAAAACCCACCTGAAGTACTAAGTGCAAAGGAGAAGGGAAGGGAAAAAAGGAAAACAGTGGCAGAAAACATAAAGGGAGGGGGGAGGGGGGAAAGGAAGGGAAAGGATGGGAGGACTCTGCACGCTAGACCTTCTCAAGAAATGCTACCCTATCCAATGAGCAGCCGATCCATAACCAACTGGGGGGAGCCAAGGCCGGGTCATCCAACCAAGGTTGCCATAACGAGGCAAATTTCTTGTGAGCATTTCGATGCTGGTATGGCTTTTCCCTGATTAACCGCTTGCCGCCCGCCCGCCGTCATATGACGGCGGAGCGGAGCGACCATTATCCTGGGCCACCGTCATATGACGGCGGCACTTTAAGCAGGGCAGGCGCGCGATCGCGTGCGCGCCGCCCTGCACTGCCGGTGTCGGGGTGTCCCCGGGACACCCCCCGTCACCGGCAGGGGGGAAACAGCCAATGGGCGTGGCTGTTTCCCACGTGATCGGCTGTGTTCCAATGACACAGCCGATCACAATGAAGGCGCCCACCAGATGACCGCGCATGCGCGATCGGGAGCGCGCAGCGCGCAGCGCGGTCGTGTCGGTGGCACTGTGTTCCGTAGGAACACAGCTGTCACCGGCGGTAGTAAACAGTCACTGACAGTGACTGTTTACTATGTGATCGGCTGTGAATCCATTCACAGCCGATCACAAAATGTAAACAAAGAGCAGTAACTCAGTGTTACTAGCTCTTCTCTCCTCATACAGCTTCCAGTATGAGGGGAGAAGAGCTAGAAATAGTGAGTTACTGCTCTGTACACATGTCACAAAGTAAAAATCACACTAATAAAGGTCCCCACACAGTCCTCAGCCCCCCCCCCCCAATATCACCTGTCACCCAACAGTCACCTCATCAGTGCCCAGAAATTGACACCCATAACGTTCACATGTGAGCGCAGCGATCGCAGGCAGAATCACTGCGATTCTGCCCGCGATCCGGAAATCATTGCAAATCGCGGGACGCCTGTGCGTTGCCCGTGATTTGCAATAGCACCCCAAACGCTGTGCGATGTTGCCGCCATTTCCGCCTGCCGAATCGTGGTAACATCGCGCAAACATCGCATGATGCCCAAAAAAGGTACAAGAGTTTCTTTGGAGCGTCATGTGTTGTTTGCGCGATGTTACCTCTTAGTCTCTGGTGACCTAAAGTTCACCGGTCACCAGAGACTGCCATCAGTACCGCCGTGCACCATCGCCCGTCACCTGTCACTCATCAGTGACCATCGCCCGTCACCTGTCACCCCATCAATCACCGTCACCTGTCACCCCATCAGTCATCGTCACCTGTCACCCCATCAGTCATCGTCACTTGACACCCCATCAGTGATCGTCACTTGTCACCCCATCAATCATCGTCACATGTCACCCCGTCAGTGACTGTCATCTGTCACCCCATCAATCATCGTCATCTGTCACCCCATCAATCATCATCACCTGTCACCTCATCAATCATCGTCACCTGTCACCCCATCAATCATTGTCACCTGTCACCTCATCAATCATCGTCACCTGTCACCCCATCAGTCATCGTCACCTGTCACCCCATCAGTCATCGTCACCTGTCACCCCGTCAGTCATCGTCACCGGTTTGCCATATACATGCAATCACTTACTGACCGCCTAACGACTATATGCGTCGGCCATTAAAAGCTAAATACTGGGGTTATGGCAGCAGATAGCCCCCATAACCCCGGTATTTTTTTAAACGGCGGGCGGTCGGCTTTCAGATAAGGGTGGTCCCAGTGGCGGATTCGCCGCGGAATTACCCTTACGGTGCAGGGGAAGAGGTGCCCCCCCCCTCCTGCCGCGTCCCAGACGTTTTCCCAGCTTACCGGACCCGCCGGCAGCGGGGAAAACTATCCGGACCCGGATCCTCAGAGACAGGAAGTCGAGTGAGGGCAAGATGGCCCTCACTCAACTCTATGGTCTTGGAGAACCGGAGCTACGTCAAAAGACGTTGCCTAGCAACCGGTTTAAAGGGCCGCTTTTTTTTTTGCTTTTTTTTTTCCTCTTTCAACAATTTTTTTTTTTTTCTTTTTTAGTGTAGTTGTGAGGTGTGAGGTCTTTTTGACCCCAGATCTCACAATAAAGAGGACCTGTCATGCCTATTTCTATTACAAGGGATGTTTACATTCCTTGTAATAGGAATAAAAATGATCAAAACATTTTTTTTTTTAAACTGTGTAAAAATAAAAAAATAATAAATAAAATAAATAGGAAAAAAAAAAATTAAAGCGCCCTGTCCCCGTTAGCTCGCGCGCAGAAGCAAACGCATACGCAAGTCCCGCCCACATATGTAAACGGTGTTCAAACCATACAATTGAGGTATCGCCGCGATCGTTAGAGCGAGTGCAATAATTTGAGCCCTAGACCTCCTCTGTAACTCTAAGCTAGTAACCTGCAGAAATTTTTAAAATGTTGCCTATGGGGATTTTTAAGTACCAATGTTTGGCGCCATTCTGTGAGCATGCGCAATTTTGAAGCATGACATGTTGGGTATCTAATTACTCGGCGTAACATTATCTTTCACATTATGGAAAAAAATTGGGCTAAATTTACTGTTTTCTTATTTTTTAGTTCAAAAAAGTGAATTTTTTTAAAAAAAATCGCATTTGGAAGACTGCTGCGCAAATATGGTGTGATAAAAAATATTGCAACGATCTCCATTTTATTCTCTAGGGTCTCTGCTAAAAAAAATATATATATAATGTTTGGGGGTTCAAAGTAGTTTTCTAGCAAAAAAAAATGATTTTAGCTTGTAAACACCAAGTGTCAAAAATAGGCCCAGTCTTAAAGTGGATAAATGGACAACTTTGTGTAAAGCGCTACTTGGATGTGAGGCCTATGTATGTGGCCAGGCTGTGAAAAAGTGTTACACATGTGGTATCGCCATACTCAGGAGGAGTAGCAGAATGTATTTTGGGGTGCAAGTTTTGCTATGTACATGCGATGTGTTAGAAATATTGCATAAATGGACAGCTTTGTGTAAAAAAAATGTGTTTTCATTTTCTTTCCACATTTTCCAAAAACTTGTGGAAAAAAATTACATATTCAAAAGACTCATTATGCCTCAAAAATTATACGTTGGGCTGTTTGCTTTCCAAAATGGGGTCATTTTATGGGGGTTTCCATTGTCCTGGTGCTCCAGGGCCTTCAAAAGTGCGATAGGTTGTCAGGAAATGATATGTGTAATTTGTGCTCCTAGAATGCCGGACGCTGCTACTCGGATGTTAGGCCTCTGTATGTGGCCAGGATGTGAAAAAGTCTCACACATGTGGTATCGCCATACTCAGGCGGAGTAGTAGAATGTGTTTTGGGGTGTAGTTGCAAGTATACATGTGCTGTGTGAGAGAAATAACCTGTTAATACGGCAATTTGTAAAAAAAAAAAATAAAAAAAAATAAATCTTCATTTTGCAAAGCATTGTGGGAAAAAATTACAACTTCAAAAAACTCATCATGCCCCTTATTAAATACCTTGGAATGTCTACTTTCCAAAAAGGGGTCATTTGGGGGGTATTTGTACTTTCCTGACCTTTTAGTGTCTCAAGAAATGAGATAGGCCTTCAGTACATCAGGTGTGATCAAGTGTGATCAATTTTCAATGAATAGCACCATAACTTGTGGACTCTATAACTTTCACAAAGACCAAATAATATACACTTATTTGGGTTTTTTTTTTACCAAAGATAAGTAGCAGTATAAATTTTGGTCAAAATTTGTGAAGAAAAATGACTAATTTGCAAAATTTTATGACAGAAACAAAGAAAAATGCGTTTTTTCACAATATTTTCAGTCTTTTTTTATTTATAGCACGAAAAATAAAAAACCCAGTATTGATCAAATACCATCAAAAGAAAGCTCTATTTGTGTGAAAAAAAGGACACAATTTTTGTATGGGTACAGTGTTGCATGACTGAGTAATTCTCAGTCAAAGTGTGAGAGCGCTGAAAGCTGAAAATCGGTCTGGGCAGGAAGGGGGTGAAAGTGCACTGTAGGCAAGTGGTTAAAGAGGCATTGATCTGTGTTATCCACTGGCCCCTGCTCGGCACCCTGGAGGCGATCCAAAATCGATGATTGAGGAGAGGCAAAGATCCCACGTCTGCCCATCTATGGGTCCAAGATCCCCCCTCCCACCCCGCACGAGCAGGGAGGGAAGAGGGGTCCTGCACGGATCCCAACAGAAGGACATAAACCTGTGAGATCATACCCTTCTTGTCCGAGACCCGAAACACCTCACCCAACAGGCAGTGAGTGTCGGGTGTCAAAGAAGCCAAGCCTGCCTGGGCCATCATCGCGTGTCTCAATTGTAGGTAGCGAAAGAAACAGTGCCTAGGAACATCAAACTCCCTCTGTAAGTCTTGAATATATTTCAGTACCCCAGCTCTGAACAATTGTGCTATAAAATATACACCATGGGCCTCCCACATCTCCACGCCCTCTAGACAAAACAGTTCTGAAAAGTTGCGATTATGCCAAATCGGAGTCTGAGGAAGGTAACCCGTGATCTGCAACATCCCCTTGACACAGCGCCACACCATGCGAATCAAGGCGAGTGTGGGTAACCGAGTCCCCATATTGGAGAACCCCGCTTCAAGGTGTACAAGGACAGGGTGAGGCGAGTCAGTAGGGACCAATAAGGACCCAATAGGATCGAATGGATCCAAAATTGGGGAGTTGTGCAAGACATAAAGAAGTTGAGGAGCCCACACCATCTTAATTAGATTGACTCGCCCAGCCACCGACAAGGGAACTTTGCAGCAGAGGTACGAGTTTCAGTGTGTTATACTGGGTAGGATCATGAGACACCTGGATCCCCAAATATTTGAAGCAGTCAACCACTCGCACTGTGGATGCACAGTCCGGAAGAGGCTGAGTTATGGGATCAAGGGGCATTAAAACTGATTTATCCCAATTTATGGAAAATCCCGACAGGGACCCAAAATAGTCAATAAGGGACATTACCGCCCGCAAGGATTCCCCTGTATCACCTAGGTAGAGCAGTGTGTCATCTGCATAGAGTGAGATAACGTCTGCATGGGAGCCCCTTCTGAACCCCACTATGTCAGGGGAGGACCGAATCCGCGCCGCTAAGGTCTCCAGTGCCATGGCAAACAGCAATGGAGATAGTGGGCAGCCCTGTCTAGTCCCCCTGTGCAAACAGAAGGGTCCAGAAAGCTCCCCTTTTACCCTCAGTCTGGCCGTGGGGGCAGCGTACAGTACCCGCACCCAGTTCAGAAAGTTCTCTCCCACACCAAAGCGTTTGAGAACTTCCCATAGGTACACCCATTCAACACTATCGAATGCCTTAGCGGCATCTAGCGAAAAAGACTGCCCGGTTCCCAGGGTTGTCTACTGGGATCTGAAGGTTCAGAAATAGTCAGCGGAGATAAAGTGCCGTCGATCGGGTCAGGATAAACCCCGATTGATCCCTATGGAAAACCCCCTGGACAACAGAGGACAGCCTAGTGGCCAGTATCTTAGCTAGAATTTTAACATCCGTTGTGAGTAGAGATATGGGCCTTTAGGAATCCGCCAAAAGCGGATCCTTGCCGGGCTTCAGCAGGAAAACAACTATAGCTTCGGACATAGAGGCAGGAAGGTGGCTGTTAGGGATACAAGAGGTAGCCTGATGGCAGAGAAAGGCCCCACGTGTGCCAGAGGGCGGTGCTTAGACGGGAACCCCCAAGGTAAGTGACACAGGCTAACCTGAGGTGCGGAATCTAAGTATCCACCGGTTTTCACCAGAGCCTCTAGTGGTGAGGATGGATTTTGCTGCGTGTGGATACCAGGTCGCAGTCCTCAGGGTCACCCCACCAAGGGAGAAGCCGGTCAAGATCCGAAGGCAGATAAGCAGACAAGGGAGATCCGAGAGAATGGTCAAACAAGCCGGGGGTCAGGACGGGCAGCAGGTCAACAAGGTCAGGAACAAGCCAAAGGTCAAAATGGATATCAAACAGGTAACAGGAAGCAGGCTTCAGGAACACAGGAAGAGCTGCAGACAAGTCAGCAAAGACACAGTGCTTCTGAGCTGTTTAAATAAGGCAGCCTCTTTGCCAATTACTGCAATTAGTCTGCTCTAGGTTAACCCTTTAGATTGCAGATTCATGACAGCACATCAGGGGGGAGAGGGGGGAGCTAGCCGTGTTGTCACGAGTCTCGGATCGTACTGCAGACGTCCGGGACCATCCTGTACACGCTGTTTTTTCATCTGGAAATTGTAGGTGTCATTTCACTTGTTTTTGCTAATAAACTGAAGGTAATGCACTATAGTCCCTTCTTCTTCTTTGGGCACGATCTTTTGGCATTATCCCCCTGCTTGGAAGCCTACAGATCCCCTCAATCTGGAAGCAGTTAGCTGATCCATTCCTCCTGAGAATCGTATCATCTATTTGAGTAGTTTGGACCTCCGGATAAATACAGTATATACTCACATCTCTCCACATTGTGGTAAGAGTCCACTCCTATCACTGGGTGTTCACAGTGCATTTGAGTTTACTTTCATTCACTTTGGATCACAGTTTGGGAAGAGGCCCCACCCACCTCCCATCACTCCCCAACCTTCACCTTTTTTGGACTGAAAGACTTTCTATATTTTTTCATATTTTTTATATTCTTTTGGATACACAGGTTGTGCACTTACTGCTGGCACAGCAGACATTTCACATGAACATTTGTGTTCTCTTCATTTTGTTTAGCGCACTTTTGTAATTTATGTTTCATATATTACTACCCCTTCACAGGTTAACCCTTTAGATTGCAGATTCATGACAGCACATCAGTGTGCTCAGGAAGCATTCCTAACATTACCCCCCCCTTAAGGGCAACCTCCGGGTGCCCAACAAACTGCTTTTCTGAGGATGGGCAAGAAAAAACGCCTGGATCAGGTCTGCGGCATGAATGTTACTCTCAGGTTCCCAGGAATTCTCTTCCGGCCCATAACCCTTCTATTTAATAAGGAACTGAAGCTGGTTACCTCTTTTCCGGCAATCAAGTACAGCCTCAACTTCGTACTCCATGTCGCCATCCACCATCACTGGTTCCGGAGGTCCAGGGCTTCTGCCAGGGAAGGCGTCGGGAACCGCGGGTTTTAAAAAAGAGTGACATGGAACACAGGATGGATCCGTAGGGTATCAGGTAAGGATAACTCATAGGACACGGCATTGAGTCTTATTTTAACGGGGAATGGGCCGATAAACCTGGAAGCCAACTTCTTGGATGGGCAGGCCAAGCGCAGGTTAGCTGTGGATAAAAAGACCTGGTCACCTGGTTGGAGAATCAGTTCTCCCCTCTTTTTCCCATCAAAGATTCTTTTGGACGCTATCTGAGCCTTGGCCAAGGTGTCCTGCAGAAGTTTGTTATTACTCGTGAAGAAGTCAATGGTGACCTGAACTGCGGGCACTCTGGAATCAGATGGGACGTCGGGCAGAAAGGAAGGATGAAAACCATAATTGGCAAAGAAGGGAGATTGCCCGGTAACGGAATGTCGTGAATTATTAAAAGGCAAATTCCGCAAATGGTAGTAATGCTACCCAGTCGTCCTGGACGAAGGTGGTAAAGCACCGGAGATATTGTTCCAGGGTCTGGTTTGTCCTCTCTGTTTGCCCGTTCGTCTGTGGGTGGTAAGCTGAGGACATAGATAATTCAATTTTTAGTAGCTTACACAAGGCCCTCCAAAAGCGGGACGTGAACTGTACCCCTCTGTCCGAGATAATGTTCGTGGGTACCCCGTGGAGTCGCACAATCTCCCTAATGAAGACTTCTGCAGTTTCTTTTGCAGAGGGGGTACCTTTGAGGGGTAGAAAGTGGGCCATCTTAGTAAGCCGGTCTACAACCACAAAAATGGCAGAGCACCCGGCCGAAGGTGGAAGTTCCAGGATAAAGTCCATGGCGATAGTTTGCAAGGGCCAGTCAGGGATTGGGAGTGGTCTGAGGAGACCCCACGCCTTACTTCTGGTGGTTTTACTCCTGGAGCAAGAAACACAGGAAGACACATAACTTCTGCAGTCTTTTCCCATCTCAGGCCACCAGAAGGTGCATTGCATGAGGTCAAGGGTCCTATGAACACCAAAATGGCCAGCCAGAGGGTGGTCATGGCAGGCAGCTAGAACCGAAACTCTGACTCCCTCCGGGACAAATATTTTGTCCTTAGCCCACAACAAACCATCCTTGCGTGACAGGGGTATCCCAGGTGGACCGGAAATTTTGGCAGAGGCTTGCTCAAGATGGGATTTCAGGCTAGTGAGCAGGAAGTTTTTCTCTGACAGGATAGTGTCAGGTACTAACTCTTCTTTAGTATTATCAAACATCCGGGACAGGGAATCCGGTTTGACATTTTTTGACCCGGGCCGATAGGTGATATGGAACGAGAATCTGGAGAAGAAGAGTGCCCATCGGGCCTGGCGGGGTCTAAGTCGCTTTGCAGATCTTAAGTACTCAAGGTTCTTATGATCGGTAAATATAAGAATCGGGTGTGATGCTCCTTCTAGTAGATATCTCCACTCTTCGAGAGCGGCTTTGATAGCCAGGAGTTCCCGGTCCCCGACATCATAGTTTTTCTCCGCGGGAGAGAGTTTCCGGGAAAAGAAGGCTATTGGGTGAGTTAAGTCTCTAGTTCCCTGTCTTTGGGAGATGACTGCCCCGACCGCAACGTCCAATGCGTCTACCTCCAGGAGATAGGGTAAGGCAGGATCCGGGTGACTTAGGATAGGGGCAGAGGTAAAATGTTTTTTAGGAAACCGAGAAGGCGGACTGAGCTTCTGGGGTCCACTGGAAGTGGACCTTCTTCTTAGTAAGGTGAGTAATAGGGGCTATGATGTTAGAGAACCCCTTAATGAACCTCCTATAAAAATTAGTGAAGCCAACGAAGCGCTGTACTCCCTTTTTGTCTGATGGAGGTGGCCAGTCCAGAATTGCAGAGACCTTCTGAGGATCCATCTCTATTCCTTCTGTGGAAATTATTAACCCCAGAAACGGGATACTGTTCTGCTCAAAAACGCACTTCTCGGCCTTGGTGTAGAGACCATGCTGGCGAAGGCGACCGAGGACATTTCGAACGTGCTCGCGATGCTGCTCTAGGGATGTTGAGAAGATTGGGATGTCATCCAAGTATACGATGATGAAGATATCCAACCAATCCCTGAAGATGTCGTTCACAAAGTGTTGGAACGTGGCAGGAGCATTACAAAGGCCAAATGGCATTACCAGGTATTCGAAATGTCTGAATCTAGCGCGGAAAGCAGTCTTCCATTCGTCGCCCTCTCGGATGCGCACCAAGTTGTACGCCCCACGAAGATCCAGCTTAGTAAACAGGATGGCAGATCTGAGTCTCTGAAAGAGTTCGGGGACTAGAGGAAGGGGATAACGGTTTTTAATAGTAACTTTATTTAAATCCCTATAATCGATGCAGGGACGGAGGGTGTGATCCTTCTTCTCTACGAAGAAGATACCTGCCCCTGCTGGAGAGGTAGAGGGACAAATGAACCCCTTCTTCAGACTTTCGTCTACATAGTCCTTTAAGACGTCCAGCTCACGTTCAGAAAGTGGGTAAATCCGGCCGAACGGGATTTCGGCTCCTGGGAGCAAGTCGATGGGGCAGTCATATGGACGGTGGGGGGGCAAGGTCTCTGCTCCCCGTTTGCTGAATACGTCCAGGAAATCATGGTATGCTTTGGGCACCACAGAACATACATCAGGTTCGGATTCAAGATAGAACAGAGTCTTGGGGAATTCAGTAGGAGCAGGTAGACAGGAATTCTTGCAGTAAAGAGATGGGAACTGGATGATGCCTGTGATCCAATTGACTTGGGGGTTATGTGCTTGCAACCACGGTAATCCCAGGACAATGGGAAATAAGGAGGATGTGATAACATCCAGGCTAATCAGTTCCTTATGGCCGGAGGAGGAGACCATAGGAAGGGGAAAAGTTTCTTGGGTCACGGGCCCGGATTTGATGTGGGAGCCATCAGCCAGGAAGATGGTGAGGTCCTGAGTCTTGAGCCGGAGAGGTACGCCATGTTGCAGGGCGAACGAGCGATCAATGAAACAACGGCAGGCTCCCAAGTCAATGATTGCGGTAACTGGGACGAGTCCTTCCGGAAGCTGTAATGACACAGGAAAGGCTAGGTGGGAGGAACTGGCAACAGATGGTGAGGCTGGCATGAACTTATGGTATTTTGCCGGGCAGGAGCGCACATAGTGTCCAGCTTCACCGCAATACAGGCACAGGTTACCCAACTGGCGACGGCGTCTCTCCTCCGGGGACAAAGCAGGCCGTATGATCCCAAGTTGTATAGGTTCAGGCATATCTGAGGCGACTCCAGTGGGAGCGGGGTTGGTAAGAGCTGACCCAGCAGAAGAAAAGTATGCAGGATGAGCAACTCGTGGTAGCATCCAGGCTGGTCTGAACGGCTGCGGAGATCGTTCTGCTCTGCACTCCCGTAGCCTCCAGTCGATTTGAATGGCCTGGGAAATCAAATCTTCCAAGGCATTGGGGACACCTACCCGCGCCAGCTCGTCCTTCAGTCCTTCTGACAAGCCGAGACGGAACTGATACCGGAGTGCTGCTTTGTTCCAGGACGTAACGGAACTGAGGCGGCGGAAGTCAGTGATGTAGTGTTCTACGGGCCTGCGACCCTGCTGAAGAACATGAAGCGCAGCTTCTGCGGTGGAGGATCGCTGCGGGTCATCATAGAGCTGTGCCATGGCCTCAAAAAATTACCGTAAGGAGTTTAATGGGGGCTGCCCTCTTCAAGGAGCCGATGAACCCAGGACTGGGGTTCGCCTAGGAGCAGGGAGATAACAAACCCCACCTTGGTGGTCTCCAAAAAAAAGGTTCGAGGTTGCAGGGAGAAATACAGCTGGCAGGCGTTGCGAAAGGCGCAGAATTTACCGCGATCCCCGGAATATTTTTCGGGAGCAGGAACTCGAGGTTCTGGTGGCAGCATCACTACGGTAGGGCCAGAAGCAGGTGCAGAGAGTGCTGCAGCAGGAGAGGAAGCAGATAATACAGGAGGATCCCCCTGAAGTGTCGTAGAGAGCAGCCTTTCCTCTAGCTGTGTGTAGCCGTCTTGAAGCGACTTTACGGTTTGAGATAGGGCTGCGAGGTGTTGGCAGATCTCTTCCAACGGTGAGGCTTCTCTTGCAGGCTCCGTCATGGCTGACTTGTACTGTTAGGGATACAAGTGGTAGCCTGATGGCAGAGGAAGGCCCCACGTGTGCCAGAGGGCGGAGCTTAGACGGGAACCCCCAAGGTAAGTGACACAGGCTAACCTGAGGTGCGGAATCTAAGTATCCACCGGTTTTTGCCAGAGCCTCTAGTGGGGAGGATGGATTTTGCTGCGTGTGGATACCAGGTCGCAGTCCTCAGGGTCGCCCCACCAAGGGAGAAGCCGGTCATGATCCGAAGGCAGATAAGCAGACAAGGGAGATCCGAGAGAATGGTCAAACAAGCCGGGGGTCAGGACGGGCAGCAGGTCAACAAGGTCAGGAACAAGCCAAAGGTCAAAACAGATATCAAACAGGTAACAGGAAGCAGGCTTCAGGAACACAGGAAGAGCTGCAGACAAGTCAGCAAAGACACAGTGCTTCTAAGCTGTTTAAATAAGGCAGCCTGTTTGCCAATTACTGCAATTAGTCCGCTCTAGGTTAACCCTTTAGATTGCAGATTCATGACAGCACATCAGTGTGCTCATGAAGCATTCCTAACAGCGGCCAATACGGAAGGCTTCGTTATATACCCGCAGCAGCACGGGCACCAACTGTTCAGCCTATCGGCTGTAAACCTCCGATGGGATACCATCAGCCCCCGGAGATTTACCAGGCTTAGTAGATTTCAAGGCCGCATAAAGTTCATTTTCCGTAAGGGGGGCCCCAAGCACAGCCACGTCCCAGGAAGACAGAGAAGGCAAATCGCAGGAAGCCAAAAAAATCGGCAATTTCTCGTGAGTCAGCCGAGATCTTAGAGGAGTAAAGATCAGCATAAAACTTCCCAAGTACTCTCCGTATGTCAGCTGTGGCGTGCCAGAGCACCCCCTGAGGATCCTTAATCTGGGGTATAAATGCCGCAGGCTGCTGCGAGCGAACCAGCATGGCCAACATATGACCCGTGTTTTCTCCCTTTTCAAAATACCTCTGCTGCAAGAAGAAGCGCTTGTTTTCAGCCTTTTGAATCGAGACCGACTTGGCCATAGATTGGGCAGCCAGCCACGACCTCTGAGTATCATCTGACGGGTCCCTAACATAAGTTTCCTCCGCTCTAGTCACTGCGTCCAACACAGTATTCTCCCATTGCCTGGTGTCCGTTTTAATGGCATTAACCGTACGTATAAACTGACCTCCCATGAATGCCTTAGCCGCATCCCACACCACCCCCACCTCTGCGGATTCCAAATTGTCAGCAAAAAAGGACGTTAGTTTGGGTGGCAGGGGATCAGAACTAGGAAAGAGCGTCAGCCAGAATGCATTGAGTTTCCAAAGAGATTTCCCCGCCACGACCACCAGAGGCAGTAGCGAGCCATTACCCAGCCCCAGATCTATCCTAGACAATCCCGAGTGTGACGCCGAGAAGCACGAAAACTTTCATACCTTACGGTGGCCCATCCACCAGACATCTGTCAGTCCGAGTTCACCCACCAACCGAGCAAGGGGCGTAGCCCCCCCGGCCAGCATAGGTCCACCGGAGTGAGAGGAAAACCTATCCCAGGCAGTAAAGTCCCCCAACATCAGCAGGGGCACATCAGGAAGTTGAGCAATATGTGGCACGATAAGTTTAAGTACCCCTGCAGAATACGGGGGGGGGGGCACAAGTACACACCTAAGGCTTGCTAGTTGTCAGGATAAAACAAACCGGCACTCAGGGTCAATCGCAGACTTTGAGCATAGAAACCGTACCCCCTTCTTAATCAAAATACACACCCCTCTCGAATAAGTGGAGTAAACAGAGTGGAACTGGTGACTAAATACGCTAGGAGCTAGGCACGGGGAAGTGGAAGGAGACATATGGGTGTCCTGCAGGCAAACCACATCTGCCTGCAGGCGTTTGATGGTGCGGAGCACCGCCGTCCTCTTTACCGGGTTGCTGAGGCCCCGCACATTCCAGGACATCACACAAATATTATCAGCCATAGTCAAAATGTAGCCATACACGGAGCGTCAGGCAACCCGGCCAGGGAGGTGAAAGAGGGCACCCAGAAAGGGTGAACCCACTACACCCCATCAGCACAGCCCAGCTATATAGAGAGAGCAACAGGAGTAGTCGCCCAGCCCACACAGTACCGGTGCAGCCCCAGCATAGAGAACAGTAATTAGGAACATCCACAGCATAGGGTAAAATAATAGCAGTAGAGCGACAAAGTACATGCAGGAAAAGCAAAAATCGAACCAAAGTCCAAGACCAGAAAAAAGGCAAAAAGGGGGAACAAAAAGGCAATACACGTCTGCCACGTGTGGGGGAAGGGACGAGTCAATAGGGCATGTCCAGTCACGACCAAGGGGGGGGAAACCGAAGAGGGACCACCGATGCCAGTGTAGTCTCCTCAAAATTAGCAACCATGTGAGAGGTAGTAACCATTAGTGCAGCAGAAGAGCTCCCATCATAACAGGAAAAGTGTGTGTAACATCAAGTGCCAGGTATAGGCAGGAGAACCGAAAGGATCCATGACCGGCCGAAAAGAGTACAAAAGTTCCAAAAAGTAGAAACGATCCTCAAAGGTCTTCTCGCCTGGGGGAAGTGGCCGCCCGCAGGGCCCCACCATTAGCATCCAGCCATTGAACAGCAGCAGAAGGCTTGTCAAAGAACAACACCTCATCCCGGGCCACCACCCAGAGCCTGGAAGGGTACAGCATAGCGTATTGAACATTCAAGTCCCGCAATCTCCTCTTGACCTCTACGAATTTCGCACGCTGTTTCTGCACCACCACAGAGTAATCGGGGAACAGGGAGATCCTTGAGTTGTCAATCTTGAGCCTCCCCTGCATTCCCCTGGCTTTAGTAATTGAGGAATTTGAAGATGAAAGTGCGCGGGGGGGGGGGGGGGCTCCAGGAGGAAGAGGTCGCATAGGCACCCTATGAGCACATTCCACCGAAAACATGGAAGTAAAGGATTCTTGCCCAAAAGTAGAGAGCAGCCATTGTTCAATGAAAGCCACAGGATCTTTACCTTCCGCCCGCTCAAGGATCCCAATTGCTCTGATATTACTCCGTCTCATCCTATTCTCCAAGTCATCCAGACGAGCAGCTTGCTGCGCTGAGAGCAGGGCAGTATGTTTCACTTTCCTTTGCAAAGGCGCCATGTCATCCTCCAGGGAGCTGACCCTGCCTTCCACTGCCGCTGTCCTCTCCCTCAATTTCTGCATATCATGTCTCATGAACGATATCTCAGCCTTGACCTCCTTTAACTCCGCTGTCAGGGCCCTAATTGATGTGGTACAGGTGGTAACCGCAGCCATAATGTCCCGCAACGTGGGTTCTGTGTCCGGGGTAGGAGATGATTGCCTCGGGGCCTGGTCTGCATCTGCTGCCTCCCAATCAGCAATCTGGCGGGAGAGATCCCCAAAGGGAACAGTGTCTGCATGCGACCCCGGTGAGCCGGATCGATGGTCCTCAGATAGAGTATGGGGGTCCTGGGCAGCAGGCTTAGCAAAAAGCTTTTGAGCAGCCTCCAGATATGTGGCCTTCTGTGCTGCACGCTGCGAGGCGCCGCCATCTTGGATCGGGCCGGCCTGTGCGGATTTCCCTCTTTACCCTTCTTAGACAACACGGAGAGAAGATGGAGGACTCACCGGGTGATCACCGCACTCCAGGGAACACAGGGCACCGAGTGACGGTAGAAATCGGAGCAGGATAAGGAGTTACACAGGATAACTACCAGGATCAACAGCGGAGCTCACAACATGCACGTCCGCTCACACCCGCAGCTCGGCCACGCCCCCCTGAAAAAAAATTTAGTCAAAATGACTGTATTTTTGTCTTTTAGAGTCTTAAAAGGCTTGTAGGCTTTTTAGACACTTGAAAACCAAAATAGAGTCATTTTGACCCAAAACATTTTTTGTCAGGCTATTGGTTACCACATGCAGTTATCTTGTCTAAAAAGCGGCTGTTTAAGACTCTAAAAGACGAAAATATGAAAATTTTGACAAAAAAAAGTCAGACCTTTGGTGACCAAATGTAGTTATTTTGACTAAAAAATGCATTTTAGACACTTGGAGACCAAAATAATTTAACTTTGACCCAAAAATTTTTTTCAGGCCATTGGTTTACCAAATCTGGTCTAAAACCGGCGTTTTAAGACTCTAAAAGCCGAAAATACAGTCATTTTGACTAAAACATTTTTTCCAGATCTTTGGTGATCAAATGCAGTTATTCTGACTAAAAAGGCTTTTTAGACACTTGGAGACAAAAATAGTCATTTTGACCCCAAAAATTTTTTTTTCAGGCCATTGGTTTACTAAATGCAGTTATCTTGTCTAAAACAAGCGTTTTAAGACTCTAAAAGACGAAAATAGTCATTTTGACCAAAAACATTTTTTCAGGCTATTGGTTACCACATGCTGTTATCTTGAAAGCCAACGAATAAAGGAAAAGCCAAAATCCTACAGCACCTGGTATTCCCAGCTGGTCTCCCATCCAGGTACTAACAGGGCCTGACCCTGCTTAGCTTCCGAGATCAGACAGGATCGGGTGTGTTCAGGGTGATGTGGCCGTAGGCAATCACCACTGCCACCATCGACCCCTTTGAACTTGGCCATGGCAAGATGGCACCTCAGGAGAAACAAAAAAAAGGCCAACGAATAAAGGAAAAGCCAAAAGCCTACAGCACCTGGTATTCCCAGGTGGTCTCCCATCCAGGTACTAACCCGTAGGGATGATCGAACGGTTCGGGTCGACCATCGGTTCGACCCGAACATTGGGTGTTCGAAATTCGGCCGAATTCCGAACTTTTTGCGGTAAAAGTTCGGAATTCGGCCACCAGAACCGCCCAAAATGCACTGGTACAGGAACTGGGCTTTAAAAGAACGTGATTGGCCCAGAAACATCAGCAAAAGCCAATGAGGGGGCAGGAGTCTTCTGGGAACGTGATTGGAGTGACTACGGAGACCAGGTTCCAATCAGAAGTGAATACGCCCCACAGTATATAAGATAGCCCCGCCTAACCCCTAGCACAGTGATACAGAGTCTGTTGAAGAGAGTGGAAGCATTTCTCTTACTCCTGCTTTGCTACACTATGTTTTCTGCATAGGCGATTGCTTCTAAAGCTCCATATAGCAGAATTGCATTCAGCTTACAGCCAGTCAGTGTAGTTAGAAATACAGCGATTGTGCTGGTTTTTTTAGTTAGAAATGAGGAAAGGGATATCTAGTGTAGTTAGGGAACTTTGTACCACAGTAGTTAGATGTAATAATCTAGTTTCTGTAGGGAAAGTGAAAGTGAAAGTGTGAGGGTTCTGTGTAGTGAGCACGTTCCACAGTGCTGATATATCTACAGCAGGTATACGTGCTTGCTAGTCAGCAAAATACATTGCCTCAGTGACAACTTAACGCCTGTTCTTGAAAGCGTTAGGTCCACTGTGCAAAACGCTTTGCAACTGTCCGTGACACGCATCTGCTGTGCTGTATTCAGCGACAACTGTGGGTCGTATAGCAGTGTGCGTTTTTCACCGCACAGAGTTGCCAACGCCTCAGTGACAAATATGCCAGGTAGACCAAGAAAAGGCATACGTGGCCCTGCTGCGGAAAGGGGCACAGCCTCTAGGGTGTCTAGAGGCAGGGGTGGACGTGGTGGTCAGTCCTCAGCCAGGCCACCATTTGCATTGTTCTCCGGCAGTGGCCAAGCTATACGTCCACAGTACGTACAGGAGGTGGTGGACTATATTACCAAACCCTCATCATCGGCATCATCTGCAACTACAGTGACCCAGGCAGAGAAAAGTGGTCAGTCTTCTGCAGTTGGCAGAACAAATAGAGATGAATCCATGTCCACCTCACGTCCTCCCTTAGACCCAACTTCAGACATGGCAGAGGAGTCAGCTGAGCTGTTTGACCACAGTGTCGGCCATCTACTCCAGCCTGATGCTCAGTAATTTATGGAGTCTGATGTTGGGTCTGAGGTTGAGAAGGAGGCAGAGCAAGCAAGAGGGGAGAGCAGACAGCCCGCTCCATCTAAGGCCGCACCTGTTGTCTCCCGGGCCACGCCTGATGCTCAGTCCTTTATAGAGTCTGATGTTGGGTCTGAGGTTGAGGAGGAGGCAGAGCAAGCAAGAGGGGAGAGCAGACGGCCCGCTCCATCTAAGGCCGCACCTGTTGTCTCCCGGGCCACTATACACACCTCTTCTTGATGGGCCTTTTTTGAGACATCCCATGCAGACCGAACAGTTGCGATCTGCAAGATTTGTCAGAAGGGTATAAAACGTGGCAAAAATGTCAACCACCTGGGTACAAGCTGCCTAAACAGGCATTTGACAACCCACCACTTGGCCTGTTGGCAGGAGCATTTGAAGAACCCACAAAAGGGCCAAAGATCGGTCAGTCGGCCTCCTAGTCCTCCTCGCGCTGCTCCTCGTGCTCCACCTGCACATCAGTCTGTTCCTGGCCCTGCTATAGTCACTCGTCACCTGTTGGCAGCCTCCATTGACAGGGATGATGATATAGCAGGCAGTGTCGCATCTACCTCCAGCACACCACCAGCTGTAACATCTAGACGCCAAATTTCGATTCCACACATGCTGGAACGAAAACAAATGTATACTCCCCGCCACCCACATACCCAGCATCTAAACAGTAATTTGGCAAAACTACTGGCTCTGCAACTGTTACCATTTAACCTGGTAGAGTCTGCTCCCTTCCGTGACTTTGCAAAATGTGCAGTTCCACAGTGGCAGGTGCCAAGTCGGCATTACTTTGCCCGTAAGGCCCTGCCATCCCTATACCAACATGTGGAAGGCAATGTAGTGTCGTCCCTGGCCACGTCAGTCAGCCGTAAGATACACCTGACGGCTGACACTTGGTCAAGCAAACATGGGCAGGGACGGTACATTTCTGTCGCTGCTCATTGGGTGACACTGCTTGCCAGCGGAAGGGATTGTAGCCAGAGCTCGGTGCTGCAGCCAGGTTGCCCCCATGTCTGCAAACAGCTGGTGGGGTCGCTGATCCGGGTAGATCGATCACTTCTACCCCCTTCTGCTCCTCCTCCTACTCATCCTCCTCCATGCCCTCCTCTGCAGAACGGTCCTTTGAATATGATGAGGAACTACGTAAGCGTTCAAAGGGCTATTGTATGTCTCAGGCCAAAAGGTGTCACGCAGTGCTGCAGCTTGTGTGTCTAGGGGACAGGCAGCATACTGCCCCTGAGATTCTTGGGGCTCTGCAGGCACAGGCCCAGAGGTGGTTGACACCACGCCAGCTGCAGCCAGGGATGGTGGTTACCGATAATGGGTCAAAACTCCTGGCCGCCCTTCGTCAGGGAAAGTTGACCCATGTGCTATGCCTGGCGCATGTCCTGAATCTCGTGGTACAGCGGTTTTTGAACTCATAACCGGGAATGCAGGATGTGCTAAGGATGGCGAAAAGGGTGTGCAATTACTTCAGGCAGTCGTACAGTGCCACTGCACGTTTGGCCGAAGTGCAGCGCGAGTTTCACCTGCCGGTACACCGCCTCGTCTGTGACATGCCCACCCGCTGGAACTCCACCTTGGCTATGCTGCAGCACCTGTACATGCAGCAGAGGGCCCTCAATGAATATCTCTGCGCGTACAGCACCAGCACTGGCTCAGCGCGCCTGGGCTTCTTTTCACCACGGCAGTGGCTTTTGATTAAGGATGCATGTGCTGTCCTCTCGGCATTTGAGGAGTCCACAAGGATGGTCAGCCGGGACAGCGCATGCATCAGTGACACCCTACCGGTACTGTTTTTGTTGGAGCACACTCTGCGTGGCATTATGGACAGGGCACTGGAGGCAGAGCAGCAGGAGGAAGAGGAGGACTTCCTTGCCTCTCAAGGCCCCCTTTATCCTGAGAATCCTGACCCCATTATGCCTAGCTCCCAGAGGCCCGAGCAGGATCCAGGGGTGGAAGAGGAGGAGGACGATTCTTCGGGAACTTTTGCAGGCTTTGAGGTGGAGGAGGAGGAAGACATGCGGCAATCTGCAAGGCCTAGTTTGACTCCCTCGATGGTGGAGATTGATTTTGCTGCGTGTTAGTACCAGGTCGCGGTCCTCAGGATTGCCCCACGAGGAGGTGAGCAAGCCAGGGTCCAGTAGCAGATACAGCAGGTCAGGATCAAGCAGAAGCGTAGTCTAGGAATAGCCAAAGGTCGGTAACAAGTAGTTGCAGGCAGTGGCGTAGCGTGGGGGGTGCTGGGGGGGCCAGCCGCACCGGGCGCAAAATCTGGGGGGGCGCATCCTGCGGCCGCCGCTGCCATTTAGGAGCCCACTCGCTCAGCCATCTGCTCAGCCATCCTGAACGGCGGGCGGCGGGAGGCTAATATCAGAGCCAGTACAGCTCCGGATGGAGGGCGGAACTTCAAGTTAACCCGCAGGTGATTGGTTTCTAGCAACCAATCACAAGCTGGTTACCTAGAAAAGTTGTGCAGATCCGCCCTCCTTCCAGAGCTGCCCTGCTTCTAAAGTTAGCTTCATGCTTGCTGCCGTCCATGCGGAGCTATCCAGCTGCTGCCTGCTCTGTGAGTATCGTGGAGGAAGCTGTGAAGGGGGAGCAGAGGACAGGGAGCTGAAGATGGGGGGAGGGCTGAGGACAGGAATCTAAAGATGGGGGGGGGGGACTGAGGACAGGAATCTGAAGATGGGGGGGGGACTGAGAACAGGAATCTGGAGATGGGGGGGGGGGTGAGAACAGGGATCTGGAGATGGGGGGGGGGTGGTGTGAGAACAGGAATAATCTGAAGATGGGGGGGGGGGCTGAGGATAGGAATCTGAAGATGGGGGGGCTGAGGACAGGAATCTGAAGATGGGGGGGGCGGAGGGCTGAGGACAGGAATCTGAAGATGGGGGAGGGGCGGAGGGCTGAGAACAGGAATCTGAAGATGGGGTAAAGCTGAGGACAGGAATGTAGGGGTAGTGGGGGACAGGAATGTAGGGGTAGTGGGGGACAGGAATGTAGGGGTAGTGGGGGACAGGAATGTAGGGGTAGTGGGGGACAGGAATGTAAAGGGGTACTTGGGGACAGGAATGTAAAGGGGTACTGTGGGACAGGAATGTAAAGGGGTACTGGGGATGAGGACAGGAATGTAAAGGGGTACTGGGGGACAGGAATGTAAAAGGGTAATGGGGATGAGGACAGGAATGTGAAGGGGTACTGGGGGACAGGAATGTAAAGGGGTACTGGGGGACAGGAATGTAAAAGGGTACTGGGGGACAGGAATGTAAAGGGGTACTGGGGATGAAGACAGGAATGTAAAGGGGTACTGGAGATGAGGACAGGAATGTAAAGGGGTACTGGGGATGAGCACAGGAATGTTAAGGGGTACTGGGGGACAGGAATATAAAAGGGTAATGGGGGTGAGGACAGGAATGTGAAGGGGTACTGGGGATGAGGACAGGGATGTAAAGGAGTAGTGGGGGACATGAATGTAAAGGGGTAGTAAAGGGGTAGTGGGGGACAGGAATGTAAAGGGGTAGTGGGGGACAGGAATGTAACAGGGTAGAGAAGGGGTAGGGGGGACAGGAATTTAAAGTGGTACTGGGGAGACAGAAATGTAAAGGGGTAGTGGGGGAAAGGAATGTAAAGGGGTAGTGGGGGAAAGGAATGTAAAGGGTGAGTGAAGGGGCAGTGGGGGACAGGAATGTAAAGGGGTAGTGGGGGACAGAATTGTAAAGGGGTAGTTGGGATGAGGACAGGAATGTAGAGGGGTACTGGGGATGAGGAGAGGAATGTAAAGGGGTAGTGGATGAGGACAGGAATGTAAAGGGGTAGGGGATGAGGACGGGAATGTAAAGGGGTACTGGGGATGAGGAGATCAATGTAAAGGGGTACTGTGGATGAGGACAGGAATGTAAAGGGGTACTGGGGATGAGGACAGGAATGTAAAGGGGTACTGGGGATGAGGACAGGAATGAAAAGGGGTAGTGGATGAGGACAGGAATGTTAAGGGGTAGGGGATGAGGACAGTTATGTAAAGGGGCAGTGGATGAAGACAGGAATGTAAAGGGGTACTGGGGCTGAGGACAGGAATGTAAAGGGGTAATGGGGCTGAGGACAGGAATGTAAAGGGGTACTGGGGATGAGGACAGGAATGTAAAGGGGTAGTGGATGAGGACAGGAATGTAAGGGGGTACTGGGGATAAGGACAGGAATATAAAGGGGTACTGGGGATGAGGACAGGAATGTAAAGGCGGAAGGGAGGTGATATAAAGGGGGCTAAGGACAGGAATGCAGAGGGGGGCTGAGGACAGAAATATGAAGGAGGAGGGGCATGATATAAAGGGGCATAAGGATAGGAATGTAAAGGGGGGGGTGATGACAAGGATGTGAGGGGAGGAGGGGGGATTTGAAGGTGGGCTGAAGACAGGCAGGTGATGTGCAGGGGGGACTAAGAACACTATTGTAATGACAGGATTGTGATGTGAAGGATATGAGCCTAACTTTATAACATTGTTACCTGTGTTCTGCATGTAGGCAGCGCATTGATTTAATTTTGTGTAATTAGGTTGGCCAGTGTAGTGGTCAGGTAGGTCTCTGTAGTGGTCCGATAGGTCTCTGTAGGTGTCAGTATAGTAATCAGGTAGGTTAGTGCAGGTAGCAGGTAGATCTGTGTAGTGTTCAGTGTAATTGTCAGGTAGGTTTGTGTAGTGGTCGGGTAGGTCTGTGTAGTGGTCAGGAAGGTCCATGTAGGTGTCAGTATAGAGATTAGGTAGGTCAGTGTAGTGATCAGATTGGTTAGTGCAAGAATAAGGTAGGTTAGTGTAGGAATAAGATAGCTCAGTGTAGGTGTCTGTGTAGTGGTCAGGTAGGTCAGTGTAGGAATCAGGTAGGTCTGTGTAGTGGTCAGCTAGGTCAGTGTAGTGGTCTAGTTTATTTGTGTAGGGGGGCGCAAATTACTTAACTTGCCCCGGGTGCTGACAACCCACGCTACGCCACTGGTTGCAGGTCGGGATTAGGCAAAAGCATAGTCGAGGAACAAGCCAAGTGTCGATAATGGATGGTAGCAAAGATACGGATGGTAGCAGGAGAGACAAGCGAAATATCAGCTGTTGAAGGCTCAATATTCTGCCAACCAGGAAGTGCAAAGACATGGCTTAAAACAGGAAGTTCATGGGAAGAGCAAAGGGTTCAAAGTTCAAGGCAATAAAGATTCACAGCAGGGTCATTCAAGGATTTGTCCAATGAGCTGTCCAGCATTCCAGGTGGCTCAGCAAGTAGAGTCATTGGCAGACACACTGGAGGTCCCAGGTTCAAGTCTGGGTCCTGACATTGTGAAAATACACCCGTTAATTATATGCACATTTAAAGAGACAGCACCTTTTTCAAAAAAAACTCTAATCTTGTTTCCAGTGCACTGCATTATGTCCCCATCATACACATTGGCTGTGCAGTTGATTAGGAGCAAAAGAAAGGAACGGTTGAGCAAAAAAGTCATTTTTGAAGGTTTGGCATGCTATAATTCTGGTTCTGGACATGCTACAGAGCTGAAACATCACAGGTACACCTTTTAGACCCCACAGACACAAAATCCAAAGAAATCTTTTTTTTTCCCAATAATTTTTTCAATAATTGGCTCTCTATCAAAAACGACAATTTTTAAGAACTTTTTTGTGTGATTAATAGTCCCTGGGGCATGACCCAGAACCCTAGGCACTTTTTAGGGGCATTTATTGGGTTTTAGGGCTTCAAAATTGTGTTTTTTAATTACCGAAGTTCGGGTCCCATTGATTTCAATGGGGTTCTGGAATCTGAACCGAACTTTCGGGAAATTCGGGTCTTCTGGTCGAACCAAACTTTTCGAAAGTTCGATCATCCCTACTAACCAGGCCCGACCCTGCTTATCTTCCGAGATCAGGCGCGTTCAGGGTGATGTGGCCATAGGCGATTATCACTGCCACCCTCGACCCCTTTGAACTTGCACATGGCAAGATGGCAACTCAGGAGAAACAAAAAGAAAGCCAACGAATAAAGGAAAAGCCAAAAGCCTACAGCACCTGATATTCCCAGGCGGTCTCTCCTCCAGGTACTAACCAGGCCCGACAATGCTTAGCTTCCAAAATCAGACGAGATCGGGCGCGTTCAGGGTGATGTGGCCATAGGTGATTGTCACTGCCACCCTCGACCCCTTTGAACTTGCTCATGGCAAGATGGCACCTCAGGAGAAACAAAAAGAAAGCCAACGAATAAAGGAAAAGCCAAAATGCTACAGCACCCTGTATTCCCAGGCGGTCTCGCATCCAGGTACAAACCAGGCCCGACCCTTCTTAGCTTCTGAGATCAGATGAGATCGGGCGTGTTAAGGGTGATGTGGCCATAGGCGATTACCACTGCCACCCTCGACTCCTTTGAACTTGCTCATGGCAAGATGGCACATCATGAGAACAAAAAGAAAGCCAACGAATAAAGGAAAAGCCAAAAGCCTACAGCACCTGGTTTTCCCAGGCAGTCTCCCGTCCAGGTACTAACCAGGCCCGACCCTGCTTAGCTTCTGAGATCAGACGCGATCTGGCCCGTTCAGGGTGATGTGGTCGTAGGCTATCACCACTGCCATCCTTGACCCCTTTGAACTTGGCAATGGCAAGATGGTACCTCAGGAGAAACAAAAATAATGCCAACGAATAAAGGAAAAGCCAAAATCCTACAGCACCTGGTAATCCCAGGCGGTCTCCCATCCAGAAGTAAGTGTTGGCCTGTATAGGCCCCAAAAATTAGCCCACATGGGTTTAACTGACAGCTAAGAATGAAGTATTCTGTGGCTGAAGGTAAGTGTCAGGTATACCCATGTGGGCTAATTTCTGGTGCCTTTTATGGCCGACACTTACTTCTGTATCCTGTGAATGCCTAATGTACCTTTAGCCACAGAATATTACGTTCTTACCAGTCAGGTAAACCCATGTGAGCTAATTTTTGGGGCCTATACAGGCCGACACTTACTTCTGTATACTGTGTGAATGCCTAATGTACCTCCAGCCATCAAATACTACGTTCTCTGCTGTCAGTTAAACCCATGTGAGCTAATTTTTGGGGCCTATACAGGCCAACACTTCTGTATACTGTGAATGCCTAATGTACCTCCAGCCATCAAATACAGTACGTTCTTTGCTGTCAGTTAAACCCATGTGAGCTAATTTTTGGGGCCTATACAGGCTGACACTTACTTCTGTATCCTGTGAATGCCTAATGTACCTTCAGCCACAGAATACTACGATCTTAGCTGTCAGCTAAACCCATGTGGGCTAGTTTTTGGGGACTATACAGGCCGACACTTACTTCTGTATCCTGTGAATGCTTAATGTACCTTCAGCCTCCAAATACTACATACTTACCTCCCACATCTCCGCGCCCTCTAGACGAAACAGTTCAGAAAAGTTGCGATTATGCCAAATCGGAGTCTGAGGAAGGTAACCCGTGATCTGCAACATCCCCTTGACACAGCGCCACATCATGCGAATCAAGGCGAGTGTGGGTAACCGAGTCCCCATATTGGAGAACCCCGCTTCAAGGTGTACAAGGACAGGGTGAGGCGAGTCAGTAGGGACCAATAAGGACCCAATAGGATCGAATGGATCCAAAAGACCCCAGCCCCCCATATGCTGAACCTGGAAGGCTAGAAAATATACTCTGGGGTTGGGGACTGCCAAGCCACCACTATCCTTGCCCATCTGAAGGGTAGCCAATTTAATCCTAGACACTTTTTTGCACCAGATCAGTTCTCGGATCTGGGAGTCAATCCTATAGAACCATTTCCTGGGTACCCAGATTGGGGAGTTGTGCAAGACATAAAGAAGTTGAGGAGCCCACACCATCTTAATTAGATTGACTCGCCCAGCCACCGACAAGGGAACTTTGCAGCAGAGGTACGAGGTTCAGTGTGATATACTGGGTAGGATCAGGAGACACCTGGATCCCCAAATATTTGAAGCAGTCAACCACTCGCACTGTGGATGCACAGTCCGGAAGAGGCTGAGTTATGGGATCAAGGGGCATTAAAACTGATTTATCCCAATTTATGGAAAATCCCGACAGGGACCCAAAATAGTCAATAAGGGACATTACCGCCCGCAAGGATTCCCCTGTATCACCTAGGTAGAGCAGTGTGTCATCCGCATAGAGTGAGATAACGTCTGCATGGGAGCCCCTTCTGAACCCCACTATGTCAGGGGAGGACCGAATCCGCGCCGCTAAGGTCTCCAGTGCCATGGCAAACAGCAATGGAGATAGTGGGCAGCCCTGTCTAGTCCCCCTGTGCAAACAGAAGGGTCCAGAAAGCTCCCCTTTCACCCTCAGTCTGGCCGTGGGGGCAGAGTACAGTACCCGCACCCATTTCAGAAAGTTCTTTCCCACACCAAAGCGTTTGAGAACTTCCCATAGGTACACCCATTCAACTCTATGGAATGCCTTAGCGGCATCTCGCGAAAAGACTGCCCGGTTCCCAGGGTTGTCTACTGGGATCTGAAGGTTCAGAAATAGTCGGCGGAGATTAAGTGCCGTCGATCTGGTCAGGATAAACCCGATTGATCCCTATGGACAACCCCCTGGACAACAGAGGACAGCCTAGTGGCCAGTATCTTAGCTAGAATTTTAACATCCGTTGTGAGTAGAGATATGGGCCTTTAGGTCGCCGGGCTTCAGCAGGAAAACAACTATAGCTTCGGACATAGAGGCAGGAAGGTGGCTGTTAGGGATACAAGAGGTAGCCTGATGGCAGAGGAAGGCCCCACGTGTGCCAGAGGGCGGTGCTTAGACGGGAACCCCCAAGGTAAGTGACACAGGCTAACCTGAGGTGCGGAATCTAAGTATCCACCGGTTTTCACCAGAGCCTCTAGTGGTGAGGATGGATTTTGCTGCATGTGGATACCAGGTCGCAGTCCTCAGGGTCACCCCACCAAGGGAGAAGCCGGTCAAGATCCGAAGGCAGATAAGCAGACAAGGGAGATCCGAGAGAATGGTCAAACAAGCCGGGGGTCAGGACGGGCAGCAGGTCAACAAGGTCAGGAACAAGCCAAAGGTCAAAACGGATATCAAACAGGTAACAGGAAGCAGGCTTCAGGAACACAGGAAGAGCTGCAGACAAGTCAGCAAAGACACAGTGCTTCTGAGCTGTTTAAATAAGGCAGCCTGTTTGCCAATTACTGCAATTAGTCTGCTCTAGGTTAACCCTTTAGATTGCAGATTCATGACAGCACATCAGTGTGCTCATGAAGCATTCCTAACAGCGGGCAATACGGAAGGCTTCATTATATACCCGCAGCAGCACGGGCACCAACTGTTCAGCGTATCGGCTGTAAACCTCCGACGGGATACCATCAGCCCCCGGAGATTTACCAGGCTTAGTAGATTTCAAGGCCGCATAAAGTTCATTTTCCGTAAGGGGGGCCCCAAGCACAGCCACGTCCCAGGCAGACAGAGAAGGCAAATCGCAGGAAGCCAAAAAAATCGGCAATTTCTCGTGAGTCAGCCGAGATCTTAGAGGAGTAAAGATCAGCATAAAACTTCCCAAGTACTCTCCGTATGTCAGCCGTGGCGTGCCAGAGCACCCCCTGAGGATCCTTAATCTGGGGTATAAATGCCGCAGGCTGCTGCGAGCGAACCAGCATGGCCAACATATGACCCGTGTTTTCGCCCTTCTCAAAATACCTCTGCTGCAAGAAGAAGCACTTGTTTTCAGCCTTTTGAATCAAGACCGACTTGGCCATAGATTGGGCAGCCAGCTACGACCTCTGAGTATCATCTGACGGGTCCCTAACATAAGTTTCCTCCGCGATCAATGAATCAACGGCAGGCTCCCAAGTCAATGATTGCGGTAACTGGGACGAGTCCTTCCGGAAGCTGTAATGACACAGGAAAGGCTAGGTGGGAGGAACTGGCAACAGATGGTGAGGCCGGCATGAACTTATGGTATTTTGCCGGGCAGGAGCGCACATAGTGTCCAGCTTCACCGCAATACAGGCACAGGTTACCCAACTGGCGACGGCATCTCTCCTCCGGGGACAAAGCAGGCCGTATGATCCCAAGTTGTATAGGTTGAGGCGTATCTGAGGCGACTCCAGCGGGAGTGGGGTTGGTAAGAGCTGACCCAGCAGAAGAAAAGTATGCAGGATGAGCAACTCGTGGTAGCGTCCAGGCTGGTCTGAACGGCTGCGGAGATCGTTCTGCTCTGCGCTCCCGTAGCCACCAGTCGATTTGAATGGCCTGGGAAATCAAATCTTCCAAGGCATTGAGGACACCTACTGCTGCGAGCGAACCAGCATGGCCAACATATGACCCATGTTTTCTCCCTTCTCAAAATACCTCTGCTGCAAGAATAAGCGCTTGTTTTCAGCCTTTTGAATCGAGACTGACTTGGCCATAGATTGGGCAGCCAGCCACGACCTCTGAGTATCATCTGACGGGTCCCTAACATAAGTTTCCTCCGCTCTAGTCACTGCGTCCAACACAGTATTCTCCCATTGCCTGGTGTCCGTTTTAATGGCATTAACCGTACGTATAAACTGACCTCCCATGAATGCCTTAGCCGCATCCCACACCACCCCCACCTCTGCGGATTCCAAATTGTCAGCAAAAAAGGACGTTAGTTTGGGTGGCAGGGGATCAGAACTAGGAAAGAGCGTCAGCCAGAATGCATTGAGTTTCCAAAGGGATTTCCCCGCCACGACCACCAGAGGCAGATCTATCCTAGACAATCCCGAGTGTGACGCCGAGAAGCTCGAAAACTTTCGTACCTTAGGGTGGCCCATCCTCCAGACATCTGTCAGTCCAAGTTCACCCACCAACCGAGCAAGGGGCGTAGCCCCCCGGCCAGCATAGGTCCACCGGAGTGAGAGGAAAACCTATCCCAGGCAGTAAAGTCCCCCAACATCAGCAGGGGCACATCAGGAAGTTGAGCAATATGTGGCACAATAAGTTTAAGTACCCCTGCAGAATACGGGGGGGGCACAAGTACACACCTAAGGCTTGCTAGTTGGCAGGATAAAACAAACCGGCCCTCAGGGTCAATCACAGACTTTGAGCATAGAAACCGTACCCCCTTCTTAATCAAAATACACACCCCTCTCGAATAAGTGGAGTAAACAGAGTGGAACTGGTAACTAAATACGCTAGGAGCTAGACACGGGGAAGTGGAAGGAGACATATGGGTGTCCTGCAGGCAAACCACATCTGCCTGCAGGCGTTTGATGGTGCGGAGCACCGCCGTCCTCTTTACCGGGTTGCTGAGGCCCTGCACATTCCAGGACATCACACAAACATTATCAGCCATAGTCAAAATGTAGCCATACACGGAGCGTCAGGCAACCCGGCCAGGGAGGCGAAAGAGGGCACCCAGAAAGGGTGAACCCACTACACCCCATCAGCACAGCCCAGCTATATAGAGAGAGCAACAGGAGTAGTCGCCCAGCCCACACAGTACCGGTGCAGCCCCAGCATAGAGAACAGTCAATAGGAACATCCACAGCATAGGGTAAAATAATAGCAGTAGAGCGACAAAGTACATGCAGGAAAAGCAAAAATCGAACCAAAGTCCAGGACCAGAAAAAAAGGCAAAAAGGGGGGAACAAAAAGGCAATACACGTCTGCCACATGTGGGGGAAGGAACGAGTCAATAGGGCATGTCCAGTCACGACCAAGGGGGGGAAACCGAAGAGGGACCACCGATGCCAGTGTAGTCTCCTCAAAATTAGCAACCATGGGAGAGGTAGCAACCATTAGTGCAGCAGAAGAGCTCCCATCATAACAGGAAAAGTGTGTGTAACATCAAGTGCCAGGTATAGGCAGGAGAACCGAAAGGATCCATGACCGGCCGAAAAGAGTACAAAAGTTCCAAAAAGTAGAAACGATCCTCAAAGGTCTTCTTGCCTGGGGGAAGTGGCCGCCCGCAGGGCCCCACCATTAGCATCCAGCCATTGAACAGCAGCAGAAGGCTTGTCAAAGAACAACACCTCATCCCGGGCCACCACCCAGAGCCTGGAAGGGTACAGCATAGCGTATTGAACATTCAAGTCCCGCAATCTCCTCTTGACCTCTACGAATTTCGCACGCTGTTTCTGCACCACCACAGAGTTATCGGGGAACAGGGAGATCCTTGCGTTGTCAATCTTGAGCCTCCCCTGCATTCCCCTGGCTTTAGTAATTGAGGAATTTGAAGATGAAAGTGCGCGGGGGGGGGGGGCTACAGGAGGAAGAGGTCGCATAGGCACCCTATGAGCACATTCCACCGAAAACATGGAAGTAAAGGATTCTTGCCCAAAAGTAGAGAGCAGCTATTGTTCAATGAAAGCCACAGGATCTTTACCTTCCGCCCGCTCAGGGATCCCAATTGCTCTGATATTACTCCGTCTCATCCTATTCTCCAAGTCATTCAGACGAGCAGCTTGCTGGGCTGAGAGCAGGGTAGTATGTTTCACTTTCCTTTGCAAAGGCGCCATGTCATCCTCCAGGGAGCTGACCCTGCCTTCCACTGCCGCTGTCCTCTCCCTCAATTTCTGCATATCATGTCTCATGAACGATATCTCAGCCTTGACCCCCTTTAACTCCGCTGTCAGGGCCGTAATTGAGGTGGTACAGGTGGTAACCGCAGCCATAATGTCCCGCAACGTGGGTTCTGTGTCCGGGGTAGGAGATGATTGCCTTGGGGCCTGGTCTGCATCTGCTGCCTCCCAATCAGCAATCTGGCGGGAGAGATCCCCAAAGGGAACAGTGTCATCCGTGTCTGCATGCGACCCCGGTGAGCCGGATCGATGGTCCTCAGATAGAGTATGGGGGTCCCGGGCAGCAGGCTTAGCAAAAAGCTTTTGAGCAGCCTCCAGATATGTGGCCTTCTGTGCTGCACGCTGCCAGGCGCCGCCATCATGGATCGGGCCGGCCTGTGCGGATTTCCCTCTTTACCCTTCTTAGACATCACGGAGAGAAGATGGAGGACTCACCGGGTGATCACCGCACTCCAGGGAACACAGGGCACCGAGTGATGGTAGAAATCGGAGCAGGATAAGGAGTTACACAGGATAACTACCAGGATCAACAGCGGAGCTCACAGCATGCACGTCCGCTCGGCCACGCCCCCCCTGAAAAAAAATTTAGTCAAAATGACTGTATTTTTGTCTTTTAGAGTCTTAAAAGGCTTGTAGGCTTTTTAGACACTTGAAAACCAAAATAGAGTCATTTTGACCCAAAAAATTTTTTGTCAGGCTATTGGTTACCACATGCAGTTATCTTGTCTAAAAAGCAGCTGTTTAAGACTCTAAAAGACGAAAAGATGAAAATTTTGACAAAAAAAAGTCAGACCTTTTGTGACCAAATGTAGTTATTTTGACTAAAAAATGCTTTTTAGACACTTGGAGACCAAAATAATTTAACTTTGACCAAAAAATTTTTTTCAGGCCATTGGTTTACCAAATGCAGTTATCTGGTCTAAAACCGGCGTTTTAAGACTCTAAAAGCCGAAAATACAGTCATTTTGACTAAAACATTTTTTTCCAGATCTTTGGTGATCAAATGCAGTTATTCTGACTAAAAAAGGCTTTTTAGACACTTGGAGACAAAAATAGAGTCATTTTGACCCAAAAAAATGTTTTCAGATCACTGGTAACGAAATGCAATTATCTTGTCTAAAAGCGGCTTTTTAAGACTCTAAAAGACAAAAAGACTCTAAAAGAAAAAAAGCCGGTTTTAGACAAGATAATTGAATTTCGTTACCAGTGATCTGAAAACATTTTTTTGGTCAAAATGACCCTATTTTGGTCTCCAAGTGTCTAAAAAGACCCTTTTAGTCAAAATAACTGCATTTGGTCACCAAAGGTCTGAAAAAAAAATTTAGTCAAAATGATTGTATTTTCGTCTATTAGAGTCTTAAAAAGCCGGTTTTGGACAAGATAATTGCATTTGTTAACCAATCGCCTGAAACATTTGTTTGGGTCAAAATGACTCTATTTTGGTCTCCAAGTGTCTTAAAAGCCTTTTTTAGTGAAAATAACTGCATTTGGTCACCAAAGGTCTGAAAAACTTTTTTAGCCAAAATGACTGTATTTTTGTCTTTTAAAGTCTTAAAAAGCCGGTTTTAGACAAGATAATTGCATTTCGTAACCAGTGATCTGAAAACATTTTTTTGGTCAAAATGACTCTATTTTGGTCTCCAAGTGTCTAAAAAGCCCTTTTTAGTCAAAAAAAATGCATTTGGTCACCAAAGGTCTGAAATAAAAATTTAGTCAAAATGACTGTATTTTCGTCTATTAGAGTCTTAAAAAGCCGGGTTTGGACAAGATAATTGCATTTGGTAACCAATCGCCTGAAACATTTGTTTGGGTCAAAATGACTCTATTTTGGTCTCCAAGTGTCTAAAAAGCCTATTTTAGTCAAAATAAATGCATTTGGTCACCAAAGGTCTGAAAACCTTTTTTTAGCCAAAATGACTATTTTTGTCTTTTAGAGTCTTAAAACACTGCTTTTAGACAAGATAAACTACATTTGGTAACCAATGGCCTGAAAAAATGTTTTTGGTAAAAATGACTCTATTTAGGTCTCCAAGTGTCTAAAAAGCCCTTTTTAGTCAAAATAACTACGTTTGGTCACCAAAGGTCTGAAAAACTTTTTTAGCCAAAATGACTGTATTTTTGTCTTTTAGAGTCTTAAAAAGCTGGTTTTAGACAAGATAATTGCATTTCGTTACCAGTGATCTGAAAATATTTTTTGGTCAAAATGACTCTATTTTGGTCTCCATGTGTCTAAAAGGCCCTTTTTAGTCAAAATAACTGCATTTGGTCACCAAAGGTCTGAAATAAAAATTTAGTCAAAATGACTGTATTTTCGTCTATTAGAGTCTTAAAAAGCCGGTGTTCCGTGAAAAATCCATACCCGTGAGAAAACCATACCCTCGTCACTTCCGGTTCCGCTACGGAGGGTATGGATTTCTCACGGTAGTTAAACTTGCGGCGCTTACATTAAAACAGCTCATCTGAAACGTAAATCATCTCCGCTCTTCGCCCTGTCACTGCCCTCATCTCCGGTAATAAATATAAAAGCGGATCACGGAGCCACGATCGCCGTCACATTTACATCACATACACCCGCCACCGCTTTTATATTTATTACCGGAGATGAGGGCAGTGACAGGGCGAAGAGCGGAGATGATTTACGTTTCAGATGAGCTGTTTTAATGTAAGCGCCGCAAGTTTTACATTAGACACAGTGCCGTGAGAATTTCATGCCCACCGAGCATGCGCACTTGTCTAATTCTTTAATGTTCAATCACGTATCCGGGGCTCTGAGCATGCGCACTGCTGCGCTGCTCAGCTGTTTCAGCCCGGAAGTGACGAGGGTATGGTTTCTCCACGGGGTATGGTTTTTTAACGTTACAGGGGTTTTGGACAAGATAATTGCATTTGGTAACCAACCGCCTGAAACATTTGTTTGGGTCAAAATGACTCTATTTTGGTCTCCAAGTGTCTAAAAAGCATTTATTTTTTTGCATTTAATCACCAAAGGTCTGATTTTTTTTTAATATTTATTGAGTATAAACAGTACATTGAATAAATAACATGAACGGTAGACATAATCAGTTACAGAACCAGTGTTTGGAAAAATACAAATATATAAAGGATATAACAGCAACAGTACAGGAAAACGTCATCCATAAACCATTGCATTCATGTGAAAATTACAGCCAAGTAAATAAACCTGAGCATGTGCCCATGTGCATAAGAGAAGGATAAATAAAAACATTCAGTTATTCCCTCCCAATAGTAATAGGACCATGAACATCTAGCAATATAGCACACACCTCCGTAAAGTAGTAAAAACCCACCTGAAGTACTAAGTGCAAAGGAGAAGGGAAGGGAAAAAATGAAAACAGTGGCAGAAAACTTAAAGGGAGGGGGGAGGGGGGAAAGGAAGGGAAAGGATGGGAGGACTCTGCACGCTAGACCTTCTCAAGGAATGCTACCCTATCCAATGAGCAGCCGATCCATAACCAACTGGGGGAGCCAAGGCCGGGTCATCCAACCAAGGTTGCCATAACGAGGCAAATTTCTTGTGAGCATTTCGATGCTGGTATGGCTTTTCCCTGATTAAAGAGGCATTGACCTGTGTTATCCACTGGCCCCTGCTCGGCACCCTGGAGGCGATCCAAAATCGATGATCGATGAGAGGCAAAGATCCCACGTCTGCCCATCTATGGGTCCAAGATCCCCCCTCCCACCCCGCACGAGCAGGGAGGGAAGAGGGGTCCTGCACGGATCCCAACAGAAGGACATAAACCTGTGAGATCATACCCTTCTTGTCCGAGACCCGAAACACCTCACCCAACAGGCAGTGAGTGTCGGGTGTCAAAGAAGCCAAGCCTGCCTGGGCCATCATCGCGTGTCTCAATTGTAGGTAGCGAAAGAAACAGTGCCTAGGAACATCAAACTCCCTCTGAAAGTCTTGAATATATTTCAGTACCCCAGCTCTGAACAATTGTGCTATAAAATATACACCATGGGCCTCCCACATCTCCGCGCCCTCTAGACGAAACAGTTCCGAAAAGTTGCGATTATGCCAAATCGGAGTCTGAGGAAGGTAACCCGTGATCTGCAACATCCCCTTGACACAGCGCCACACCATGCGAATCAAGGCGAGTGTGGGTAACCGAGTCCCCATATTGGAGAACCCCGCTTCAAGGTGTACAAGGACAGGGTGAGGCGAGTCAGTAGGGACCAATAAGGACCCAATAGGATCGAATGGATCCAAAAGACCCCAGCCCCCCATATGCTGAACCTGGAAGGCTAGAAAATATACTCTGGGGTTGGGGACTGCCAAGCCACCACTATCCTTGCCCATCTGAAGGGTAGCCAATTTAATCCTAGCCACTTTTTTGCATCAGATCAGTTCTCGGAACTGGGAGTCAATCCTATAGAACCATTTCCTGGGTATCCAGATTGGGGAGTTGTGCAAGACATAAAGAAGTTGAGGAGCCCACACCATCTTAATTAGATTGACTCGCCCAGCCACCGACAAGGGAACTTTGCAGCAGAGGTACGAGGTTCAGTGTGATATACTGGGTAGGATCAGGAGACACCTGGATCCCCAAATATTTGAAGCAGTCAACCACTCGCACTGTGGATGCACAGTCCAGAAGAGGCTGAGTTATGGGATAAAGGGGCATTAAAACTGATTTATCCCAATTTATGGAAAATCCCGACAGGGACCCAAAATAGTCAATAAGGGACATTACCGCCCGCAAGGATTCCCCTGTATCACCTAGGTAGAGCAGTGTGTCATCCGCATAGAGTGAGATAACGTCTGCATGGGAGCCCCTTCTGAACCCCACTATGTCAGGGGGAGGACCGAATCTGCGCCGCTAAGGTCTCCAGTGCCATGGCAAACAGCAATGGAGATAATGGGCAGCCCTGTCTAGTTCCCCTGTGCAAACAGAAGGGTCCAGAAAGCTCCCCTTTCACCCTCAGTCTGGCCGTGGGGGCAGCGTACAGTACCCGCACCCAGTTCAGAAAGTTCTCTCCCACACCAAAGCGTTTGAGAACTTCCCATAGGTACACCCATTCAACACTATCGAATGCCTTAGCGGCATCTAGCGAAAAGACTGCCCGGTTCCCAGGGTTGTCTACTGGGATCTGAAGGTTCAGAAATAGTCGGCGGAGATTAAGTGCCGTCGATCTGTTCAGGATAAACCCCGATTGATCCCTATGGACAACCCCCTGGACAACAGAGGACAGCCTAGTGGCCAGTATCTTAGCTAGAACCAGATACCTCCAGCCATCAAATACTACGTTCTCTGCTGTCAGTTAATCCCATGTGAGCTAATTTTTGGGGCCTATACAGGCCGACACTTACTTCTGTATACTGGAAATGCCTAATGTACCTCCAGCCATCAAATACACTAGGTTCTTTGCTGTCAGTTAAACCCATGTGAGCTAATTTTTGGGGACTATACAGGCCGACACTTCTGTATACTGTGAATGCCTAATGTACCTCCAGCCATCAAATACAGTACGTTCTTTGCTGTCAGTTAAACCCATGTGAGCTAATTTTTGGGGCCTATACAGGCTGACACTTACTTCTGTATCCTGTGAATGCCTAATGTACCTTCAGCCACAGAATACTACGATCTTAGCTGTCAGTTAAACCCATGTGGGCTAGTTTTTGGGGACTATACAGGCCGACACTTACGTCTGTATCCTGTGAATGCCTAATGTACCTTCAGCCTCCAAATACTACATACTTAGCTGTCAGGTAAACCCATGTGAGCTAATTTTTGGGGCCTATACATTCTGACGTTTACTTCTGTATACTGTGTGAATGCCTAATGTACCTTCAGCCACAGAATACTATGTTCTTAGCTGTCAGTAAAACCCATGTGGGCTAATTTTGGGGACTATACAGGCCGACAGATACTTCTGTATCCTGTGAATGCCTAATGTACCTTCAGCCACCAAATACTACATTCTTAACTGTCAGGTAAACCCATGTGAGCTAATTTTTGGGAAAAAGATAAGTGCTGGACAGCACCCCCTTTCCTGCGCTCGGAACCTGGTCCTCAGGCTGTCTCAATCCTGGAACTCGTGCTGATATTAGGCATCCATGATGGCTAGGCTTTGCTGCCCCTTACGACCAGGGTGGTCGACCAGACACTGAAAATACAAAGCAAAAGAAGGGCGCACCAGCCTAGCGCATTATCCTCAGCAAGTTTATTTGGATAAAATTGTTTAAAATCAAATACTCACAAACAAACATGAAGTTCAGGCACATCAATTCCATACACCTGCCTCCTACCAGAGGATCAACGTCTTTACTGGAAGAAGGGGGCTGACGCGTTTCGAGGCCGTGCCTCTTCCTCAGAGCCACAGAGGCTCTGAGGAAGAGGCACGGCCTCGAAACGCGTCAGCCCCCTTCTTCCAGTAAAGACGTTGATCCTCTGGTAGGAGGCAGGTGTATGGAATTGATGTGCCTGAACTTCATGTTTGTTTGTGAGTATTTGATTTTAAACAATTTTATCCAAATAAACTTGCTGAGGATAATGCGCTAGGCTGGTGCGCCCTTCTTTTGCTTTGTATTTTCAGAGCTAATTTTTGGGGCCTATACATGCCGACACTTACTTCTGTATACTGTGTGAATGCCTAATGTACCTCTAGCCATCAAATTCTATGTCCTTTGCTGTCAGTTAAACCCATGTGAGCTATTTTTTGGGGCCTATACAGGCCGACACTTACTTCTGTATACTGTGTGAATGCCTAATGTACCTCCAGCCACCAAATACTACGTTCTTATTGTCAGGTAAACTGATGTGGGCTAATTTTTGGGGCCTTTTACGGCCGACACTTACTTCTGTATCCTGTGAATGCCTAATGTACCTTCAGCCACAGAATACTACATTCTTAACTATCAATTAAACCCATGTGGGCTAATTTTTGGGCCCTATACAGCCACCAAATACTACGTTCTTAGCTGTTAGGTAAACCCATGTGGGCTAATTTTTGGGGCCTTTTACGGCCGACACATATTCTTTGCACTGGCACTTTATTTTGCACATATCTTAAAAGTTACCCCACGGTCTGGATACACTGTTGGTTTTACTTTATATATAAAAGGTAGCACCATTTCCAACTACCTTCCCCCCATATGATACTTGACCCCTAATGTTTTAGGGGTTGGTTGGTGGCTGCAACCTATTTTTATGCAATAAAGTCTCTGAGAATGTATCCATAGCGCTGGTCTTTCTCTTCACCTGCATTTCATTTTGCGGCCGACACTTACTTCTGTATTCTGTGAATGAAAAAAAACTTTTAGTCAAAAGGGCTGTATTTTTGTATTTTAGAGTCTTAAAAAGCCGGTTTTAGACAAGATAACTGCATTTTGCTCTCCAATGGCCTGAAAATTTTTTTGGTCAAAATGACTCTATTTTGGTCTCCAAGTGTCTAAAAAGCCTTTTTTTAGTCAAAATAAGTGCATTTGGCCACCAAAGGTCTGAAATTTTTTTTAGTCAAAATGACCCAATTTTTGTCTTTTAGAGTCTTAAAAATCCGGTTTTAGACAAGATTACTGCATTTTGTCTCCAATGGTCTGAAAATTTTTTTGGGTCAAAATGACTGTATTTTGGTCTCCAAGTTTCCAAAAAGACTATTTTAGTCAAAATAACTGCATTTGGTCAATAAAGGTCTGAAATTTTTTTTGTCAAAATGACTATTTTTGTCTTTTAGAGCTTTAAAAAGCCGGGGTTTAGACACGATTTGTCTAAAACCAGCCATTTGGGCTCCAATGGCCTGAAAAAAATGTTTTGGTCAAAATGACTCTATTTTTGTCTCCAAGTGTCTAAAAAGCCTTTTTAAGTCAAAATAACTGCATTTGGTCACCAAAGGTCTGAAATTTTTTTTAGTCAAAATGACTGTATTTTTGTCTTTTGGAGCCTTAAAAAGCCGGTTTTAGACAAGAGTTGTCTAAAACCGGCCATTTGGGCTCCAATGGCCTGAAACATTTTTTTTGGTCAAAATGACTCAATTTTGGTCTCCAAGTGTCTAAAAAGCCTTTTTTAGTCAAAATAACTGAATTTTGTCACCAAAGGTCTAAAAAAAATTTAGTCAAAGTGACTGTATTTTTGTCTTTTAGAGCCTTAACCACTTGCCGACTGCCGCACGACTATTTACGTCGGCAGTCAGCCCCTCACAGGCAAAGTGACGTTGATCTACGTCACTAGTCTGTGAGGGTCTAGGGAGCGAGCGCGCGCCCTCGGAGGCGCGCTCCCGCGTGGTCACGGACCCCCCCGCGCGTGTGACCGGCGGACCCGATGTCCACCGGTCACTCGGCGATCGTTGCTGCAGAGGGAGAAAGTCAGGCGGCTGATGTAAACAAGCCACCTGTCATTCTCCCCTGTGTAGAAACAGTGATCATACGGTTCTACTATGTAGGACCGTTGATCACTGTTCCTACAGCTCAAGCCACAGCCAATCACAGTTAGAATCACGCCCCTAGGGACACACACAGCCCCTCCCTCTCAGCAAAAAGTTAACCCCTTCACTGCCAGTGTAATTTTACAGTAACAGTGCTTATGTATAGCACTGATTACTGTAGAAATGTCACTGGTAACCCCAAAAGTGTCAAAAATGTCAGTCAAGGGTCCGATCTGTCCACCGCAATTTTGCAGTACCACAAAAAAAATCGCAGATCGCCGCCATTACGCATTAAAAAAAAACAACAAAAATGACAAAAATCTTTCCCTTTGTTAGTAAACGCGATAACTTTTGCGCAAACCAAACCAAAACCAAAATACGCTTTTTGCAATTTTTTTACCACCTCTTCCCCTTTAGTGAACTGGTTTAATAATGGGAAGGAATAAAATTCATGGGATTCGCACTGAGCTGGGAAGGCCGGAGCATCCCTTGGTAGGAAAATCCCTCACCAATAAACGTGTCTCTTAGGGAGGAGGGAAGGGGGGGAGAAAAAAGGGGAATTTTTTTTTTTGTTTGGATAAATTGGGTGGTATTTCACTCATAGCACAAATAAGAGGGGGGGTCGATGGTTGACTTAGAATTAATTGGATATTTTTTTTTTAGAAAACTGGGTGATATTTTACTCACAGCACAAACATGGGGGGTTGATCCTGGGAAAATATTATTTTTTTTTTCTTTCCTTTTGTTTTTTTTTTTTTTTTTTAGAAAACTGGGTGATATTTTACTCACAGCACAAATAAGAGGGGGGGGGGTTGATATAGAAATTTTTATATACACACCACGCGACTAATATGCAAACAAAATCTCGAGGGGTATCGATACTAATAGATAGGAAAACTCCATGGCTGTTGGAGGAGAAGTTAAGCGATGATATTGGCAGGTTCTTGTCCTTAAAGGGAAAGATAGGGGAAACCCAGTTAACCTTGGCCACTTTATACGCTCCTAATAAACATCAGGATAGGTTTGTAGCTAAAACACTAAACACGCTTAGAAAATTTACACAAGGGCAATTATTGCTAGGAGGCGATTTTAATATGCCTCTGTCTCCAACGGTCGATACCTCTAGGTCTAAATCGACCATTTCTGCAATGGCTTGCAGACGGATGCTGAGGACTCTATACAAGGAACAAATGATAGATGTATGGCGTATTCAACACCCGACGGAAAGGGAATTTACATTTTATTCAAGTTCACATGGGAGTTATTCGAGAATAGATTTCTTTCTGGTCCCCCACACTCATCTCCAAGCGGTTAAATGCACTGATATAGACAACATAACATGGTCAGATCACGCAATGATCTCAATGATTTATAGTGTCACAACAATTAATTCAATAAAACAGAGATCTTGGAAATTAAACAAGAGTCTTTTGCAGATAGAAGAGGTGAGGGTGGAGGTACAGAAGGAGCTTAGGGACTATTTCGATGTTAACGATCAGCCAGGATGCTCTATAGGAATATTGTGGGAAGCCCATAAATCAGTGATAAGAGGAGTTCTGATTAACCACTTGCCTACAGTGCACTTTCACCCCCTTCCTGCCCAGACCGATTTTCAGCTTTTAGCGCTCTCACACTTTGACTGAGAATTACTCACTTAAATCATGCAACACTGTACCCATACAAAAATTGTGTCCTTTTTTTTACACAAATAGAGCTTTCTTTTGATGCTATTTGATAAATACTGGGTTTTTTATTTTTTGTGCTATAAATAAAAAAAGACTGAAAATATCGTGAAAAAACAAATTTTTCTTTGCTTCTGTCATAAAATTTTGCAAATTAGTCATTTTTCTTCACAAATTTTGGCCAAAATTTATACTGCTACTTATCTTTGGTAAAAAAAACCCAAATAAGTGTATATTATTTGGTCTTTGTGAAAGTTATAGAGTCCACAAGCTATGGTGCGAATCATTGAAAATTGATCACACTTGATCACACCTGATGTACTGAAGGCCTATCTCATTTCTTGAGACACTAAAAAGTCAGGAAAGTACAAATACCCCCCAAATGACCCCTTTTTGGAAAGTAGACATTCCAAGGTATTTAATAAGGGGCATGGTGAGTTTTTTGAAGTTGTAATTTTTTCCCACAATGCTTTGCAAAATGAGGTTTTTTTTGTTTTTTTTTACAAATTGCCTTATTAACAGGTTATTTCTCTCACACAGCACATGTATACTTGCAACTACACCCCAAAACACATTCTACTACTCCGCCTGAGTATGGCGATACCACATGTGTGAGACTTTTTCACAGCCTGGCCACATACAGAGGCCTAACATCCAAGTAGTACCGTCCGGCATTCTAGGAGCACAAATTACACATATCATTTCCTGACAACCTATCGCACTTTTGAAGGCCCTGGAGCACCAGGACAATGGAAACCCCCATAAAATGACCCCATTTTGGAAAGCAAACAGCCCAACGTATAATTTTTGAGGCATAATAAGTCTTTTGAATGTCATTTTTTTCCACAAGTTTTTGGAAAATGTGGAAAGAAAATGAAAACACGTTTTTTTACACAAAGCTGTCTATTTATGCAATATTTCTAACACATAGCATGTACATAGCAAAAATTGCACCCCAAAATTCTGCTATTCCTCCTGAGTATGGCGATACCACATGTGTAACACTTTTTCACAGCCTGGCCACAAACATAGGCCTTAACATCCAAGTAGCCCTTTTCACAAAGTTGTCCATTTATCCACTTTAAGACTGGGCCTATTTTTGACACTTGGTGTTTACAAGCTAAAATCATTTTTTTGCTAGAAAACTACTTGGAACCCCCAAACATTATATATTTTTTTTAGCAAAGACCCTAGAGAATAAAATGGAGATTGTTGCAATATTTTTTATCACACCATATTTGCGCAGCAGTCTTCCAAATGCGATTTTTTTGAAAAAAATTCACTTTTTTGAACTAAAAAAATAAGAAAACAGTAAATTTAGCCCAATTTTTTTCCATAATGTGAAAGATAATGTTACGCCGAGTAATTAGATACCCAACATGTCATGCTTCAAAATTGCGCATTCTCACAGAATGGCGCCAAACATTGGTACTTAAAAATCCCCATAGGCAACATTTTAAAAATTTCTGCAGGTTACTAGCTTAGAGTTACAGAGGAGGTCTAGGGCTCAAATTATTGCTCTCACTCTAACGATCGCGGCGATACCTCACATGTATGGTTTGAACACCGTTTACATATGTGGGCGGGACTTGCGTATGCGTTTGCTTCTGCGCGCGAGCTAACGGGGACAGGGCGCTTTAATTTCTTTTTTTTCCTATTTATTTTATTTATTATTTTTTTATTTTTACACAGTTTAAAAAAAAAAATGTTTTGATCATTTTTATTCCTATTACAAGGAATGTAAACATCCCTTGTAATAGAAATAGGCATGACAGGTCCTCTTTATTGTGAGATCTGGGGTCAAAAAGACCTCAAACCTCACAACTGCACTAAAAAAGAAAAAAAAATTGTTGACTTCCTGTCTCTGAGGATCCGGGACCGGATAGTTTTCCCCGCTGCCGGCGGGTCCGGTAAGCTGGGAAAACGTCTGGGACGCGGCAGGAGGGGGGTCACCTCTTCCCCTGCACCGTAAGGGTAATTCCGCGATGAATCCGCCACTGGGACCACCCTTATCTGAAAGCCGACCGCCCGCTGTTTCAAAAAATACCGGGGTTATGGGGGCTATCTGCTGCCATAACCCCAGTATTTAGCTTTTAATGGCCGACGCATATAGTCGTTAGGCGGTCAGTAAGTGATTGCATGTATATGGCAAACAGGTGACGATGACTGATGGGGTGACAGGTGACGATGACTGATGGGGTGACAGGTGATGATGACTGATGGGGTGACAGGTGACAATGACTGATGGGGTGACAGGTGACGATGACTGATGGGGTGACAGGTGACGATGACTGATGGGGTGACAGGTGACGATAATTGATGAGGTGACAGGTGACGATGATTGATGAGGTGACAGGTGACGATGATTGATGGGGTGACAGATGACAATAACTGACGGGGTGACAAGTGACGATGATTGATGGGGTGACAGGTGACGATCACTGATGGGGTGACAAGTGACGATGATTGATAGGGTGACAGATGACGATGACTGATGGGGTGACAGGTGACGGTGATTGATGGGGTGACAGGTGACGGGCGATGGTCACTGATGGGTGACAGGTGATGGGCGATGGTGCACGGCGGTACTGATGGCAGTCTCTGGTGATCGGTGAACTTTAGGCTACGTTCACATGTGAGCATAGCGATCGCGGGCAGAATCACCGCGATTCCGCCCGCGATCCAGAAATCATTGCAAATCGCGGGACGCCTGTGCATTGCCTGTGATTTGCAATAGCACCCCAAACGCTGTGCGATGTTGCTGCGATTTCCGCCTGCCGAATCGAGGTAACATCACGCAAACAACGCATGACGCCCCAAATAAGCTCTTGTACCTTTTTTGGGCGTCATTCGATGTTTGTGCGATGTTACCGCGATTCGGCAGGCGGAAATGGCGACAACATCGCACAGCGTTTGGGGTGCTATTGCAAAAAACGGGCAACGCACAGGCGTCCCGCAATTTGCAATGATTTCCGGATCGCGGGCAGAATCGCGGTGATTCTGCCCGCGATCGCTGCGCTCACATGTGAACGTTATGGGTGTCAATTTCTGGGCACTGATGAGGTGACTGTTGGGTGACAGGTGACATTGAGGGGGGGCGCTGAGGACTGTGTGGGGACCTTTATTAGTGTGATTTTACTGTGATTTTACTTTTACAGGTACACAGAGCAGTAACTCACTGTTTCTAGCTCTGCTCCCCTCATACTGGAAACTGTATGAGGGGAGAAGAGCTAGTAACAGTGAGTTACTGCTCTTTGTTTACATTTTGTGATCGGCTGTGAATGGATTCACAGCCGATCACATAGTAAACAGTCACTGTCAGTGACTGTTTACTACTGCCGGTGACAGCTGTGTTCCTACGGAACACAGCGCCACCGACATGACCGCGCTGCGCGCTCCCGATCGCGCATGCGCGGTCATCTCCCGGGCGCCTCCATTGTGATCGGCTGTGTCATTGGAACACAGCCGATCACGTGGGTAACAGCCACGCCCCCCTGCCGGTGACGGGGGGTGTCCCGGGGACACCCCGACACCGGCAGTGCAGGGCGGCGCGCACGCGATCGCACGCCTGCCCTGCATTCCTGGGATCACGTCATATGACGTCTTCCCAGGATAATGGTCGCACCGCTCCGCCGTCAATTGACGGCGGGCGGGCGGCAAGTAGTTAAGCATGGAGCAAGAATAAAGAAAGAAAGAAATAAACAATTAACAACATTATTAGAGAAACTTAAAATATTAGAAATAGAGCATAAACAAAAAAAGGTAAATAAGACACTAGAGGAACTAGTTATCGTAAGAAAACAAATATCAGATCTACTCCAATATAGAGCTAAGGCTGCAATACAAATATCGAGAAAGGTATCCTATGAATCAGGAAACAAATGTGGAAAGACCTTAGCAAGATCTATTCAGAACCAAAAATTAAGATCTTATATCCCACAGATTGTAACATCAGAAGGTGATATCGAAACAAATTTCTGATGAGTTTAGGAATTTTTATTCTCTGTTGTATAATTTACCGGAGACAGGGAAAACACAGAAAGAGATAGATGAGTATTTGATACAAACAGGTCTCCCTAAACTATCGGAAGAAGAACGAGAGGATGTGGAAAAACAAATCTCGTTAGAGGAAATACAGCAGACTATAAGAAACATGAAGATAGGCAAAGCACCAGGACCGGATGGATTAACACCACAGTACTTCCATGTATTGTCCCCAATTTTGGGACCATACATGGAAAGACTATTTAATGAGAGAGGTCCAGAGGGGAGCCTACTTGACGCTGATTCTGAAGGAGGGTAAGGACCCAGCAAATTGAGGAAGTTATAGGCCTATCTCCCTGTTAAATACAGATTTAAAAATCTTCACGAAAATATTAGCTACTAGAATGTCGAGGATCCTTTCGAGGGCAATTCATTTAGATCAAGTAGGATTCATGTGTAAAGTGCAAAGAGAGGTTGTAAACGGCGCTACCTTTGTGCAATTAAAAGAAATAAAGTGCATACATTCACTGTTAAAGAATTATAAAAGGGGTGTCCCATAAAATCAAAAAAATTATATATACTGTATATCAAGTGGGTTCAGGTCAGAAAAGATCAAAATATCCTAATCTGTGATAAAATAAAACCCAGAAAGTGCTGAAGTGCAATAAATAAATTTAATACCATAGACAGTGTTTTTATTGTGATGTACAAATAATAGAAATCAATCCAGTGTGGAAGTAAAATCAAGTGTTAGTGATAATCCGGGCACTGTTTACTGTTGAAAGTGCACCATGCCCGCAGAGAAACAAATCAGTGAAGTGAAAGTGATAAAGGTTACCGGGAAAAAAATCCCTTAGAATGAAAAAGATAAAAAAATAATGAAATAAATGCCAGCTGCAATCACCCGTGTGGCCACTAGGTGTCGCGCTGTAAATACAACCTGCCTTGCACGGAAGCTTAGGCAAGGATGGATCTCCAGGGGTCCCCCTCCACAGTCAAAGCACCAGTTGGCGTGTTTCCATATGGAGAGAAAGAAGAGGGGAGCCTCATGAAGTATCAGATCGTATGAATAAAGAAAAAACGTAGCATCCACTCACTGTGTGAAACCGTGATAGCTGCCTCGAATCAGTGGTACTCGCCAGGAAGCTTCCGCGTTCCACGGCGGTGGAATCTCAAAACCGGAAGTGACGCTGTGACGCAATGGACCCGCCCTACGCGTTTCGTCATCGACGTCTGCTGGAGCGGCGTCACCACGGCGTACTCCCGGTCTTAATATAGCCAGCCCTTGTCATGGCAACAGATAGACTGCCGTCAGCCATCTTGGTGCTCCATATTTGTTGCCAAAAGGAGGCCATCTTGCTATTCCCTATATTCCTATAGGTGAGTATAAAGGGCGGCTTGCATTACATCATTTGCAAAGCAGCTTTCACGGGGCTACTACGAGGGCCACATAGAAAAATTAAAAAGAAAAAAGTCAAAAAAATATTTAAGTTAAAAAACATTCTTTCCGTAGGGTACAACCTTTAATGGACGAAAGATAAATTGTATGTAAAAAAAAAAATAAAAAAATAAATAAAAATAAAAATAAAATAAGGCTCCTATTCATGTGAGAAAGGCTCGAAAAACAATTTTAAAAAGTATTGAGAGTCTTATAGCAAGCCCTGAGTGCGATATGTTATTAGAGACATTTCTAGGGCTATGCTCTCTATGAGTGATCCCGTCCACTTCATGGGGGGAATTTGGATGTAATGGTATATTCTGAGAGACTCAAACTCATGGCTGTATATGAAAATAAGGGAAACCAAAAAAATAAAAATAAAAATGATCCGATGTTGGATGAGAAGGCTGAAACACAAAAGATTGTTTCATCAAGAAAAGGAATATGTATATATAAGTATATATATGCCACCTTCACTGGAGGTAGGTGAGGGGAATAAAAAATGATCCGATGTTGGATGAGAAGGCTGAAACACAAAAAATTGTTTCATCAAGAAAAGTTATATGTATGTATAAGTATATATGTGCCACCTTCACTGGAGGTAGGTGAAGGGGAAGTAAGGTTCGATATAGAGAGAATATATGTGTATGGGAAGGTCTGTGGGAATTTTATATACAAAATATGAATTAATAAAAAATTTTTTTTTTTTTTTTTTTTTTAAATTTAAAATTGTTATTGAACTTATTAAACGTGGTAAAGAGGTAAAAAATATATATTAATAATGGAAAATATATTAATGATAAAATTGTTGTAGGAGGAATTGGAACGAATGGATAAGGGTAGTGTCTAAGGATTCCTTAAAATGTCAGAGAAGTAAATGGGTGGAATCGTAATTTACACCAAAAGGAGTTGTGGGTACAATAATCTGTCCGCGATAGGTAATAGAAGGGCAAACAATCACATGCATAAAAATGCATAAAAACAATGTTATAAAACAATTGTAAAAAAACAATTGTAAAAAACCACTTGTAAAAAACACTTGTAAAAAACACTTGTAAAAAACAGCGCACAGGGCATGAGGGACGCTGTATAAAAAGTTTCAGGCTATAAAGTGAGGACTTCTGAATCTACATGGTAAAATACAAAAGAATAAAAATATATAAATCTATACCTTTATATTAAAAATACATTAAAAAAGGGGGGTGTGTAGGAATTCTTTGAAAGCTCTGGGCAATTCTTCTTAGCAAAGGCTTTAAGAAATCCTAAAAATCCCCTTTTATAAAAATAGGGGGGTGTTTAAACATCAGTAATAAAGCAGTTCAGATCTATGTCTGCATTTAGTCCATCAGGTCTCAAAGATCGCATCAGGAAAATCCACTTAGTTTCATTTTTCGAAATCATTCTTCTTTTATTTCCTCCTCTCCAGTCCCCTTTTATTTTATCAATGCCATAAAAAATTAGGCCCGAGGGGTCCTGGGAGTGTCTTTCCTTAAAATGTCTTGACAAACTGTGTTTGTCGAAGCCCTTTTTAATATTTTTGACATGTTCCCTGATTCTAACGTATAGGGGGCGGGTGGTTCTCCCTATGTACTGCAGATGACATGGACATTCAATGACGTATGTTACATGTGTACTGGTGCACGTGATGGTGTCTTTTATTTTATATTCCACCCCTGTAGTGTGCGATTTAAAAGTTTTTGTTCTTCTAGGTTGCTTTCTGTTGGTCCTACAAGGTAAGCATTTTTGACACCTGAAAAAACCGTTAATGCTTGTGGGGAGAGAGATGGTTTTGGGTGGGTTTACCACGTTGTGTACCACCCTATCTTTAAGTGTGGGTGCCCGCCTATATACAAAAGATGGTTTGCTTGGGAGAATTCTCTTCAAAGTTCTATCCGCTGTCAAGATGGGCCAGTGTTTCTTGATAATGTTTTCAAGTTGCTTATGTTGTCTATTGAAACCCGTTATAAAGGCGAATTCATGCTTATTCTCATTTACCTTATTTTTGCTTTCTTTGATTAAATCCTCTCTTGTGGTATTCCTTACTAGTTGTTTCAAATGTACTAGGTCTTTCTTTTTATAGCCTTTTTCGACAAACCTCTGTATCAGAATGTCCGCTTGAGTTTCAAAATCCTGTAAATTGGTACAGTTCCTCTTTATCCTTAGGAGCTGTCCCTTAGGGATGTTGCCCAACCATTTTGGGTGGTGGCAGCTTCTAGTTGGAATGTAGCCATTCTTATCCGTTTTCTTAAAGAACGTCTTGCTGGCCAGTTTTCTTCCTTCTTTGTACAATTCTAAGTCCAAATAGGCGACTTTCTCTCGATTACAGTTACCTGTAAAGGTGATTCCGTAGGCATTGCTGCTAATCTCGTCGAAGAAGGTTTGTAAGGTGTCCATATTGCCTCTCCATACCATGATGATGTCGTCTATATATCTACGATAATAAATTAGATTAGGGCGTTCCACGCTGTATATTTGCTCTTCTTCCCATTTCTGCATAAATATATTAGCAACGCTGGGGGCATACTTTGCCCCCATAGCGACTCCTTTAATCTGCGCATAATATCGTCCCTTATACCAAAAATAATTGGAGTTCATAGCCATTTTTAACCCTTCTAGAATAAAGTGCATTTGTGCATGTTTCAGGTCCGTATAATTATAAAGTGCCCATTCAACGCTATCCAATCCATCCTTTTGTGCTATGTTCGTATATAGCGAATTTACGTCTATAGTGACTAGGATATCATCCTCTTCAATTTCTAAATCCTTAATCTCTGACAACAACTGTTTACTGTCCCTTAGGTAGGACTTTCCTTTAGGAACAATTGGTTGCAAATATTTGTCCAGATATTCACCCAACCTGGAGTGGATGGAATTTATGCCGCTTACTATGGGGCGGCCCGGGGGTTTTTCCTCATTTTTGTGGATCTTGGGCAAATAGTAGATTATTGGCGTTCTAGCCCCTTCTATGTCTAAATATTTCGCCTCCTTTTTGTTTAAGATGCCCAAGTCCTTTCCTTTGTCAATATATGTTTTCAGGGCTTTCGTGTATTTCTTTCTTGGGTCTCCAGATAATTTCTGATAGGTATCTTCTGCACCAAGAAGATGTTCCAATTCTTCCTCATAATCTTTTTCATTTAAAATGACCAAACCTCCTCCCTTGTCAGCTGGTCTTATGACTATCCCTTTCTTTTTTTCTAATTTTTTAATAGTTTCCCATATGTCCTTTTCTTTTTTGTTTTTAATCTTTAGGCCTCTGATCTCTTCTTCAACCATCCTTTTGAAGACCTCTAGGTTCTCATTTTGTGGATTCTTCGGGTTGAAGACGGATTTATTCCTAAGTGCAGTGTGCTTATATTCTGTATTGGATATGTGGGTTTCTTTGTCTTTCTTGATCTCAAAAAATTTTTTAATATTAATTTTCCGTATGTATTTCTGTAAGTCTATATACGCTTCGAATTTATCCAGGTTTTTGTCTGGTGCGTATTTTAGGCCTAAATCTAAAAGTTCCAATTCCTCTTTGTTAAAAACCACATTGCTCAGATTAAAAATGCCTTTCCCTAATACTCTCTTCTTCTTTTTCTTAGACCCCCCACGTTTTCCCCTTGGTTTCCGTTTCTTGTATCGTGGAATCTGGGGGGTTCCTCTCTCCTGTTCAAACCTGATCCTCCTGGTCTTGGAGTGCCTCCGTGTTCCCCTTGTGGGGGTCTTCTCCAGTCTTCTCTCCAATTGATATGTTGTCCTCCTTGAGGTCTGTATGTCCCTCTCTGGCCTCCGGGATGGTCTTGCCTCCATGGTTGTTGCCATCCTTGATTCCTCCAATTCCCTTGGTATCCCTGTGGGCGCCATCCTCCTCTTGGTGGTCTTCCCCTGTTGCCCCTTGGAAAAAAATCCCTTCTGGGGGGTGGACCTCTGTTCTCATATTGGGGTTCATGGTGTTGCCTGAGAGGTGAGAATCTGTTATAAGTGTCAATCCGATTATACGCATAAGGTGGTGATCTATCCCTGTACTGATTCCTCTGTGTGTTCTCCCTGTGGCTGTCCCAACGGTCGTTGTACCCGTGTCTTGGTTCAGTATCCCTTTCGACGTTATTTCTTCCTCCGTTTACTGGAGTTCTGGGGGTCATGGGGGTCCTTGGTGTTGTGACGTCCATCCATGGATCCTCATCTTCATCCTCCATGTCCGATGATTCCCTGGAATCAATGTCCACCGGATCCACACTAGTTCCTTGACCGTTGTATATCTCATCAGACTGCCATTTGTATACTTCTCTGTTCCTATAATCCAAGATGTCCCTCTTGTATTTTTTCTGTTTCTTTGCCTGTATTGTTTTGTCATACTTCTGTATGGCCTCCTGTAGTGCCTTCTCTTTGTTTTTATATTCTGTTTTTTCCGCATGGGGAGCCAATTGTTCCTTAAGTTGAATTATGGTGCTTTCAATTTTCTTAAGTTTAAATTGTCTCCTTTTGATAATCATTAATAATAATTCCTTTTCACATTTATTAAAAAACGCATACCAATTATCTAGGAGAGCTGGGTCTGAGATATGGTCGTTGGGGGATATGTCCCAGCGCAGTCTCCTGGGGGCTATACCTTCCTTGGTGTATTTCTCAAGGGTAGTTATATCCCACCACACCCTCAGTTGTTTCTCCATGCTATGCTTTAATTGTTTAAAGCACCCTTCCATGTCTTGTCTATGTATAATGGTATCTTGGTCGAATATTTCTTCAACGTTCACCGCTCTAGTTGTCATATATTTAAAGATCTCCATTCTGCAGCCAAGTCTGGGTGATCCCACAAAAAGTGGTATACACAGGAAATGTAAAGGCAAAAAATGACCAGCGCTATGGAGTGTGCGGTGAAGCGTGAGAGACTGACAGGTGTAAGCAGCCAACAACCAAACCCCAAGAGGGGTCAGGGTATGTGTAAAGTGCAAAGAGAGGTTGTAAACGGCGCTACCTTTGTGCAATTAAAAGAAATAAAGTGCATACATTCACTGTTAAAGAATTATAAAAGGGGTGTCCCATAAAATCAAAAAAATTATATATACTGTATATCAAGTGGGTTCAGGTCAGAAAAGATCAAAATATCCTAATCTGTGATAAAATAAAACCCAGAAAGTGCTGAAGTGCAATAAATAAATTTAATACCATAGACAGTGTTTTTATTGTGATGTACAAATAATAGAAATCAATCCAGTGTGGAAGTAAAATCAAGTGTTAGTGATAATCCGGGCACTGTTTACTGTTGAAAGTGCACCATGCCCGCAGAGAAACAAATCAGTGAAGTGAAAGTGATAAAGGTTACCGGGAAAAAAATCCCTTAGAATGAAAAAGATAAAAAAATAATGAAATAAATGCCAGCTGCAATCACCCGTGTGGCCACTAGGTGTCGCGCTGTAAATACAACCTGCCTTGCACGGAAGCTTAGGCAAGGATGGATCTCCAGGGGTCCCCCTCCACAGTCAAAGCACCAGTTGGCGTGTTTCCATATGGAGAGAAAGAAGAGGGGAGCCTCATGAAGTATCAGATCGTATGAATAAAGAAAAAACGTAGCATCCACTCACTGTGTGAAACCGTGATAGCTGCCTCGAATCAGTGGTACTCGCCAGGAAGCTTCCGCGTTCCACGGCGGTGGAATCTCAAAACCGGAAGTGACGCTGTGACGCAATGGACCCGCCCTACGTGTTTCGTCATCGACGTCTGCTGGAGCGGCGTCACCACGGCGTACTCCCGGTCTTAATATAGCCAGCCCTTGTCATGGCAACAGATAGACTGCCGTCAGCCATCTTGGTGCTCCATATTTGTTGCCAAAAGGAGGCCATCTTGCTATTCCCTATATTCCTATAGGTGAGTATAAAGGGCGGCTTGCATTACATCATTTGCGAAGCAGCTTTCACGGGGCTACTACGAGGGCCACATAGAAAAATTAAAAAGAAAAAAGTCAAAAAAATATTTAAGTTAAAAAACATTCTTTCCGTAGGGTACAACCTTTAATGGACGAAAGATAAATTGTATGTAAAAATAAAAATAAAAAAAAATAAAAATAAAAATAAAATAAGGCTCCTATTCATGTGAGAAAGGCTCGAAAAACAATTTAAAAAAGTATTGAGAGTCTTATAGCAAGCCCTGAGTGCGATATGTTATTAGAGACATTTCTAGGGCTATGCTCTCTATGAGTGATCCCGTCCACTTCATGGGGGGAATTTGGATGTAATGGTATATTCTGAGAGACTCAAACTCATGGCTGTATATGAAAATAAGGGAAACCAAAAAAAATAAAAATAAAAATGATCCGATGTTGGATGAGAAGGCTGAAACACAAAAGATTGTTTCATCAAGAAAAGGAATATGTATATATAAGTATATATATGCCACCTTCACTGGAGGTAGGTGAGGGGAATAAAAAATGATCCGATGTTGGATGAGAAGGCTGAAACACAAAAAATTGTTTCATCAAGAAAAGTTATATGTATGTATAAATATATATGTGCCACCTTCACTGGATAATAAATTAGATTAGGGCGTTCCACGCTGTATATTTGCTCTTCTTCCCATTTCTGCATAAATATATTAGCAACGCTGGGGGCATACTTTGCCCCCATAGCGACTCCTTTAATCTGCGCATAATATCGTCCCTTATACCAAAAATAATTGGAGTTCATAGCCATTTTTAACCCTTCTAGAATAAAGTGCATTTGTGCATGTTTCAGGTCCGTATAATTATAAAGTGCCCATTCAACGCTATCCAATCCATCCTTTTGTGCTATGTTCGTATATAGCGAATTTACGTCTATAGTGACTAGGATATCATCCTCTTCAATTTCTAAATCCTTAATCTCTGACAACAACTGTTTACTGTCCCTTAGGTAGGACTTTCCTTTAGGAACAATTGGTTGCAAATATTTGTCCAGATATTCACCCAACCTGGAGTGGATGGAATTTATGCCGCTTACTATGGGGCGGCCCGGGGGTTTTTCCTCATTTTTGTGGATCTTGGGCAAATAGTAGATTATTGGCGTTCTAGCCCCTTCTATGTCTAAATATTTCGCCTCCTTTTTGTTTAAGATGCCCAAGTCCTTTCCTTTGTCAATATATGTTTTCAGGGCTTTCGTGTATTTCTTTCTTGGGTCTCCAGATAATTTCTGATAGGTATCTTCTGCACCAAGAAGATGTTCCAATTCTTCCTCATAATCTTTTTCATTTAAAATGACCAAACCTCCTCCCTTGTCAGCTGGTCTTATGACTATCCCTTTCTTTTTTTCTAATTTTTTATTAGTTTCCCATATGTCCTTTTCTTTTTTGTTTTTAATCTTTAGGCCTCTGATCTCTTCTTCAACCATCCTTTTGAAGACCTCTAGGTTCTCATTTTGTGGATTCTTCGGGTTGAAGACGGATTTATTCCTAAGTGCAGTGTGCTTATATTCTGTATTGGATATGCGGGTTTCTTTGTCTTTCTTGATCTCAAAAAATTTTTTAATATTAATTTTCCGTATGTATTTCTGTAAGTCTATATACGCTTCGAATTTATCCAGGTTTTTGTCTGGTGCGTATTTTAGGCCTAAATCTAAAAGTTCCAATTCCTCTTTGTTAAAAACCACATTCCTCTTTGTTAAAAACCACCATATGTGGCCCTCGTAGTAGCCCCGTGAAAGCTGCTTCGCAAATGATGTAATGCAAGCCGCCCTTTATACTCACCTATAGGAATATAGGGAATAGCAAGATGGCCTCCTTTTGGCAACAAATATGGAGCACCAAGATGGCTGACGGCAGTCTATCTGTTGCCATGACAAGGGCTGGCTATATTAAGACCGGGAGTACGCCGTGGTGACGCCGCTCCAGCAGACGTCGATGACGAAACGCGTAGGGCGGGTCCATTGCGTCACAGCGTCACTTCCGGTTTTGAGATTCCACCGCCGTGGAACGCGGAAGCTTCCTGGCGAGTACCACTGATTCAAGGCAGCTATCACGGTTTCACACAGTGAGTGGATGCTACGTTTTTTCTTTATTCATACGATCTGATACTTCATGAGGCTCCCCTCTTCTTTCTCTCCATATGGAAACACGCCAACTGGTGCTTTGACTGTGGAGGGGGACCCCTGGAGATCCATCCTTGCCTAAGCTTCCGTGCAAGGCAGGTTGTATTTACAGCGCGACACCTAGTGGCCACACGGGTGATTGCAGCTGGCATTTATTTCATTATTTTTTTATCTTTTTCATTCTAAGGGATTTTTTTCCCGGTAACCTTTATCACTTTCACTTCACTGATTTGTTTCTCTGCGGGCATGGTGCACTTTCAACAGTAAACAGTGCCCGGATTATCACTAACACTTGATTTTACTTCCACACTGGATTGATTTCTATTATTTGTACATCACAATAAAAACACTGTCTATGGTATTAAATTTATTTATTGCACTTCAGCACTTTCTGGGTTTTATTTTATCACAGATTAGGATATTTTGATCTTTTCTGACCTGAACCCACTTGATATACAGTATATATAATTTTTTTGATTTTATGGGACACCCCTTTTATAATTCTTTAACAGTGAATGTATGCACTTTATTTCTTTTAATTGCACAAAGGTAGCGCCGTTTACAACCTCTCTTTGCACTTTACACATACCCTGACCCCTCTTGGGGTTTGGTTGTTGGCTGCTTACACCTGTCAGTCTCTCACGCTTCACCGCACACTCCATAGCGCTGGTCATTTTTTGCCTTTACATTTCCTGTGTATACCACTTTTTGTGGGATCACCCAGACTTGGCTGCAGAATGGAGATCTTTAAATATATGACAACTAGAGCGGTGAACGTTGAAGAAATATTCGACCAAGATACCATTATACATAGACAAGACATGGAAGGGTGCTTTAAACAATTAAAGCATAGCATGGAGAAACAACTGAGGGTGTGGTGGGATATAACTACCCTTGAGAAATACACCAAGGAAGGTATAGCCCCCAGGAGACTGCGCTGGGACATATCCCCCAACGACCATATCTCAGACCCAGCTCTCCTAGATAATTGGTATGCGTTTTTTAATAAATGTGAAAAGGAATTATTATTAATGATTATCAAAAGGAGACAATTTAAACTTAAGAAAATTGAAAGCACCATAATTCAACTTAAGGAACAATTGGCTCCCCATGCGGAAAAAACAGAATATAAAAACAAAGAGAAGGCACTACAGGAGGCCATACAGAAGTATGACAAAACAATACAGGCAAAGAAACAGAAAAAATACAAGAGGGACATCTTGGATTATAGGAACAGAGAAGTATACAAATGGCAGTCTGATGAGATATACAACGGTCAAGGAACTAGTGTGGATCCGGTGGACATTGATTCCAGGGAATCATCGGACATGGAGGATGAAGATGAGGATCCATGGATGGACGTCACAACACCAAGGACCCCCATGACCCCCAGGACTCCAGTAAACGGAGGAAGAAATAACGTCGAAAGGGATACTGAACCAAGACACGGGTACAACGACCGTTGGGACAGCCACAGGGAGAACACACAGAGGAATCAGTACAGGGATAGATCACCACCTTATGCGTATAATCGGATTGACACTTATAACAGATTCTCACCTCTCAGGCAACACCATGAACCCCAATATGAGAACAGAGGTCCACCCCCCAGAAGGGATTTTTTTCCAAGGGGCAACAGGGGAAGACCACCAAGAGGAGGATGGCGCCCACAGGGATACCAAGGGAATTGGAGGAATCAAGGATGGCAACAACCATGGAGGCAAGACCATCCCGGAGGCCAGAGAGGGACATACAGACCTCAAGGAGGACAACATATCAATTGGAGAGAAGACTGGAGAAGACCCCCACAAGGGGAACACGGAGGCACTCCAAGACCAGGAGGATCAGGTTTGAACAGGAGAGAGGAACCCCCCAGATTCCACGATACAAGAAACGGAAACCAAGGGGAAAACGTGGGGGGTCTAAGAAAAAGAAGAAGAGAGTATTAGGGAAAGGCATTTTTAATCTGAGCAATGTGGTTTTTAACAAAGAGGAATTGGAACTTTTAGATTTAGGCCTAAAATACGCACCAGACAAAAACCTGGATAAATTCGAAGCGTATATAGACTTACAGAAATACATACGGAAAATTAATATTAAAAAATTTTTTGAGATCAAGAAAGACAAAGAAACCCGCATATCCAATACAGAATATAAGCACACTGCACTTAGGAATAAATCCGTCTTCAACCCGAAGAATCCACAAAATGAGAACCTAGAGGTCTTCAAAAGGATGGTTGAAGAAGAGATCAGAGGCCTAAAGATTAAAAACAAAAAAGAAAAGGACATATGGGAAACTAATAAAAAATTAGAAAAAAAGAAAGGGATAGTCATAAGACCAGCTGACAAGGGAGGAGGTTTGGTCATTTTAAATGAAAAAGATTATGAGGAAGAATTGGAACATCTTCTTGGTGCAGAAGATACCTATCAGAAATTATCTGGAGACCCAAGAAAGAAATACACGAAAGCCCTGAAAACATATATTGACAAAGGAAAGGACTTGGGCATCTTAAACAAAAAGGAGGCGAAATATTTAGACATAGAAGGGGCTAGAACGCCAATAATCTACTATTTGCCCAAGATCCACAAAAATGAGGAAAAACCCCCGGGCCGCCCCATAGTAAGCGGCATAAATTCCATCCACTCCAGGTTGGGTGAATATCTGGACAAATATTTGCAACCAATTGTTCCTAAAGGAAAGTCCTACCTAAGGGACAGTAAACAGTTGTTGTCAGAGATTAAGGATTTAGAAATTGAAGAGGATGATATCCTAGTCACTATAGACGTAAATTCGCTATATACGAACATAGCACAAAAGGATGGATTGGATAGCGTTGAATGGGCACTTTATAATTATACGGACCTGAAACATGCACAAATGCACTTTATTCTAGAAGGGTTAAAAATGGCTATGAACTCCAATTATTTTTGGTATAAGGGACGATATTATGCGCAGATTAAAGGAGTCGCTATGGGGGCAAAGTATGCCCCCAGCGTTGCTAATATATTTATGCAGAAATGGGAAGAAGAGCAAATATACAGCGTGGAACGCCCTAATCTAATTTATTATCGTAGATATATAGACGACATCATCATGGTATGGAGAGGCAATATGGACACCTTACAAACCTTCTTCGACGAGATTAGCAGCAATGCCTACGGAATCACCTTTACAGGTAACTGTAATCGAGAGAAAGTCGCCTATTTGGACTTAGAATTGTACAAAGAAGGAAGAAAACTGGCCAGCAAGACGTTCTTTAAGAAAACGGATAAGAATGGCTACATTCCAACTAGAAGCTGCCACCACCCAAAATGGTTGGGCAACATCCCTAAGGGACAGCTCCTAAGGATAAGGAGGAACTGTACCAATTTACAGGATTTTGAAACTCAAGCGGACATTCTGATACAGAGGTTTGTCGAAAAAGGCTATAAAAAGAAAGACCTAGTACATTTGAAACAACTAGTAAGGAATACCACAAGAGAGGATTTAATCAAAGAAAGCAAAAATAAGGTAAATGAGAATAAGCATGAATTCGCCTTTATAACGGGTTTCAATAGACAACATAAGCAACTTGAAAACATTATCAAGAAACACTGGCCCATCTTGACAGCGGATAGAACTTTGAAGAGAATTCTCCCAAGCAAACCATCTTTTGTATATAGGCGGGCACCCACACTTAAAGATAGGGTGGTACACAACGCGGTAAACCCACCCAAAACCATCTCTCTCCCCACAAGCATTAACGGTTTTTTCAGGTGTCAAAAATGCTTACCTTGTAGGACCAACAGAAAGCAACCTAGAAGAACAAAAACTTTTAAATCGCACACTACAGGGGTGGAATATAAAATAAAAGACACCATCACGTGCACCAGTACACATGTAACATACGTCATCGAATGTCCATGTCATCTGCAGTACATAGGGAGAACCACCCGCCCCCTATACGTTAGAATCAGGGAACATGTCAAAAATATTAAAAAGGGCTTCGACAAACACAGTTTGTCAAGACATTTTAAGGAAAGACACTCCCAGGACCCCTCGGGCCTAATTTTTTATGGCATTGATAAAATAAAAGGGGACTGGAGAGGAGGAAATAAAAGAAGAATGATTTCGAAAAATGAAACTAAGTGGATTTTCCTGATGCGATCTTTGAGACCTGATGGACTAAATGCAGACATAGATCTGAACTGCTTTATTACTGATGTTTAAACACCCCCCTATTTTTATAAAAGGGGATTTTTAGGATTTCTTAAAGCCTTTGCTAAGAAGAATTGCCCAGAGCTTTTAAAGAATTCCTACACACCCCCCTTTTTTAATGTATTTTTAATATAAAGGTATAGATTTATATATTTTTATTCTTTTGTATTTTACCATGTAGATTCAGAAGTCCTCACTTTATAGCCTGAAACTTTTTATACAGCGTCCCTCATGCCCTGTGCGCTGTTTTTTACAAGTGTTTTTTACAAGTGTTTTTTACAAGTGGTTTTTTACAATTGTTTTTTTACAATTGTTTTATAACATTGTTTTTATGCATTTTTATGCATGTGATTGTTTGCCCTTCTATTACCTATCGCGGACAGATTATTGTACCCACAACTCCTTTTGGTGTAAAATCCTCCCCCCTATATTACGATTCCACCCATTTACTTCTCTGACATTTTAAGGAATCCTTAGACACTACCCTTATCCATTCGTTCCAATTCCTCTTACAACAATTTTATCATTAATATATTTTCCATTATTAATATATTTTTTTTACCTCTTTACCACGTTTAATAAGTTCAATAACAATTTTAAATTTAAAAAAAAAAAAAAAAAAAAAAATTTTATTAATTCATATTTTGTATATAAAATTCCCACAGACCTTCCCATACACATATATTCTCTCTATATCGAACCTTACTTCCCCTTCACCTACCTCCAGTGAAGGTGGCACATATATACTTATACATACATATAACTTTTCTTGATGAAACAATTTTTTGTGTTTCAGCCTTCTCATCCAACATCGGATCATTTTTTATTCCCCTCACCTACCTCCAGTGAAGGTGGCATATATATACTTATATATACATATTCCTTTTCTTGATGAAACAATCTTTTGTGTTTCAGCCTTCTCATCCAACATCGGATCATTTTTATTTTTTTTGGTTTCCCTTATTTTCATATACAGCCATGAGTTTGAGTCTCTCAGAATATACCATTACATCCAAATTCCCCCCATGAAGTGGACGGGATCACTCATAGAGAGCATAGCCCTAGAAATGTCTCTAATAACATATCGCACTCAGGGCTTGCTATAAGACTCTCAATACTTTTTTAAATTGTTTTTCGAGCCTTTCTCACATGAATAGGAGCCTTATTTTATTTTTATTTTTATTTTTTTTTATTTTTATTTTTACATACAATTTATCTTTCGTCCATTAAAGGTTGTACCCTACGGAAAGAATGTTTTTTAACTTAAATATTTTTTTGACTTTTTTCTTTTTAATTTTTCTATGTGGCCCTCGTAGTAGCCCCGTGAAAGCTGCTTCGCAAATGATGTAATGCAAGCCGCCCTTTATACTCACCTATAGGAATATAGGGAATAGCAAGATGGCCTCCTTTTGGCAACAAATATGGAGCACCAAGATGGCTGACGGCAGTCTATCTGTTGCCATGACAAGGGCTGGCTATATTAAGACCGGGAGTACGCCGTGGTGACGCCGCTCCAGCAGACGTCGATGACGAAACGCGTAGGGCGGGTCCATTGCGTCACAGCGTCACTTCCGGTTTTGAGATTCCACCGCCGTGGAACGCGGAAGCTTCCTGGCGAGTACCACTGATTCGAGGCAGCTATCACGGTTTCACACAGTGAGTGGATGCTACGTTTTTTCTTTATTCATACGATCTGATACTTCATGAGGCTCCCCTCTTCTTTCTCTCCATATGGAAACACGCCAACTGGTGCTTTGACTGTGGAGGGGGACCCCTGGAGATCCATCCTTGCCTAAGCTTCCGTGCAAGGCAGGTTGTATTTACAGCGCGACACCTAGTGGCCACACGGGTGATTGCAGCTGGCATTTATTTCATTATTTTTTTATCTTTTTCATTCTAAGGGATTTTTTTCCCGGTAACCTTTATCACTTTCACTTCACTGATTTGTTTCTCTGCGGGCATGGTGCACTTTCAACAGTAAACAGTGCCCGGATTATCACTAACACTTGATTTTACTTCCACACTGGATTGATTTCTATTATTTGTACATCACAATAAAAACACTGTCTATGGTATTAAATTTATTTATTGCACTTCAGCACTTTCTGGGTTTTATTTTATCACAGATTAGGATATTTTGATCTTTTCTGACCTGAACCCACTTGATATACAGTATATATAATTTTTTTGATTTTATGGGACACCCCTTTTATAATTCTTTAACAGTGAATGTATGCACTTTATTTCTTTTAATTGCACAAAGGTAGCGCCGTTTACAACCTCTCTTTGCACTTTACACATACCCTGACCCCTCTTGGGGTTTGGTTGTTGGCTGCTTACACCTGTCAGTCTCTCACGCTTCACCGCACACTCCATAGCGCTGGTCATTTTTTGCCTTTACAAGTAGGATTCATGATGGCAAGAGAAGCGAAAGACAATACTACGAGAGTCCTCAATTTAATCCACATAGTTAATAAAGCAAGGACCCCCTGTGTTATACTGAGCACCGGCGCAGAAAAGGCTTTCGATAGAGTTGAGTGGGCCTTTATGCAGTCAGTGCTCAGATATATAGGAGTAGGAGAAGTAATGAGGGAAAGAATCACCAAAGTCTATTCAAATCCGACAGCGAGGGTGAAGGCTAATGGGGTACTCTCAGAACCTTTTTATATAAAGAACGGCACAAGACAAGGATGTCCACTTTCCCCATTGCTCTTCGCTCTAGTACTGGAACCTTTCTTATGTAAAATCTGCATGAATCCGGATATAAGAGGAGTTTCCCAGGGCAAAGAGCAATATAAAATCGCAGCCTATACGGATGATCTGTTATTTACCTTGACAGAGCCAGACATCTCACTACCGGTGCTCCTAAAGGAATTTAAACAGTATGGGGACATGTCGAATCTCAAAATAAATTATGGGAAATCGGAAGCGCTGGGAATAGGGGTCTCGGAAGTAAAAATGAAGAGACTAAAAAGTAACTTTGGCTTTATCTGGGTGAAAGAGGCAGTGAAATATTTAGGGACATATATATCAGCAGACCTGTCAAAGTTAGTCGACCTGAATTTGCTCCTTCTGGTCAAGGAGACAAGGAGACTTCTTGACCAATGGGAGGGGGGACTCACGTTCTTTGGTGTCAGTTAAACCCATGTGAGCTAATTTTTGGGGCCTATACAGGCCGACACTTACTTCTGTATCCTGTGAATGCCTAATGTACTTCCATCCTTTAAATACTACGTTCCTTGCTGTCAGTTAAACCTATGTGAGCTAATTTTTGGGGTCTATAAAGGCCGACACTTACTTCTGTATACTGGAAATGCCTAATGTACCTCCAGCCATCAAATACACTACGTTCTTTGCTGTCAGTTAAACCCATGTGAGCTAATTTTTGGGCCTATACAGGCCGACACTTCTGTATACTGTGAATGCCTAATGTACCTCCAGCCATCAAATACAGTACGTTCTTTGCTGTCAGTTAAATCCATGTGAGCTAATTTTTGGGGCCTATACAGGCTGACACTTACTTCTGTATCCTGTGAATGCCTAATGTACCTTCAGCCACAGAATACTACGTTAGTAGGTGTCAGTTAAACCCATGTGGGCTAATTTTTGGGGACTATACAGGCCGACACTTATTTCTGAATCCTGTGAATGCCTAATGTACCTTCAGCCTCCAAATACTACATACTTAGCTGTCAGGTAAACCCATGTGAGCTAATTTTTGGGGCCTATACATGCCGACACTTACTTCTGTATACTGTGTGAATGCCTAATGTACCTCTAAACAAAACGATTCGGGATGCTCATAATTGTCCGTTATGTTCCGCGGAAAGACCTTCTCTTTGCCACAAGTTCTGGTCCTGTCCCTATATCACGACATTCTGGGACCAGGTACTGACCTTCAAGTGACGAAGTGGCACATACCCAAAGACCCTATATTGCTCCTGTTCGGTTACTGGGACAAACGCCTCCAAAAGTGGTCTAGCACCCCTGCCTCGCCACATCATCTGTGGATCCTGACCTGTTTACTGGTGGCCAGAAGGACAATCTTAACTAATTGGATCTCCACGACTCCCCCCTTAGTTTCCCGGGTCAGATCAGAGCTTTCCACACTTCTTTCCATTGACCGCCTCAACAGGTTTTTTTCAGCCCCATCCTCACGGAAATCATTTCTACAGAAATGGGACAATTATGTCAAGTACTCCTTCCCCAAATCCGACCCCTCTATGGATCAATATACATTTACCTTCCAGGACTCGCCCAAGAACTCTTCCCCACTCTCACATTCCCCATTAGTTTCCATGCTCTTTTGACCCTGGACCCCCCGCCCCGCCCTTCCCCAGTTCAGGTTACCCATACTATGAGTGACCTAATTTGCATAATGTCTGTATTTAATTGTACCTTTTCTGTTGTTGATACTCAAGTGTTATATTACAAAATTTTAAATAAAAAAAAAAAAGGAAAAGCCAAAAGCCTTACAGCACCTGGTATTCCCAGGCGGTCTCCAATCCAGGTACTAACCAGGCCCGACCCTGCTTAGCTTCCGAGATCAGACGAGATAGGTCACGTTCAGGGTGATGTGGCCGTAGGCGATCACCCCTGCCACCCTCGACCCCTTTGAACTTGGCCATGGCAAGATGGCACCTCAGGAGAAACAAAAAGAAAGCCAACGAATAAAGGAAAAGCCAAAAGCCTACAGCACCTGGTATTCCCAGGCGGTTTCCCATCCAGGTTCTAACCAGGCACGACCCTGCTTAGCTTCTGAGATCAGACAAGATTGGGCGCGTTCAGAGTTATGTGGCCATAGGCGATCAACACTGCCACCCTCGACCCCTTTGAACTTGGCCATGGCAAGATGGCACCTCAGGAGAAACAAAAAGAAAGCCAACGAATAAAGGAAAAGCCAAAAGCCTACAGCACCTGGTATTCCCAGGCAGTTTCCCATCCAGCTACTAACCAGGCCCGACCCTGCTTATCTTCTGAGATCAAATGAGATCGGGCGCTTTCAGGGTGATGTCGCCGTAGGCGATCACAAATGCCACCCTCAACCCCTTTAAACTTGGCCATGGCAAGATGGCACCTCAGGAGAAACAAAAAGAAAGCCAACGAATAAAGGAAAAGCCAAAAGCCTACAGCACCTGGTATTCCCAGGCGGTCTCCCATCCAGGTACTAACCAGGCCCAACCCTGCTTAGCTTCCGAGATTAGACAAGATCAGGTGCGTTCAGGGTGATGTGGCCGTAGGCGATCACCCCTGCCACCCTCGACCCCTTTGAACTTGGCCATGGCAAGATGGCACCTCAAGTTATTCGTTGGCTTTCTTTTTGTTTCTCCTGTGTGAATGCCTAATTTACCTCTAGCCATCAAATACACTATGTTCTTTGCTGTCAGTTAAACCCATGTGAGCTAATTTTTGGGGCCTATACAGGCTGACACTTACTTCTGTATCCTGTGAAAGCCTAATTTACCTCCAGCCATCAAATACTACATTCTGTGCTGTCAGTTAAACCCATGTGAGCTAATGTTTGGGGCCTATAAAGGCCGACACTTACTTCTGTCTACTGTGAATGCCTAATGTACCACCAGAATACTACATTCTTAGCTGTCAGGGCTCCAATGGGCTCCAATGGCCTGAAAAATTGTTTTTGGTCAAAATGACTCTATTTTGGTCTCCAAGTGTCTAAAAAGCCTTCTTTAGTCAAAATAACTGCATTTAGTCACCAAAGGTCTGACAACATTTTTTAGTCAAAATGACTGTATTTTTGTCTTTTAGAGTCTTTAAAAGCCGGTTTTAGACAAGATAACTGCATTTGGTCTCCAATGGTCTGAATTTTTTTTTGTCAAAATGAATGTATTTAGTATTCTGTGGCTGAAGGTACATTAGGCATTCACAGGATACAGAAGTAAGTGTCGGCCATAAAAGTCCCCAAAAATTAGCCTGACAGCTAAGAACGTAGTATTTGGTGGCTGAAGGTACATTAGGCATTCACAGGGTACAGAAGTAAGTGTCGGCCTGTATCGGCCCTAAAAATTAGCCATGGGTTGAACTGACAGCTAAGAACGTAGTATTCTGTGGCTGAAGGTGAGTGTCAGGTAAACCAATGTGGGCTAATTTCTGGGGCCTTTTATGGCCGACACTTACTTCTGTATCCTGTGAATGCCTAATGTACCTTCAGCCACAGAATACTACGTTCTTTGCTGTCAGTTAAACCCATGTGAGCTAATTTTTGGGGCCTATACAGGCCGACACTTACTTCTGTATCATGTGAATGCCTAATGTATCTCCAGCCATTAAATACTACGTTCTTTGCTTTCAGTTAAACCCATGTGAGCTAATTTTTGGGGCCTATGCAGGCCGACACTTACTTCTGTATACTGTGTGAATGCCTAATGTACCTCCAGCCACCAAATACTACGTTCTTAGTTGTCAGGTAAACTGATATGGGCTATTTTTTGGGGCCTTTTATGGCCGACACTTACTTCTTTATCCAGTGAATGCCTAATGTACCTTCAGCCACAGAATACTACGTTCTTAGCTTTCTTTTTTTTTTTTGTATTTATTGTTCTTTATTTCAATTTCAAGGATAATTACAACACAAAGTATAATATATACCTCCAAGGCATAAACAAAAAGAGAACGAGAACCACAATACAAGCCCCCACCCTCTTCCCAGTACACAATGTGTTCACATTCAAAGAAATATTCATCATTTTCCAGGGTACCAATAGTGCCCGCAATAAGAAAGAGAAAAAAATTCCTTGACGAGGAAACAGTTTGTCCAGATCGCAAGGCTCTTACCCAATTTTCCTTTTCACTCTTCCCTCTCCCTTCCTCTCCAAACATCACTGCTGCCCCCTTTAATCTACCTCTGTATTGTGTCTTCCGAGAAGACAGCTATGGAGTTCATCTTTCCGTCTCCTACACTATTCTTTTCTCCTTTCCACTCTTTTCCCCTCCCTCCCTACCCTCCCCCCTTCCCTCACTCATACTATCAGACAAACATCCACTCACAAAAAAAAAAAACATTTTTTTATAAATTTTTTCTCCTCCCCCCCTCCCCCTCTCCTCCCTCAACCAGGGCCTTCAAAACGCTGAACCTTTGTAGTCTAGTCCCCCAAGCTCATATTTTAGGGTGCTAAGTGGAGGAGTTGTTTCCCCTCATCCGAGGTCGTAAATAAGTTCCAGATACCCCATATCGCCTTATATTGTTCGTATTTGTTTTGTGAGGAAAGTACTAAATCCTCCATTTTATTTATATGCTCTAATTTCCGTGCCCATTCAGATACTGAGGGGGGATTTGTCCTCCTCCAGTATTGCGGTATGCATGCTCTTGCAGCATTCATCATATGAGGTAATATCGATCTTTCATATTTCTTCCTTGATAGCCCCGATATCTGCAAGAGGCAAAAGGCTGCATCTCCCTCAATTCTATAATCCGTTATTTTCTGAATTATACCCCCTACTTCGACCAGTATTTCTTTATATCTGGGCAATTCCAGAAAATATGGTACAACGTACCCTCTCCCTCCCCACATCTCCAGCACCTATCAGATTCCTGGGGATACCACTTATGTAATTTATCTGGTGTATTATACCATCTGGTTAAGATCTTATAATTTGTTTCCTGAATTTTAGTGCACTTTGTTGGCCCGAATGTTAACCTACATATTCTCTGTACCTGTGCTATTGTTATATCCCTATTTAAATCTGATTTCCACTTTACCACCCAATTAAATTTTGGTTGTTCTATTGGGGTATTCATTATTTTTATATAGCATAGAGAGGACACGTCCACTACTCTCCCCCTTCTCACATAGCCTCTCAAAGTTTGTCAACGGTTTTACAAATTTCTCCAGTCTTGGGAGCGACTCCAGGAAATGTCGTACCTGGAGCGCCTCCCAAAGGGGGAGGCCAAATGGTCCGTTCCTATCTGTTAAATTAGGGATCGAGGGCCAGCTCCTCTGATTCGCAAAAGTTTTTACACTTACTTGTCCGGATTCTCGTAGTTTTTTGAAATACTGTCTATCCAGTCCTGGGGTAAAGTTTGGGTTCCCCAATATAGGATATAGAGGGAAATCTATTGTTGTTAACTTTTGCCTCAGGGATTGCTGATTACCTATCTTTATAGTATTTCCTATCAACGGGTGTGTTTTTAATGTCTTAGGGAGACTCTGATAGCACCATAACGCTCTCTTTAAGGACACTGCAGTCTGTGCCTGTTCTATTTGAATCCAAATTTTCATTTCCAAATGGTGCCACCAATCTATTATTCTATTTAGCTGTATGGCATGATAGTATCTACGTAGATCTGGGATCGCAAGTCCTCCCATATGCTTAGGCAAAGTTAAACTATTACAAGCTATGCGTGGCTTCTTCTTGGCCCAGATATATCTAGTAAACATTCCATGTATGGTTTTAAAGAAGCTATTCGATATTTTGATAGGCAGAGCTCGCATCAAATATAAATATTTTGGTAAGATGTTCGTTTTTATTAGGTTCCCCCTCCCAAACCAAGACTGGAGTCCCCCCTCCCATTGGTCAAGAAGTCTCCTTGTCTCCTTGACCAGAGGGAGCAAATTCAGGTCGACTAACCTTGACAGGTCTGCTGATATATATGTCCCTAAATATTTCACTGCCTCTTTCACCCAGATAAAGCCAAAGTTACTTTTTAGTCTCTTCATTTTTACTTCCGAGACCCCTATTCCCAGAGCTTCCGATTTCCCATAATTTATTTTGAGATTCGACATGTCCCCATACTGTTTAAATTCCTTTAGGAGCACAGGTAGTGAGATGTCTGGCTCTGTCAAGGAAAATAACAGATCATCCGCATAGGCTGCGATTTTATATTGCTCTTTGCCCTGGGAAACTCCTCTTATATCCGGATTCATGCATATTTTACATAAGAAAGGTTCCAGTACTAGAGCGAAGAGCAATGGGGAAAGTGGACATCCTTGTCTTGTGCCGTTCTTTATATAAAAAGGTTCTGAGAGTACCCCATTAGCCTTCACCCTCGCTGTTGGATTTGAATAGACTTTGGTGATTCTTTCCCTCATTACTTCTCCTACTCCTATATATCTGAGCACTGACTGCATAAAGGCCCACTCAACTCTATCGAAAGCCTTTTCTGCGTCGGTGCTCAGTATAACACAGGGGGTCCTTGCTTTATTAACTATGTGGATTAAATTGAGGACTCTCGTAGTATTGTCTTTCGCTTCTCTTGCCATCATGAATCCTACTTGATCTAAATGAATTACCCTCGAAAGGATCCTCGACATTCTAGTAGCTAATATTTTCGTGAAGATTTTTAAATCTGTATTTAACAGGGAGATAGGCCTATAACTTCCGCAATTTGCTGGGTCCTTACCCTCCTTCAGAATCAGCGTCAAGTAGGCTGCCAAAGTATCTCTGGAAAACATCCCCTCTGGACCTCTCTCATTAAATAGTCTTTCCATGTATGGTCCCAAAATTGGGACCATACATAAAATGCCCCATAAAATTGGGGCAAATCCAGACCTTTGGTGACCAAATGCAGTTATTTTGACTAAAAAAGGCTTTTTAGACAATTGGAGACCAAAATACAGTCATTTTACCCAAAAAGTTTTTTCAGGCCATTGGAGACAAACTGCAGTTATCTTGCCTAAAACCGTCTTTATAAGACTCTAAAAAAACAAAATTCAATCATTTTGACTAAAAAATGTTTTCAGACCTTTGGTGAACAAAATGCAGTTCTTTTGACTAAAAAAGGATTTTTAGACACTTGAAGACCAAAATACAGTCATTGTGACCCACATAGTTTTGTAGGCCATTGGAGACCAAATGCAGTTATCTTGTCTAAAACCGGCTTTTTAAGACTCTAAAAGACAAAAATACAGTCATTTTGACTAAAAAATGTTTTCAGACCTTTGGTCTCCAATTGTCTAAAAAGCCTTTTTTAGTCAAAATAACTGCATTTGGTCACCAAAGGTCTGGAAAAAAATTTAGTCAAAATAACTGTATTTTTGTCTTTTACAGTCTTAAAAAGCCGGTTTTAGACGATAACTGCATTTGGTAACTAATGGCCTGAAAAAATGTTTTTGGTCAAAATGACTCTATTTTGGTCTCCAAGTGTCTAAAAAGCCTTTTTTTAGTCAAAATAACTTTATTTGATCACCAAAGGTGTGAAAAAACTTTTAGTCTAAATGACTGTATTTATGTCTTTTAAAGTCTTAAAACGCTTGTATTAGACACGATAACTGCATTTGCTCTCCAATGGCCTGAAATTTTATTTTTTGGTCAAAATGACTCTGTTTTGGTCTCCAAGTATCAAAAAAGCCTTTTTTAGTCAAAATAGCTGCATTTGGTCACCTAAGGTCTGAAAATTGTTTTTTTGTCTAAATGACTATATTTTTGTCTTTTACAGTCTTAAAAAGCCGGTTTTAGACAAGAAATCTGCATTTTGTCTCCAATGGCCTGAAAAAATGTTTTGGGTCAAAATGACTGTATTTTGGTCTCTCTATATTTTTTAGTCAAAATAACTGCATTTGGTCACCAAAGTTCTGAAAAAAAAATTTTAAGTCAAAATGACTGTATTTTTGTCTTTTAGTCTTAAAAAGCCGGTTTTAGACAAGATAACTGCATTTGGTCTCTAATGGCCTGAAAATATTTTTTCAGTATTTTGGTCTCCAATTGTCTAAAAAGCCTTTTTTAGTCAAAATAACTGCATTTGGTCACCAAAGGTCTGAAAAAAAATTTAGTCAAAATGACTATTTTTGTCTTTTAGATTCTTAAAAAAGTCGGTTTAGACAAGATAACTGCATTTTGTCTTCAATGGCCTGAAAAACTGGGTCACAATGACTGTATTTTGGTCTTCAAGTGTCTAAAAAGCCTTTTTTTAGTCAAAAGAACTGCATTTGGTCACCAAAGGTCTGAAAAAAAATTTTAAGTCAAAATGACTGTATTTTTGTCTTTTAGTCTTAAAAAGCCGGTTTTAGACAAGATAACTGCATTTGGTCTCCAATGGCCTACAAAACTATGTGGGTCACAATGACTGTATTTTGGTCTTCAAGTGTCTAAAAATCCTTTTTTAGTCAAAAAATGTTTTTGGTCAAAATGACTATTTTCGTCTTTTAGAGTCTTAAAACGCTTGTTTTAGACAAGATAACTGCATTTGGTCTCCAATGGCCTGAAAAATTTTTTTGGTCAAAATGACTCTAATTTGGTCTCCAAGTGTCTAAAAAGCCTTTATTCCTCAAAATAACTGCATTTGGTCACCAAAGGTCTGAAAACATTTTTTAGTCAAAATGACTGTATTTTTGTCTTTTAGAGTCTTAAAAAGCCGGTTTTAGACAAGATAACTGCAGTTTGTCTCCAATGGCCTGAAAAAACTTTTTGGGTAAAATGACTCTATTTTGGTCTCCAAGTGTCTAAAAAGCCTTTTTTTAGTCAAAATAACTTTATTTGATCACCAAAGGTGTGAAAAAACTTTTTTCCTCCGCTCTAGTCACTGCGTCCAACACAGTATTCTCCCATTGCCTGGTGTCCGTTTTAATGGCATTAACCGTACGTATAAACTGACCTCCCATGAATGCCTTAGCCGCATCCCACACCACCCCCACCTCTGCGGATTCCAAATTGTCAGCAAAAAAGGATGTTAGTTTGGGTGACAGGAGATCAGGACTAGGAAAGAGTGTCAGCCGGAATGCATTGAGTTTCCAAAGGGATTTCCCCGCCACGACCACCAGAGGCAGTAGCGAACCATTACCCAGCCCCAGATCTATCCTAGACAATCCCGAGTGTGACGCCGAGAAGCACGAAAACTTTCGTACCTCAGGGTGGCCCATCCTCCAGACATCTGTCAGTCCGAGTTCACCCACCAACCGAGCAAGGGGCGTAGCCCCCCTGGCCAGCATAGGTCCACTGGAGTGAGAGGAAAACCTATCCCAGGCAGTAAAGTCCCCCAACATCAGCGGGGGCACATCAGGAAGTTGAGCAATATGTGGCACGATAAGTTTAAGTACCCCTGCAGAATACGGGGGGGGGCACAAGTACACACCTAAGGCTTGCTAGTTGGCAGGATAAAACAAACCGGCCCTCAGGGTCAATCACAGACTTTGAGCATAGAAACCGTACCCCCTTCTTAATCAAAATACACACCCCTCTCGAATAAGTGGAGTAAACAGAGTGGAACTGGTGACTAAATACGCTAGGAGCTAGACACGGGGAAGTGGAAGGAGACATATGGGTCTCCTGCAGGCAAACCACATCTGCCTGCAGGCGTTTGATGGTGCGGAGCACCGCCGTCCTCTTTACCGGGTTGCTGAGGCCCCGCACATTCCAGGACATCACACAAATATTATCAGCCATAGTCAAAATGTAGCCATACACGGAGCGTCAGGCAACCCGGCCAGGGAGGTGAAAGAGGGCACCCAGAAAGGGTGAACCCACTACACCCCATCAGCACAGCCCAGCTATATAGAGAGAGCAACAGGAGTAGTCGCCCAGCCCACACAGTACCGGTGCAGCCCCAGCATAGAGAACAGTCAATAGGAACATCCGCAGCATAGGGTAAAATAATAGCAGTAGAGCGACAAAGTACATGCAGGAAAAGCAAAAATCGAACCAAAGTCCAGGACCAGAAAAAAGGCAAAAAGGGGGAAACAAAAAGGCAATACACGTCTGCCACGTGTGGGGGAAGGGACGAGTCAATAGGGCATGTCCAGTCACGACCAAGGGGGGGGAAACCGAAGAGGGACCACCGATGCCAGTGTAGTCTCCTCAAAATTAGCAACCATGTGAGAGGTAGCAACCATTAGTGCAGCAGAAGAGCTCCCATCATAACAGGAAAAGTGTGTGTAACATCAAGTGCCAGGTATAGGCAGGAGAACCGAAAGGATCCATGACCGGCCGAAAGAGTACAAAAGTTCCAAAAAGTAGAAACGATCCTCAAAGGTCTTCTCGCCTGGGGGAAGTGGCCGCCCGCAGGGCCCCACCATTAGCATCCAGCCATTGAACAGCAGCAGAAGGCTTGTCAAAGAACAACACCTCATCCCGGGCCACCACCCAGAGCCTGGAAGGGTACAGCATAGCGTATTGAACATTCAAGTCCCGCAATCTCCTCTTGACCTCTACGAATTTCGCACGCTGTTTCTGCACCACCACAGAGTAATCGGGGAACAGGGAGATCCTTGAGTTGTCAATCTTGAGCCTCCCCTGCATTCCCCTGGCTTTAGTAATTGAGGAATTTGAAGATGAAAGTGCGCGGGGGGGGCTCCAGGAGGAAGAGGTCGCATAGGCACCCTATGAGCACGTTCCACCGAAAACATGGAAGTAAAGGATTCTTGCCCAAAAGTAGAGAGCAGCCATTGTTCAATGAAAGCCACAGGATCTTTACCTTCCGCCCGCTCAGGGATCCCAATTGCTCTGATATTACTCCGTCTCATCCTATTCTCCAAGTCATCCAGACGAGCAGCTTGCTGGGCTGAGAGCAGGGCAGTATGTTTCACTTTCCTTTGCAAAGGCGCCATGTCATCCTCCAGGGAGCTGACCCTGCCTTCCACTGCCGCTGTCCTCTCCCTCAATTTCTGCATATCATGTCTCATGAACGATATCTCAGCCTTGACCCCCTTTAACTCCGCTGTCAGGGCCGTAATTGAGGTGGTACAGGTGGTAACCGCAGCCATAATGTCCTGCAACGTGGGTTCTGTGCCCGGGGTAGGAGATGATTGCCTCGGGGCCTGGTCTGCATCTGCTGCCTCCCAATCAGCAATCTGGCGGGAGAGATCCCCAAAGGGAACAGTGTCATCCGTGTCTGCATGCGACCCCGGTGAGCCGGATCGATGGTCCTCAGATAGAGTTTGGGGGTCCCGGGCAGCAGGCTTAGCAAAAAGCTTTTGAGCAGCCTCCAGATATGTGGCCTTCTGTGCTGCGCGCTGCGAGGCGCCGCCATCTTGGATCGGGCCGGCCTGTGCGGATTTCCCTCTTTACCCTTCTTAGACATCACGGAGAGAAGATGGAGGACTCACCGGGTGATCACCGCACTCCAGGGAACACAGGGCACCGAGTGACGGTAGAAATCGGAGCAGGATAAGGAGTTACACAGGATAACTACCAGGATCAACAGCGGAGCTCACAGCATGCACGTCCGCTCACACCCGCAGCTCGGCCACGCCCCCCTGAAAAAAAATTTAGTCAAAATGACTGTATTTTTGTCTTTTAGAGTCTTAAAAGGCTTGTAGGCTTTTTAGACACTTGAAAACCAAAATAGAGTCATTTTGACCCAAAAAAATTTTGTCAGGCTATTGGTTACCACATGCAGTTATCTTGTCTAAAAAGCGGCTGTTTAAGACTCTAAAAGACGAAAAGATGAAAATTTTGACAAAAAAAAGTCAGACCTTTGATGACCAAATGTAGTTATTTTGACTAAAAAATGCTTTTTAGGGGAGGGGGAGGAGGAAGAGGCGGCGGGACAAGATGGCGGCCGTGTGCAGAGAGTTGTGAGCATTCCTGAGTGCATCTTGTTCACCTTGGTGACTGAGTGAACGTTACAGATTTGGCCTGTTGCTACATCTTTTCCAGAACACATCAGGACTCGCACGATGGAGGAGGCAGCCACTGAACCCACACCTCGTAAGCAAAGACGCCGGAGACGGAGAAAAGGTCAAGTTGAGGATTTAACCACTTTACGACCGGCGCACGACGATCTACGTCGGCACTCAGCCCCGGCCAGGCAAACTGACGTAGGCCTACGTCAGCACTATTTGCCGGCCCTGTGCACGCTCCCGCGCGTCCCTGCCGCCGCCGATGACTCGATTGGGTTCAGAACCGATCAGTCATCAGGTCCAGGCCAATCATTTTTGGTCTGGACCTGTTGATCGGTCCTGCCCAATCAGATCAACCTCTAAGCCTGTGAAATGTAAACACAGGCTTAGAGGAGATGTGCCCTCCCCCCACAACGGTCTTTTTGGATCCAGCGTGAGAGGAGAGCACATCTTACTGTGAGTATTGCACCAAGCACACCCACACACAGGTAGATAGGTACATTTCACCCCCGATCGCCCCCCCAATTAACCCCTACAGCACCTGACACAACACACACTATATACAGCATATAGCAGTTACCTATATACCTGTATAAGTGTGATTTGTGAACAGGTGTAGCACTTGCAACCCCCCCTTTTCCACTCAAATTACCCCCCCTAATAAAGATTTAACCCACTGATCTCCCCTGACCCCCCCCCTGATCACCGCCGTTAACCCCTACACCCTCTGTCACATCAGCACTAATACAAACGCAATATACGGTGTTATTGTATTTTTGTATTAGTGTCATTGTGATCAGAATTAGCGCAGGCGACTAAGTTTCTGTCCCAAGAAGGTTTAGGGTCCCCGCCACCCGCCCAATAAAGATTTAAGCCCCTGACCCCCCCCCCCTGATCACCCCTACACCCCCTGCCATAACACACACCGTTTACAGTATATAGCATTTTGCTATATACCCGTATAAGTGTGATTTGTGGTCAGGTCTAGCGCTTGCGACCCCCCTTTTTCCACTTGAATTACCCGCCACCCCCCCCCTAATAAAGATTTAAGCCCCTGATCCCCCCTGATCCCCTCCTGATCACCGCTAGTTTACCCCTACACCCTCTGTCACATCAGCACTAATACAAACGTAATATACTGTGTTTTTGTATTTGGTCACCAAAGGTCTGAAATTTTTTTTAAGTCAAAATGACTGTATTTTTGTCTTTTAGTCTTAAAAAGCCGGTTTTAGACAATATAACTGCATTTGGTCTCCAATGGCCTGAAAAAAATTTTGGTGTCAAAATGACTGTATTTTGGTCTCCAATTGTCTAAAAAGCCTTTTTTAGTCAAAATAACTGCATTTGGTCACCAAAGGTCTGGAAAAAAATTTAGTCAAAATAACTGTATTTTTGTCTTTTAAAGTCTTAAAACGCTTGCATTAGACACGATAACTGCATTTGCTCTCCAATGGCCTGAAATTTTATTTTTTGGTCAAAATGACTCTGTTTTGGTCTCCAAGTATGAAAAAAGCCTTTTATAGTCAAATTGGCTGCATTTGGTCACCAAAGGTCTGAAAATTGTTTTTTTGTCTAAATGACTGTATTTTTGTCTTTTACAGTCTTAAAAAGCCGGTTTTAGACAAGAAATCTGCATTTTGTCTCCAATGGCCTGAAAAAATGTTTTGGGTCAAAATGACTGTATTTTGGTCTCTATATTTTTTAGTCAAAATAACTGCATTTGGTCACCAAAGGTCTGAAAAAAAATTTTTAAGTCAAAATGACTGTATTTTTGTCTTTTAGTCTTAAAAAGCCGGTTTTAGACAAGATAACTGCATTTGGTCTCCAATGGCCTGAAAAAAAATTTTGGTCAAAATGACTGTATTTTGGTCTCCAATTGTCTAAAAAGCCTTTTTTAGTCAAAATAACTGCATTTGTCACCAAAGGTCTGGAAAAAATTTAGTCAAAATAACTGTATTTTTGTCTTTTACAGTCTTAAAAAGCCGGTTTTAGACGATAACTGCATTTGGTAACTAATGGCCTGAAAAAATGTTTTTGGTCAAAATGACTGTATTTTGGTCTCCAATTGTCTAAAAAGCCTTTTTTAGTCAAAATAACTGCATTTGGTCACCAAAGGTCTGAAAAAAAATTCAGTCAAAATGACTATTTTTGTCTTTTAGATTCTTAAAAAAGTCGGTTTAGACAAGATAACTGCATTTTGTCTTCAATGGCCTGAAAAACTGTGGGTCACAATGACTGTATTTTGGTCTTCAAGTGTCTAAAAAGCCTTTTTTTAGTCAAAAGAACTGCATTTGGTCACCAAAGGTCGGAAATCATTTTTTAATCAAAATGACTGTATTTTTGGCTTTTAGAGTCTTAAAAATCCGGTTTTAGACAAGATAACTGCATTTGGTCTCCAATGGCCTGAAAAAATATTTGGGGTCAAAATGACGGTATTTTGGTCTCCAATTGTTTAAAAAGCCTTTTTAGTCAAAATAACTGCATTTGGTCACCAAAGGTCTGAAAAAAATTTAGTCAAAATGAATATTTTTGTCTTTTAGATTCTTATAAAGCCGGTTTTAGACAAGATAACTGCATTTGGTCTCCAATGGCCTACAAAACTATGTGGGTCACAATGACTGTATTTTGGTCTTCAAGTGTCTATAAAGCCTTTTTTAGTCAAAAGAACTGCATTTGGTCACCAAAGGTCTGAAAACCTTTTTTTAGTCAAAATGACTGTATTTTTGTCTTTTAGAGTCTTAAAAAGCCGGTTTTAGACAAGATAACTGCATTTGGTCTCCAATGGCCTACAAAACTATGTGGGTCACAATGACTGTATTTTGGTCTTCAAGTGTCTAAAAATCCTTTTTTAGTCAAAAGAACTGCATTTTGTTCACCAAAGGTCTGAAAACATTTTTTAGTCAAAATGACTGAATTTTGTTTTTTAGAGTCTTATAAAGACGGTTTTAGGCAAGATAACTGCAGTTTGTCTCCAATGGCCTGAAAAAACTTTTTGGGTAAAATGACTGTATTTTGGTCTCCAAGTGTCTAAAAATTCTTTTTTAGTCAAAAGAACTGCATTTGGTCACCAAAGGTCGGAAATCATTTTTTAGTCAAAATGACTGTATTTTTGGCTTTTAGAGTCTTAAAAAGCCGGTTTTAGGGAAGATAACTGCAGTTTGACTCCAATGGCCTGAAAAAACTTTTTGGGTAAAATGACTGTATTTGTGTCTCCAATTGTTTAAAAAGCCTTTTTAGTGAAAATAACTGCATTTGGTCACCAAAGGTCTGAAAAAAAATTTAGTCAAAATGAATATTTTTGTCTTTTAGATTCTTATAAAGCCGGTTTAGACAAAATAACTGCATTTTGTCTTCAATGGCCTGAAAAAACTATTTGGGTCAAAATGACTGTATTTTGTTCTTCAAGTGTCTAAAAAGCCTTTTTTAGTCAAAATAACTGCATTTGGTCACCAAAGGTCTGAAATTTTTTTTAAGTCAAAATGACTGTATTTTTGTCTTTTAGTCTTAAAAAGCCGGTTTTAGACAATATAACTGCATTTGGTCTCCAATGGCCTGAAAAAAATTTTGGTGTCAAAATGACTGTATTTTGGTCTCCAATTGTCTAAAAAGCCTTTTTTAGTCAAAATAACTGCATTTGGTCACCAAAGGTCTGGAAAAAAATTTAGTCAAAATAACTGTATTTTTGTCTTTTAAAGTCTTAAAACGCTTGCATTAGACACGATAACTGCATTTGCTCTCCAATGGCCTGAAATTTTATTTTTTGGTCAAAATGACTCTGTTTTGGTCTCCAAGTATGAAAAAAGCCTTTTATAGTCAAATTGGCTGCATTTGGTCACCAAAGGTCTGAAAATTGTTTTTTTGTCTAAATTACTGTATTTTTGTCTTTTACAGTCTTAAAAAGCCGGTTTTAGACAAGAAATCTGCATTTTGTCTCCAATGGCCTGAAAAAATGTTTTGGGTCAAAATGACTGTATTTTGGTCTCTATATTTTTTAGTCAAAATAACTGCATTTGGTCACCAAAGGTCTGAAAAAAAATTTTTAAGTCAAAATGACTGTATTTTTGTCTTTTAGTCTTAAAAAGCCGGTTTTAGACAAGATAACTGCATTTGGTCTCCAATGGCCTGAAAAAAAATTTTGGTCAAAATGACTGTATTTTGGTCTCCAATTGTCTAAAAAGCCTTTTTTAGTCAAAATAACTGCATTTGTCACCAAAGGTCTGGAAAAAATTTAGTCAAAATAACTGTATTTTTGTCTTTTACAGTCTTAAAAAGCCGGTTTTAGACGATAACTGCATTTGGTAACTAATGGCCTGAAAAAATGTTTTTGGTCAAAATGACTGTATTTTGGTCTCCAATTGTCTAAAAAGCCTTTTTTAGTCAAAATAACTGCATTTGGTCACCAAAGGTCTGAAAAAAAATTCAGTCAAAATGACTATTTTTGTCTTTTAGATTCTTAAAAAAGTCGGTTTAGACAAGATAACTGCATTTTGTCTTCAATGGCCTGAAAAACTGTGGGTCACAATGACTGTATTTTGGTCTTCAAGTGTCTAAAAAGCCTTTTTTTAGTCAAAAGAACTGCATTTGGTCACCAAAGGTCGGAAATCATTTTTTAGTCAAAATGACTGTATTTTTGGCTTTTAGAGTCTTAAAATTACGGTTTTAGACAAGATAACTGCATTTGGTCTCCAATGGCCTGAAAAAATATTTGGGGTCAAAATGACGGTATTTTGGTCTCCAATTGTTTAAAAAGCCTTTTTAGTCAAAATAACTGCATTTGGTCACCAAAGGTCTGAAAAAAATGTAGTCAAAATGAATATTTTTGTCTTTTAGATTCTTATAAAGCCGGTTTTAGACAAGATAACTGCATTTGGTCTCCAATGGCCTACAAAACTATGTGGGTCACAATGACTGTATTTTGGTCTTCAAGTGTCTATAAAGCCTTTTTTAGTCAAAAGAACTGCATTTGGTCACCAAAGGTCTGAAAACCTTTTTTAGTCAAAATGACTGTATTTTTGTCTTTTAGAGTCTTAAAAAGCCGGTTTTAGACAAGATAACTGCATTTGGTCTCCAATGGCCTACAAAACTATGTGGGTCACAATGACTGTATTTTGGTCTTCAAGTGTCTAAAAATCCTTTTTTAGTCAAAAGAACTGCATTTTGTTCACCAAAGGTCTGAAAACATTTTTTAGTCAAAATGACTGAATTTTGTTTTTTAGAGTCTTATAAAGACGGTTTTAGGCAAGATAACTGCAGTTTGTCTCCAATGGCCTGAAAAAACTTTTTGGGCAAAATGACTGTATTTTGGTCTCCAAGTGTCTAAAAATTCTTTTTTAGTCAAAAGAACTGCATTTGGTCACCAAAGGTCGGAAATCATTTTTTAGTCAAAATGAATGTATTTCTGGCTTTTAGAGTCTTAAAAAGCCGGTTTTAGGGAAGATAACTGCAGTTTGACTCCAATGGCCTGAAAAAACTTTTTGGGTAAAATGACTGTATTTGTGTCTCCAATTGTTTAAAAAGCCTTTTTAGTGAAAATAACTGCATTTGGTCACCAAAGGTCTGAAAAAAAATTTAGTCAAAATGAATATTTTTGTCTTTTAGATTCTTATAAAGCCGGTTTAGACAAAATAACTGCATTTTGTCTTCAATGGCCTGAAAAAACTATTTGGGTCAAAATGACTGTATTTTGTTCTTCAAGTGTCTAAAAAGCCTTTTTTAGTCAAAATAACTGCATTTGGTCACCAAAGGTCTGAAATTTTTTTTAAGTCAAAATGACTGTATTTTTGTCTTTTAGTCTTAAAAAGCCGGTTTTAGACAAGATAACTGCATTTGGTCTCCAATGGCCTGAAAAAAATTTTGGGGTCAAAATGACTGTATTTTGGTCTCCAATTGTCTAAAAAGCCTTTTTTAGTCAAAATAACTGCATTTGGTCACCAAAGGTCTGGAAAAAAATTTAGTCAAAATAACTGTATTTTTGTCTTTTAAAGTCTTAAAACGCTTGTATTAGACACGATAACTGCATTTGCTCTCCAATGGCCTGAAATTTTATTTTTTGGTCAAAATGACTCTGTTTTGGTCTCCAAGTATGAAAAAAGCCTTTTATAGTCAAAATAGCTGCATTTGGTCACCAAAGGTCTGAAAATTGTTTTTTTGTCTAAATGACTGTATTTTTGTCTTTTACAGTCTTAAAAAGCCGGTTTTAGACAAGAAATCTGCATTTTGTCTCCAATGGCCTGAAAAAATGTTTTGGGTCAAAATGACTGTATTTTGGTCTCTATATTTTTTAGTCAAAATAACTGCGTTTGGTCACCAAAGGTCTGAAAAAAAAAATTTAAGTCAAAATGACTGTATTTTTGTCTTTTAGTCTTAAAAAGCCGGTTTTAGACAAGATAACTGCATTTGGTCTCCAATGGCCTGAAAAAAAATTTTGGTCAAAATGACTGTATTTTGGTCTCCAATTGTCTAAAAAGCCTTTTTTAGTCAAAATAACTGCATTTGTCACCAAAGGTCTGGAAAAAATTTAGTCAAAATAACTGTATTTTTGTCTTTTACAGTCTTAAAAAGCCGGTTTTAGACGATAACTGCATTTGGTAACTAATGGCCTGAAAAAATGTTTTTGGTCAAAATGACTGTATTTTGGTCTCCAATTGTCTAAAAAGCCTTTTTTAGTCAAAATAACTGCATTTGGTCACCAAAGGTCTGAAAAAAAATTCAGTCAAAATGACTATTTTTGTCTTTTAGATTCTTAAAAAAGTCGGTTTAGACAAGATAACTGCATTTTGTCTTCAATGGCCTGAAAAACTGTGGGTCACAATGACTGTATTTTGGTCTTCAAGTGTCTAAAAAGCCTTTTTTTAGTCAAAAGAACTGCATTTGGTCACCAAAGGTCGGAAATCATTTTTTAATCAAAATGACTGTATTTTTGGCTTTTAGAGTCTTAAAAATCCGGTTTTAGACAAGATAACTGCATTTGGTCTCCAATGGCCTGAAAAAATATTTGGGGTCAAAATGACGGTATTTTGGTCTCCAATTGTTTAAAAAGCCTTTTTAGTCAAAATAACTGCATTTGGTCACCAAAGGTCTGAAAAAAATTTAGTCAAAATGAATATTTTTGTCTTTTAGATTCTTATAAAGCCGGTTTTAGACAAGATAACTGCATTTGGTCTCCAATGGCCTACAAAACTATGTGGGTCACAATGACTGTATTTTGGTCTTCAAGTGTCTATAAAGCCTTTTTTAGTCAAAAGAACTGCATTTGGTCACCAAAGGTCTGAAAACCTTTTTTTAGTCAAAATGACTGTATTTTTGTCTTTTAGAGTCTTAAAAAGCCGGTTTTAGACAAGATAACTGCATTTGGTCTCCAATGGCCTACAAAACTATGTGGGTCACAATGACTGTATTTTGGTCTTCAAGTGTCTAAAAATCCTTTTTTAGTCAAAAGAACTGCATTTTGTTCACCAAAGGTCTGAAAACATTTTTTAGTCAAAATGACTGAATTTTGTTTTTTAGAGTCTTATAAAGACGGTTTTAGGCAAGATAACTGCAGTTTGTCTCCAATGGCCTGAAAAAACTTTTTGGGTAAAATGACTGTATTTTGGTCTCCAAGTGTCTAAAAATTCTTTTTTAGTCAAAAGAACTGCATTTGGTCACCAAAGGTCGGAAATCATTTTTTAGTCAAAATGACTGTATTTTTGGCTTTTAGAGTCTTAAAAAGCCGGTTTTAGGGAAGATAACTGCAGTTTGACTCCAATGGCCTGAAAAAACTTTTTGGGTAAAATGACTGTATTTGTGTCTCCAATTGTTTAAAAAGCCTTTTTAGTGAAAATAACTGCATTTGGTCACCAAAGGTCTGAAAAAAAATTTAGTCAAAATGAATATTTTTGTCTTTTAGATTCTTATAAAGCCGGTTTAGACAAAATAACTGCATTTTGTCTTCAATGGCCTGAAAAAACTATTTGGGTCAAAATGACTGTATTTTGTTCTTCAAGTGTCTAAAAAGCCTTTTTTAGTCAAAATAACTGCATTTGGTCACCAAAGGTCTGAAATTTTTTTTAAGTCAAAATGACTGTATTTTTGTCTTTTAGTCTTAAAAAGCCGGTTTTAGACAATATAACTGCATTTGGTCTCCAATGGCCTGAAAAAAATTTTGGTGTCAAAATGACTGTATTTTGGTCTCCAATTGTCTAAAAAGCCTTTTTTAGTCAAAATAACTGCATTTGGTCACCAAAGGTCTGGAAAAAAATTTAGTCAAAATAACTGTATTTTTGTCTTTTAAAGTCTTAAAACGCTTGCATTAGACACGATAACTGCATTTGCTCTCCAATGGCCTGAAATTTTATTTTTTGGTCAAAATGACTCTGTTTTGGTCTCCAAGTATGAAAAAAGCCTTTTATAGTCAAATTGGCTGCATTTGGTCACCAAAGGTCTGAAAATTGTTTTTTTGTCTAAATGACTGTATTTTTGTCTTTTACAGTCTTAAAAAGCCGGTTTTAGACAAGAAATCTGCATTTTGTCTCCAATGGCCTGAAAAAATGTTTTGGGTCAAAATGACTGTATTTTGGTCTCTATATTTTTTAGTCAAAATAACTGCATTTGGTCACCAAAGGTCTGAAAAAAAATTTTTAAGTCAAAATGACTGTATTTTTGTCTTTTAGTCTTAAAAAGCCGGTTTTAGACAAGATAACTGCATTTGGTCTCCAATGGCCTGAAAAAAAATTTTGGTCAAAATGACTGTATTTTGGTCTCCAATTGTCTAAAAAGCCTTTTTTAGTCAAAATAACTGCATTTGTCACCAAAGGTCTGGAAAAAATTTAGTCAAAATAACTGTATTTTTGTCTTTTACAGTCTTAAAAAGCCGGTTTTAGACGATAACTGCATTTGGTAACTAATGGCCTGAAAAAATGTTTTTGGTCAAAATGACTGTATTTTGGTCTCCAATTGTCTAAAAAGCCTTTTTTAGTCAAAATAACTGCATTTGGTCACCAAAGGTCTGAAAAAAAATTCAGTCAAAATGACTATTTTTGTCTTTTAGATTCTTAAAAAAGTCGGTTTAGACAAGATAACTGCATTTTGTCTTCAATGGCCTGAAAAACTGTGGGTCACAATGACTGTATTTTGGTCTTCAAGTGTCTAAAAAGCCTTTTTTTAGTCAAAAGAACTGCATTTGGTCACCAAAGGTCGGAAATCATTTTTTAGTCAAAATGACTGTATTTTTGGCTTTTAGAGTCTTAAAATTCCGGTTTTAGACAAGATAACTGCATTTGGTCTCCAATGGCCTGAAAAAATATTTGGGGTCAAAATGACGGTATTTTGGTCTCCAATTGTTTAAAAAGCCTTTTTAGTCAAAATAACTGCATTTGGTCACCAAAGGTCTGAAAAAAATGTAGTCAAAATGAATATTTTTGTCTTTTAGATTCTTATAAAGCCGGTTTTAGACAAGATAACTGCATTTGGTCTCCAATGGCCTACAAAACTATGTGGGTCACAATGACTGTATTTTGGTCTTCAAGTGTCTATAAAGCCTTTTTTAGTCAAAAGAACTGCATTTGGTCACCAAAGGTCTGAAAACCTTTTTTAGTCAAAATGACTGTATTTTTGTCTTTTAGAGTCTTAAAAAGCCGGTTTTAGACAAGATAACTGCATTTGGTCTCCAATGGCCTACAAAACTATGTGGGTCACAATGACTGTATTTTGGTCTTCAAGTGTCTAAAAATCCTTTTTTAGTCAAAAGAACTGCATTTTGTTCACCAAAGGTCTGAAAACATTTTTTAGTCAAAATGACTGAATTTTGTTTTTTAGAGTCTTATAAAGACGGTTTTAGGCAAGATAACTGCAGTTTGTCTCCAATGGCCTGAAAAAACTTTTTGGGCAAAATGACTGTATTTTGGTCTCCAAGTGTCTAAAAATTCTTTTTTAGTCAAAAGAACTGCATTTGGTCACCAAAGGTCGGAAATCATTTTTTAGTCAAAATGAATGTATTTCTGGCTTTTAGAGTCTTAAAAAGCCGGTTTTAGGGAAGATAACTGCAGTTTGACTCCAATGGCCTGAAAAAACTTTTTGGGTAAAATGACTGTATTTGTGTCTCCAATTGTTTAAAAAGCCTTTTTAGTGAAAATAACTGCATTTGGTCACCAAAGGTCTGAAAAAAAATTTAGTCAAAATGAATATTTTTGTCTTTTAGATTCTTATAAAGCCGGTTTAGACAAAATAACTGCATTTTGTCTTCAATGGCCTGAAAAAACTATTTGGGTCAAAATGACTGTATTTTGTTCTTCAAGTGTCTAAAAAGCCTTTTTTAGTCAAAATAACTGCATTTGGTCACCAAAGGTCTGAAATTTTTTTTAAGTCAAAATGACTGTATTTTTGTCTTTTAGTCTTAAAAAGCCGGTTTTAGACAAGATAACTGCATTTGGTCTCCAATGGCCTGAAAAAAATTTTGGGGTCAAAATGACTGTATTTTGGTCTCCAATTGTCTAAAAAGCCTTTTTTAGTCAAAATAACTGCATTTGGTCACCAAAGGTCTGGAAAAAAATTTAGTCAAAATAACTGTATTTTTGTCTTTTAAAGTCTTAAAACGCTTGTATTAGACACGATAACTGCATTTGCTCTCCAATGGCCTGAAATTTTATTTTTTGGTCAAAATGACTCTGTTTTGGTCTCCAAGTATGAAAAAAGCCTTTTATAGTCAAAATAGCTGCATTTGGTCACCAAAGGTCTGAAAATTGTTTTTTTGTCTAAATGACTGTATTTTTGTCTTTTACAGTCTTAAAAAGCCGGTTTTAGACAAGAAATCTGCATTTTGTCTCCAATGGCCTGAAAAAATGTTTTGGGTCAAAATGACTGTATTTTGGTCTCTATATTTTTTAGTCAAAATAACTGCGTTTGGTCACCAAAGGTCTGAAAAAAAAATTTTAAGTCAAAATGACTGTATTTTTGTCTTTTAGTCTTAAAAAGCCGGTTTTAGACAAGATAACTGCATTTGGTCTCCAATGGCCTGAAAAAAAATTTTGGTCAAAATGACTGTATTTTGGTCTCCAATTGTCTAAAAAGCCTTTTTTAGTCAAAATAACTGCATTTGTCACCAAAGGTCTGGAAAAAATTTAGTCAAAATAACTGTATTTTTGTCTTTTACAGTCTTAAAAAGCCGGTTTTAGACGATAACTGCATTTGGTAACTAATGGCCTGAAAAAATGTTTTTGGTCAAAATGACTGTATTTTGGTCTCCAATTGTCTAAAAAGCCTTTTTTAGTCAAAATAACTGCATTTGGTCACCAAAGGTCTGAAAAAAAATTCAGTCAAAATGACTATTTTTGTCTTTTAGATTCTTAAAAAAGTCGGTTTAGACAAGATAACTGCATTTTGTCTTCAATGGCCTGAAAAACTGTGGGTCACAATGACTGTATTTTGGTCTTCAAGTGTCTAAAAAGCCTTTTTTTAGTCAAAAGAACTGCATTTGGTCACCAAAGGTCGGAAATCATTTTTTAATCAAAATGACTGTATTTTTGGCTTTTAGAGTCTTAAAAATCCGGTTTTAGACAAGATAACTGCATTTGGTCTCCAATGGCCTGAAAAAATATTTGGGGTCAAAATGACGGTATTTTGGTCTCCAATTGTTTAAAAAGCCTTTTTAGTCAAAATAACTGCATTTGGTCACCAAAGGTCTGAAAAAAATTTAGTCAAAATGAATATTTTTGTCTTTTAGATTCTTATAAAGCCGGTTTTAGACAAGATAACTGCATTTGGTCTCCAATGGCCTACAAAACTATGTGGGTCACAATGACTGTATTTTGGTCTTCAAGTGTCTATAAAGCCTTTTTTAGTCAAAAGAACTGCATTTGGTCACCAAAGGTCTGAAAACCTTTTTTAGTCAAAATGACTGTATTTTTGTCTTTTAGAGTCTTAAAAAGCCGGTTTTAGACAAGATAACTGCATTTGGTCTCCAATGGCCTACAAAACTATGTGGGTCACAATGACTGTATTTTGGTCTTCAAGTGTCTAAAAATCCTTTTTTAGTCAAAAGAACTGCATTTTGTTCACCAAAGGTCTGAAAACATTTTTTAGTCAAAATGACTGAATTTTGTTTTTTAGAGTCTTATAAAGACGGTTTTAGGCAAGATAACTGCTGTTTGTCTCCAATGGCCTGAAAAAAACTTTTTGGGTAAAATGACTGTATTTTGGTCTCCAAGTGTCTAAAAATTCTTTTTTAGTCAAAAGAACTGCATTTGGTCACCAAAGGTCGGAAATCATTTTTTAGTCAAAATGACTGTATTTTTGGCTTTTAGAGTCTTAAAAAGCCGGTTTTAGGGAAGATAACTGCAGTTTGACTCCAATGGCCTGAAAAAACTTTTTGGGTAAAATGACTGTATTTGTGTCTCCAATTGTTTAAAAAGCCTTTTTAGTGAAAATAACTGCATTTGGTCACCAAAGGTCTGAAAAAAAATTTAGTCAAAATGAATATTTTTGTCTTTTAGATTCTTATAAAGCCGGTTTAGACAAAATAACTGCATTTTGTCTTCAATGGCCAGAAAAAACTATTTGGGTCAAAATGACTGTATTTTGTTCTTCAAGTGTCTAAAAAGCCTTTTTTAGTCAAAATAACTGCATTTGGTCACCAAAGGTCTGAAATTTTTTTTAAGTCAAAATGACTGTATTTTTGTCTTTTAGTCTTAAAAAGCCGGTTTTAGACAAGATAACTGCATTTGGTCTCCAATGGCCTGAAAAAAATTTTGGGGTCAAAATGACTGTATTTTGGTCTCCAATTGTCTTAAAAGCCTTTTTTAGTCAAAATAACTGCATTTGGTCACCAAAGGTCTGGAAAAAAATTTAGTCAAAATAACTGTATTTTTGTCTTTTAAAGTCTTAAAACGCTTGTATTAGACACGATAACTGCATTTGCTCTCCAATGGCCTGAAATTTTATTTTTTGGTCAAAATGACTCTGTTTTGGTCTCCAAGTATAAAAAAGCCTTTTATAGTCAAAATAGCTGCATTTGGTCACCAAAGGTCTGAAAATTGTTTTTTTGTCTAAATGACTGTATTTTTGTCTTTTACAGTCTTAAAAAGCCGGTTTTAGACAAGAAATCTGCATTTTGTCTCCAATGGCCTGAAAAAATGTTTTGGGTCAAAATGACTGTATTTTGGTCTCTATATTTTTTAGTCAAAATAACTGCATTTGGTCACCAAAGGTCTGAAAAAAAATTTTTAAGTCAAAATGACTGTATTTTTGTCTTTTAGTCTTAAAAAGCCGGTTTTAGACAAGATAACTGCATTTGGTCTCCAATGGCCTGAAAAAATTTTTTGGTCAAAATGACTGTATTTTGGTCTCCAATTGTCTAAAAAGCCTTTTTTAGTCAAAATAACTGCATTTGTCACCAAAGGTCTGGAAAAAATTTAGTCAAAATAACTGTATTTTTGTCTTTTACAGTCTTAAAAAGCCGGTTTTAGACGATAACTGCATTTGGTAACTAATGGCCTGAAAAAATGTTTTTGGTCAAAATGACTGTATTTTGGTCTCCAATTGTCTAAAAAGCCTTTTTTAGTCAAAATAACTGCATTTGGTCACCAAAGGTCTGAAAAAAAATTCAGTCAAAATGACTATTTTTGTCTTTTAGATTCTTAAAAAAGTCGGTTTAGACAAGATAACTGCATTTTGTCTTCAATGGCCTGAAAAACTGTGGGTCACAATGACTGTATTTTGGTCTTCAAGTGTCTAAAAAGCCTTTTTTTAGTCAAAAGAACTGCATTTGGTCACCAAAGGTCGGAAATCATTTTTTAATCAAAATGACTGTATTTTTGGCTTTTAGAGTCTTAAAAATCCGGTTTTAGACAAGATAACTGCATTTGGTCTCCAATGGCCTGAAAAAATATTTGGGGTCAAAATGACGGTATTTTGGTCTCCAATTGTTTAAAAAGCCTTTTTAGTCAAAATAACTGCATTTGGTCACCAAAGGTCTGAAAAAAAATTCAGTCAAAATGACTATTTTTGTCTTTTAGATTCTTAAAAAAGTCGGTTTAGACAAGATAACTGCATTTTGTCTTCAATGGCCTGAAAAACTGTGGGTCACAATGACTGTATATTGGTCTTCAAGTGTCTAAAAAGCCTTTTTTTAGTCAAAAGAACTGCATTTGGTCACCAAAGGTCGGAAATCATTTTTTAGTCAAAATGACTGTATTTTTGGCTTTTAGAGTCTTAAAATTCCGGTTTTAGACAAGATAACTGCATTTGGTCTCCAATGGCCTGAAAAAATATTTGGGGTCAAAATGACGGTATTTTGGTCTCCAATTGTTTAAAAAGCCTTTTTAGTCAAAATAACTGCATTTGGTCACCAAAGGTCTGAAAAAAATGTAGTCAAAATGAATATTTTTGTCTTTTAGATTCTTATAAAGCCGGTTTTAGACAAGATAACTGCATTTGGTCTCCAATGGCCTACAAAACTATGTGGGTCACAATGACTGTATTTTGGTCTTCAAGTGTCTATAAAGCCTTTTTTAGTCAAAAGAACTGCATTTGGTCACCAAAGGTCTGAAAACCTTTTTTAGTCAAAATGACTGTATTTTTGTCTTTTAGAGTCTTAAAAAGCCGGTTTTAGACAAGATAACTGCATTTGGTCTCCAATGGCCTACAAAACTATGTGGGTCACAATGACTGTATTTTGGTCTTCAAGTGTCTAAAAATCCTTTTTTAGTCAAAAGAACTGCATTTTGTTCACCAAAGGTCTGAAAACATTTTTTAGTCAAAATGACTGAATTTTGTTTTTTAGAGTCTTATAAAGACGGTTTTAGGCAAGATAACTGCAGTTTGTCTCCAATGGCCTGAAAAAACTTTTTGGGCAAAATGACTGTATTTTGGTCTCCAAGTGTCTAAAAATTCTTTTTTAGTCAAAAGAACTGCATTTGGTCACCAAAGGTCGGAAATCATTTTTTAGTCAAAATGAATGTATTTCTGGCTTTTAGAGTCTTAAAAAGCCGGTTTTAGGGAAGATAACTGCAGTTTGACTCCAATGGCCTGAAAAAACTTTTTGGGTAAAATGACTGTATTTGTGTCTCCAATTGTTTAAAAAGCCTTTTTAGTGAAAATAACTGCATTTGGTCACCAAAGGTCTGAAAAAAAATTTAGTCAAAATGAATATTTTTGTCTTTTAGATTCTTATAAAGCCGGTTTAGACAAAATAACTGCATTTTGTCTTCAATGGCCTGAAAAAACTATTTGGGTCAAAATGACTGTATTTTGTTCTTCAAGTGTCTAAAAAGCCTTTTTTAGTCAAAATAACTGCATTTGGTCACCAAAGGTCTGAAATTTTTTTTAAGTCAAAATGACTGTATTTTTGTCTTTTAGTCTTAAAAAGCCGGTTTTAGACAAGATAACTGCATTTGGTCTCCAATGGCCTGAAAAAAATTTTGGGGTCAAAATGACTGTATTTTGGTCTCCAATTGTCTAAAAAGCCTTTTTTAGTCAAAATAACTGCATTTGGTCACCAAAGGTCTGGAAAAAAATTTAGTCAAAATAACTGTATTTTTGTCTTTTAAAGTCTTAAAACGCTTGTATTAGACACGATAACTGCATTTGCTCTCCAATGGCCTGAAATTTTATTTTTTGGTCAAAATGACTCTGTTTTGGTCTCCAAGTATGAAAAAAGCCTTTTATAGTCAAAATAGCTGCATTTGGTCACCAAAGGTCTGAAAATTGTTTTTTTGTCTAAATGACTGTATTTTTGTCTTTTACAGTCTTAAAAAGCCGGTTTTAGACAAGAAATCTGCATTTTGTCTCCAATGGCCTGAAAAAATGTTTTGGGTCAAAATGACTGTATTTTGGTCTCTATATTTTTTAGTCAAAATAACTGCGTTTGGTCACCAAAGGTCTGAAAAAAAAATTTTAAGTCAAAATGACTGTATTTTTGTCTTTTAGTCTTAAAAAGCCGGTTTTAGACAAGATAACTGCATTTGGTCTCCAATGGCCTGAAAAAAAAATTTGGTCAAAATGACTGTATTTTGGTCTCCAATTGTCTAAAAAGCCTTTTTTAGTCAAAATAACTGCATTTGTCACCAAAGGTCTGGAAAAAATTTAGTCAAAATAACTGTATTTTTGTCTTTTACAGTCTTAAAAAGCCGGTTTTAGACGATAACTGCATTTGGTAACTAATGGCCTGAAAAAATGTTTTTGGTCAAAATGACTGTATTTTGGTCTCCAATTGTCTAAAAAGCCTTTTTTAGTCAAAATAACTGCATTTGGTCACCAAAGGTCTGAAAAAAAATTCAGTCAAAATGACTATTTTTGTCTTTTAGATTCTTAAAAAAGTCGGTTTAGACAAGATAACTGCATTTTGTCTTCAATGGCCTGAAAAACTGTGGGTCACAATGACTGTATTTTGGTCTTCAAGTGTCTAAAAAGCCTTTTTTTAGTCAAAAGAACTGCATTTGGTCACCAAAGGTCGGAAATCATTTTTTAATCAAAATGACTGTATTTTTGGCTTTTAGAGTCTTAAAAATCCGGTTTTAGACAAGATAACTGCATTTGGTCTCCAATGGCCTGAAAAAATATTTGGGGTCAAAATGACGGTATTTTGGTCTCCAATTGTTTAAAAAGCCTTTTTAGTCAAAATAACTGCATTTGGTCACCAAAGGTCTGAAAAAAATTTAGTCAAAATGAATATTTTTGTCTTTTAGATTCTTATAAAGCCGGTTTTAGACAAGATAACTGCATTTGGTCTCCAATGGCCTACAAAACTATGTGGGTCACAATGACTGTATTTTGGTCTTCAAGTGTCTATAAAGCCTTTTTTAGTCAAAAGAACTGCATTTGGTCACCAAAGGTCTGAAAACCTTTTTTAGTCAAAATGACTGTATTTTTGTCTTTTAGAGTCTTAAAAAGCCGGTTTTAGACAAGATAACTGCATTTGGTCTCCAATGGCCTACAAAACTATGTGGGTCACAATGACTGTATTTTGGTCTTCAAGTGTCTAAAAATCCTTTTTTAGTCAAAAGAACTGCATTTTGTTCACCAAAGGTCTGAAAACATTTTTTAGTCAAAATGACTGAATTTTGTTTTTTAGAGTCTTATAAAGACGGTTTTAGGCAAGATAACTGCTGTTTGTCTCCAATGGCCTGAAAAAACTTTTTGGGTAAAATGACTGTATTTTGGTCTCCAAGTGTCTAAAAATTCTTTTTTAGTCAAAAGAACTGCATTTGGTCACCAAAGGTCGGAAATCATTTTTTAGTCAAAATGACTGTATTTTTGGCTTTTAGAGTCTTAAAAAGCCGGTTTTAGGGAAGATAACTGCAGTTTGACTCCAATGGCCTGAAAAAACTTTTTGGGTAAAATGACTGTATTTGTGTCTCCAATTGTTTAAAAAGCCTTTTTAGTGAAAATAACTGCATTTGGTCACCAAAGGTCTGAAAAAAAATTTAGTCAAAATGAATATTTTTGTCTTTTAGATTCTTATAAAGCCGGTTTAGACAAAATAACTGCATTTTGTCTTCAATGGCCTGAAAAAACTATTTGGGTCAAAATGACTGTATTTTGTTCTTCAAGTGTCTAAAAAGCCTTTTTTAGTCAAAATAACTGCATTTGGTCACCAAAGGTCTGAAATTTTTTTTAAGTCAAAATGACTGTATTTTTGTCTTTTAGTCTTAAAAAGCCGGTTTTAGACAAGATAACTGCATTTGGTCTCCAATGGCCTGAAAAAAATTTTGGGGTCAAAATGACTGTATTTTGGTCTCCAATTGTCTTAAAAGCCTTTTTTAGTCAAAATAACTGCATTTGGTCACCAAAGGTCTGGAAAAAAATTTAGTCAAAATAACTGTATTTTTGTCTTTTAAAGTCTTAAAACGCTTGTATTAGACACGATAACTGCATTTGCTCTCCAATGGCCTGAAATTTTATTTTTTGGTCAAAATGACTCTGTTTTGGTCTCCAAGTATGAAAAAAGCCTTTTATAGTCAAAATAGCTGCATTTGGTCACCAAAGGTCTGAAAATTGTTTTTTTGTCTAAATGACTGTATTTTTGTCTTTTACAGTCTTAAAAAGCCGGTTTTAGACAAGAAATCTGCATTTTGTCTCCAATGGCCTGAAAAAATGTTTTGGGTCAAAATGACTGTATTTTGGTCTCTATATTTTTTAGTCAAAATAACTGCATTTGGTCACCAAAGGTCTGAAAAAAAATTTTTAAGTCAAAATGACTGTATTTTTGTCTTTTAGTCTTAAAAAGCCGGTTTTAGACAAGATAACTGCATTTGGTCTCCAATGGCCTGAAAAAAAATTTTGGTCAAAATGACTGCATTTTGGTCTCCAATTGTCTAAAAAGCCTTTTTTAGTCAAAATAACTGCATTTGTCAGCAAAGGTCTGGAAAAAATTTAGTCAAAATAACTGTATTTTTGTCTTTTACAGTCTTAAAAAGCCGGTTTTAGACGATAACTGCATTTGGTAACTAATGGCCTGAAAAAATGTTTTTGGTCAAAATGACTGTATTTTGGTCTCCAATTGTCTAAAAAGCCTTTTTTAGTCAAAATAACTGCATTTGGTCACCAAAGGTCTGAAAAAAAATTCAGTCAAAATGACTATTTTTGTCTTTTAGATTCTTAAAAAAGTCGGTTTAGACAAGATAACTGCATTTTGTCTTCAATGGCCTGAAAAACTGTGGGTCACAATGACTGTATTTTGGTCTTCAAGTGTCTAAAAAGCCTTTTTTTAGTCAAAAGAACTGCATTTGGTCACCAAAGGTCGGAAATCATTTTTTAATCAAAATGACTGTATTTTTGGCTTTTAGAGTCTTAAAAATCCGGTTTTAGACAAGATAACTGCATTTGGTCTCCGATGGCCTGAAAAAATATTTGGGGTCAAAATGACGGTATTTTGGTCTCCAATTGTTTAAAAAGCCTTTTTAGTCAAAATAACTGCATTTGGTCACCAAAGGTCTGAAAAAAATTTAGTCAAAATGAATATTTTTGTCTTTTAGATTCTTATAAAGCCGGTTTTAGACAAGATAACTGCATTTGGTCTCCAATGGCCTACAAAACTATGTGGGTCACAATGACTGTATTTTGGTCTTCAAGTGTCTATAAAGCCTTTTTTAGTCAAAAGAACTGCATTTGGTCACCAAAGGTCTGAAAACCTTTTTTAGTCAAAATGACTGTATTTTTGTCTTTTAGAGTCTTAAAAAGCCGGTTTTAGACAAGATAACTGCATTTGGTCTCCAATGGCCTACAAAACTATGTGGGTCACAATGACTGTATTTTGGTCTTCAAGTGTCTAAAAATCCTTTTTTAGTCAAAAGAACTGCATTTTGTTCACCAAAGGTCTGAAAACATTTTTTAGTCAAAATGACTGAATTTTGTTTTTTAGAGTCTTATAAAGACGGTTTTAGGCAAGATAACTGCAGTTTGTCTCCAATGGCCTGAAAAAACTTTTTGGGTAAAATGACTGTATTTTGGTCTCCAAGTGTCTAAAAATTCTTTTTTAGTCAAAAGAACTGCATTTGGTCACCAAAGGTCGGAAATCATTTTTTAGTCAAAATGACTGTATTTTTGGCTTTTAGAGTCTTAAAAAGCCGGTTTTAGGGAAGATAACTGCAGTTTGACTCCAATGGCCTGAAAAAACTTTTTGGGTAAAATGACTGTATTTGTGTCTCCAATTGTTTAAAAAGCCTTTTTAGTGAAAATAACTGCATTTGGTCACCAAAGGTCTGAAAAAAATTTAGTCAAAATGAATATTTTTGTCTTTTAGATTCTTATAAAGCCGGTTTAGACAAAATAACTGCATTTTGTCTTCAATGGCCTGAAAAAACTATTTGGGTCAAAATGACTGTATTTTGTTCTTCAAGTGTCTAAAAAGCCTTTTTTAGTCAAAATAACTGCATTTGGTCACCAAAGGTCTGAAATTTTTTTTAAGTCAAAATGACTGTATTTTTGTCTTTTAGTCTTAAAAAGCCGGTTTTAGACAAGATAACTGCATTTGGTCTCCAATGGCCTGAAAAAAAATTTGGGGTCAAAATGACTGTATTTTGGTCTCCAATTGTCTAAAAGGCCTTTTTTAGTCAAAATAACTGCATTTGGTCACCAAAGGTCTGGAAAAAAATTTAGTCAAAATAACTGTATTTTTGTCTTTTAAAGTCTTAAAACGCTTGTATTAGACACGATAACTGCATTTGCTCTCCAATGGCCTGAAATTTTATTTTTTGGTCAAAATGACTCTGTTTTGGTCTCCAAGTATGAAAAAAGCCTTTTATAGTCAAAATAGCTGCATTTGGTCACCAAAGGTCTGAAAATTGTTTTTTTGTCTAAATGACTGTATTTTTGTCTTTTACAGTCTTAAAAAGCCGGTTTTAGACAAGAAATCTGCATTTTGTCTCCAATGGCCTGAAAAAATGTTTTGGGTCAAAATGACTGTATTTTGGTCTCTATATTTTTTAGTCAAAATAACTGCGTTTGGTCACCAAAGGTCTGAAAAAAAATTTTTAAGTCAAAATGACTGTATTTTTGTCTTTTAGTCTTAAAAGCCGGTTTTAGACAAGATAACTGCATTTGGTCTCCAATGGCCTGAAAAAAAATTTTGGTCAAAATGACTGTATTTTGGTCTCCAATTGTCTAAAAAGCCTTTTTTAGTCAAAATAACTGCATTTGTCACCAAAGGTCTGGAAAAAATTTAGTCAAAATAACTGTATTTTTGTCTTTTACAGTCTTAAAAAGCCGGTTTTAGACGATAACTGCATTTGGTAACTAATGGCCTGAAAAAATGTTTTTGGTCAAAATGACTGTATTTTGGTCTCCAATTGTCTAAAAAGCCTTTTTTAGTCAAAATAACTGCATTTGGTCACCAAAGCTCTGAAAAAAAATTCAGTCAAAATGACTATTTTTGTCTTTTAGATTCTTAAAAAAGTCGGTTTAGACAAGATAACTGCATTTTGTCTTCAATGGCCTGAAAAACTGTGGGTCACAATGACTGTATTTTGGTCTTCAAGTGTCTAAAAAGCCTTTTTTTAGTCAAAAGAACTGCATTTGGTCACCAAAGGTCGGAAATCATTTTTTAATCAAAATGACTGTATTTTTGGCTTTTAGAGTCTTAAAAATCCGGTTTTAGACAAGATAACTGCATTTGGTCTCCAATGGCCTGAAAAAATATTTGGGGTCAAAATGACGGTATTTTGGTCTCCAATTGTTTAAAAAGCCTTTTTAGTCAAAATAACTGCATTTGGTCACCAAAGGTCTGAAAAAAATTTAGTCAAAATGAATATTTTTGTCTTTTAGATTCTTATAAAGCCGGTTTTAGACAAGATAACTGCATTTGGTCTCCAATGGCCTACAAAACTATGTGGGTCACAATGACTGTATTTTGGTCTTCAAGTGTCTATAAAGCCTTTTTTAGTCAAAAGAACTGCATTTGGTCACCAAAGGTCTGAAAACCTTTTTTAGTCAAAATGACTGTATTTTTGTCTTTTAGAGTCTTAAAAAGCCGGTTTTAGACAAGATAACTGCATTTGGTCTCCAATGGCCTACAAAACTATGTGGGTCACAATGACTGTATTTTGGTCTTCAAGTGTCTAAAAATCCTTTTTTAGTCAAAAGAACTGCATTTTGTTCACCAAAGGTCTGAAAACATTTTTTAGTCAAAATGACTGAATTTTGTTTTTTAGAGTCTTATAAAGACGGTTTTAGGCAAGATAACTGCTGTTTGTCTCCAATGGCCTGAAAAAACTTTTTGGGTAAAATGACTGTATTTTGGTCTCCAAGCGTCTAAAAATTCTTTTTTAGTCAAAAGAACTGCATTTGGTCACCAAAGGTCGGAAATCATTTTTTAGTCAAAATGACTGTATTTTTGGCTTTTAGAGTCTTAAAAAGCCGGTTTTAGGGAAGATAACTGCAGTTTGACTCCAATGGCCTGAAAAAACTTTTTGGGTAAAATGACTGTATTTGTGTCTCCAATTGTTTAAAAAGCCTTTTTAGTGAAAATAACTGCATTTGGTCACCAAAGGTCTGAAAAAAAATTTAGTCAAAATGAATATTTTTGTCTTTTAGATTCTTATAAAGCCGGTTTAGACAAAATAACTGCATTTTGTCTTCAATGGCCTGAAAAAACTATTTGGGTCAAAATGACTGTATTTTGTTCTTCAAGTGTCTAAAAAGCCTTTTTTAGTCAAAATAACTGCATTTGGTCACCAAAGGTCTGAAATTTTTTTTAAGTCAAAATGACTGTATTTTTGTCTTTTAGTCTTAAAAAGCCGGTTTTAGACAAGATAACTGCATTTGGTCTCCAATGGCCTGAAAAAAAATTTGGGGTCAAAATGACTGTATTTTGGTCTCCAATTGTCTAAAAAGCCTTTTTTAGTCAAAATAACTGCATTTGGTCACCAAAGGTCTGGAAAAAAATTTAGTCAAAATAACTGTATTTTTGTCTTTTAAAGTCTTAAAACGCTTGTATTAGACACGATAACTGCATTTGCTCTCCAATGGCCTGAAATTTTATTTTTTGGTCAAAATGACTCTGTTTTGGTCTCCAAGTATGAAAAAAGCCTTTTATAGTCAAAATAGCTGCATTTGGTCACCAAAGGTCTGAAAATTGTTTTTTTGTCTAAATGACTGTATTTTTGTCTTTTACAGTCTTAAAAAGCCGGTTTTAGACAAGAAATCTGCATTTTGTCTCCAATGGCCTGAAAAAATGTTTTGGGTCAAAATGACTGTATTTTGGTCTCTATATTTTTTAGTCAAAATAACTGCGTTTGGTCACCAAAGGTCTGAAAAAAAAATTTTAAGTCAAAATGACTGTATTTTTGTCTTTTAGTCTTAAAAAGCCGGTTTTAGACAAGATAACTGCATTTGGTCTCCAATGGCCTGAAAAAAAATTTTGGTCAAAATGACTGTATTTTGGTCTCCAATTGTCTAAAAAGCCTTTTTTAGTCAAAATAACTGCATTTGTCACCAAAGGTCTGGAAAAAATTTAGTCAAAATAACTGTATTTTTGTCTTTTACAGTCTTAAAAAGCCGGTTTTAGACGATAACTGCATTTGGTAACTAATGGCCTGAAAAAATGTTTTTGGTCAAAATGACTGTATTTTGGTCTCCAATTGTCTAAAAAGCCTTTTTTAGTCAAAATAACTGCATTTGGTCACCAAAGGTCTGAAAAAAAATTCAGTCAAAATGACTATTTTTGTCTTTTAGATTCTTAAAAAAGTCGGTTTAGACAAGATAACTGCATTTTGTCTTCAATGGCCTGAAAAACTGTGGGTCACAATGACTGTATTTTGGTCTTCAAGTGTCTAAAAAGCCTTTTTTTAGTCAAAAGAACTGCATTTGGTCACCAAAGGTCGGAAATCATTTTTTAGTCAAAATGACTGTATTTTTGGCTTTTAGAGTCTTAAAAATCCGGTTTTAGACAAGATAACTGCATTTGGTCTCCAATGGCCTGAAAAAATATTTGGGGTCAAAATGACGGTATTTTGGTCTCCAATTGTTTAAAAAGCCTTTTTAGTCAAAATAACTGCATTTGGTCACCAAAGGTCTGAAAAAAATTTAGTCAAAATGAATATTTTTGTCTTTTAGATTCTTATAAAGCCGGTTTTAGACAAGATAACTGCATTTGGTCTCCAATGGCCTACAAAACTATGTGGGTCACAATGACTGTATTTTGGTCTTCAAGTGTCTATAAAGCCTTTTTTAGTCAAAAGAACTGCATTTGGTCACCAAAGGTCTGAAAACCTTTTTTAGTCAAAATGACTGTATTTTTGTCTTTTAGAGTCTTAAAAAGCCGGTTTTAGACAAGATAACTGCATTTGGTCTCCAATGGCCTACAAAACTATGTGGGTCACAATGACTGTATTTTGGTCTTCAAGTGTCTAAAAATCCTTTTTTAGTCAAAAGAACTGCATTTTGTTCACCAAAGGTCTGAAAACATTTTTTAGTCAAAATGACTGAATTTTGTTTTTTAGAGTCTTATAAAGACGGTTTTAGGCAAGATAACTGCAGTTTGTCTCCAATGGCCTGAAAAAACTTTTTGGGTAAAATGACTGTATTTTGGTCTCCAAGTGTCTAAAAATTCTTTTTTAGTCAAAAGAACTGCATTTGGTCACCAAAGGTCGGAAATCATTTTTTAGTCAAAATGACTGTATTTTTGGCTTTTAGAGTCTTAAAAAGCCGGTTTTAGGGAAGATATTTGCAGTTTGACTCCAATGGCCTGAAAAAACTTTTTGGGTAAAATGACTGTATTTGTGTCTCCAATTGTTTAAAAAGCCTTTTTAGTGAAAATAACTGCATTTGGTCACCAAAGGTCTGAAAAAAAATTTAGTCAAAATGAATATTTTTGTCTTTTAGATTCTTATAAAGCCGGTTTAGACAAAATAACTGCATTTTGTCTTCAATGGCCTGAAAAAACTATTTGGGTCAAAATGACTGTATTTTGTTCTTCAAGTGTCTAAAAAGCCTTTTTTAGTCAAAATAACTGCATTTGGTCACCAAAGGTCTGAAATTTTTTTTAAGTCAAAATGACTGTATTTTTGTCTTTTAGTCTTAAAAAGCCGGTTTTAGACAAGATAACTGCATATGGTCTCCAATGGCCTGAAAAAAATTTTGGGGTCAAAATGACTGTATTTTGGTCTCCAATTGTCTAAAAAGCCTTTTTTAGTCAAAATAACTGCATTTGGTCACCAAAGGTCTGGAAAAAAATTTAGTCAAAATAACTGTATTTTTGTCTTTTAAAGTCTTAAAACGCTTGTATTAGACACGATAACTGCATTTGCTCTCCAATGGCCTGAAATTATATTTTTTTGGTCAAAATGACTCTGTTTTGGTCTCCAAGTATGAAAAAAGCCTTTTATAGTCAAAATAGCTGCATTTGGTCACCAAAGGTCTGAAAATTGTTTTTTTGTCTAAATGACTGTATTTTTGTCTTTTACAGTCTTAAAAAGCCGGTTTTAGACAAGAAATCTGCATTTTGTCTCCAATGGCCTGAAAAAATGTTTTGGGTCAAAATGACTGTATTTTGGTCTCTCTATATTTTTTAGTCAAAATAACTGCATTTGGTCACCAAAGGTCTGGAAAAAAAATTTTAAGTCAAAATTAATGTTTTTTTGTCTTTTAGTCTTAAAAAGTCGGTTTTAGACAAGATAACTGCATTTGATCTCCAATGGCCTGAAAAAAAATTTTTGGTCAAAATGACTGTATTTTGGTCTCCAATTGTCTAAAAAGCCTTTTTTAGTCAAAATAACTGCATTTGGTCACCAAAGGTCTGGAAAAAAATTTAGTCAAAATAACTGTATTTTTGTCTTTTACAGTCTTAAAAAGCCGGTTTTAGACGATAACTGCATTTGGTAACTAATGGCCTGAAAAAATGTTTTTGGTCAAAATGACTCTATTTTGGTCTCCAAGTGTCTAAAAAGCCTTTTTTAGTCAAAATAACTTTATTTGATCACCAAAGGTGTGAAAAAACTTTTAGTCAAAATGACTGTATTTTTGTCTTTTAAAGTCTTAAAACGCTTGAATTAGACACGATATCTGCATTTGCTCTCCAATATCCTGAAATTTTATTTTTTGGTCAAAATGACTCTGTTTTAGTCTCCAAGTATCAAAAAAGCCGTTTTTTTGGCAAAATAGCTGCATTTGGTCACCAAAGGTCTGAAAATTGTTTTTTAAGTCAAAATGACTGTATTTTTGTCTTTTAGTCTTAAAAAGCCGGTTTTAGACAAGATAACTGCATTTGGTCTCCAATGGCCTGTTTTAGTCTCCAAGTATCAAAAAAGCCGTTTTTAGTCAAAATAGCTGCATTTGGTCACCAAAGGTCTGAAAATTGTTTTTTTGTCTAAATGACTGTATTTTTGTCTTTTACAGTCTTAAAAAGCCGGTTTTAGACAAGAAATCTGCATTTTGTCTCCAATGGCCTCAAAAAAATGTTTTGGGTCAAAATGACTGTATTTTGGTCTCTCTATATTTTTTAATCAAAACTACTGCATTTGGTCACCAAAGGTCTGAAAAAAATTTTTGAAATCAAAATTACTGTATTTTTGTCTTTTAGTCTTAAAAAGCCGGTTTTAGACAAGATAACTGCATTTGGTCTCTAATGGCCTGAAAATATTCTTTCAGTATTTTGGTCTCCAATTGTCTAAAAAGCCTTTTTTAGTCAAAATAACTGCATTTGGTCACCAAAGGTCTGAAAATTTTTTTAGTCAAAATGACTATTTTTGTCTTTTAGATTCTTAAAAAAGTCGGTTTAGACAAGATAACTGCATTTTGTCTTCAATGGCCTGAAAAACTGTGGGTCACAATGACTGTATTTTGGTCTTCAAGTGTCTAAAAAGCCTTTTTTTTAGTCAAAAGAACTGCATTTGGTCACCAAAGGTCTGAAAATTTTTTTTAAGTCAAAATGACTGTATTTTTGTCTTTTAGTCTTAAAAAGCCGGTTTTAGACAAGATAACTGCATGTGGTCTCCAATGGCCTACAAAACTATGTGGGTCACAATGACTGTATTTTGGTCTTCAAGTGTCTTAAAAGCCTTTTTTAGTCAAAAGAACTGCATTTGGTCACCAAAGGTCTGAAAACATTTTTTAGTCAAAATGACTGTATTTTTGTCTTTTAGAGTCTTAAAAAGCCGGTTTTAGACAAGATAACTGCATTTGGTCTCCAATGGCCTACAAAACTATGTGGGTCACAATGACTGTATTTTGGTCTTCAAGTGTCTAAAAATCCTTTTTTAGTCAAAAGAACTGCATTTTGTTCACCAAAGGTCTGAAAACATTTTTTAGTCAAAATGACTGAATTTTGTTTTTTTAGAGTCTTATAAAGACGGTTTTAGGCAAGATAACTGCAGTTTGTCTCCAATGGCCTGAAAAAACTTTTTGGGTAAAATGACTGTATTTTGGTCTCCAATTGTCTAAAAAGCCTTTTTTAGTCAAAATAACTGCATTTGGTCACCAAAGGTCTGGAAAAAAATTTAGTCAAAATAACTGTATTTTTGTCTTTTACAGTCTTAAAAAGCCGGTTTTAGACGATAACTGCATTTAGTAACCAATGGCCTGAAAAAATATTTTTGGTCAAAATGACTCTATTTTGGTCTCCAAGTGTCTAAAAAGCCTTTTTTAGTCAAAATAACTTTATTTGATCACCAAAGGTGTGAAAAAACTTTTAGTCAAAATGACTGTATTTTTGTCTTTTAAAGTCTTAAAACGCTTGTATTAGACACGATAACTGCATTTGCTCTCCAATGGCCTGAAATTTTATTTTTTAGTCAAAATGACTCTGTTTTGGTCTCCAAGTATGAAAAAAGCCTTTTATAGTCAAAATAGCTGCATTTGGTCACCAAAGGTCTGAAAATTGTTTTTTGTCTAAATGACTGTATTTTTGTCTTTTACAGTCTTAAAAAGCCGGTTTTAGACAAGAAATCTGCATTTTGTCTCCAATGGCCTGAAAAAATGTTTTGGGTCAAAATGACTGTATTTTGGTCTCTATATTTAAGTCAAAATGACTGTATTTTCGTCTTTTAGTCTTAAAAAGTCGGTTTTAGACAAGATAACTGCATTTGGTCTCCAATGGCCTGAAAAAAAATTTTTGGTCAAAATGACTGTATTTTGGTCTCCAATTGTCTAAAAAGCCTTTTTTAGTCAAAATAACTGCATTTGTCACCAAAGGTCTGGAAAAAAATTTAGTCAAAATAACTGTATTTTTGTCTTTTACAGTCTTAAAAACCTGGTTTTAGACGATAACTGCATTTGGTAACTAATGGCCTGAAAAAATGTTTTTGGTCAAAATGACTGTATTTTGGTCTCCAATTGTCTAAAAAGCCTTTTTTAGTCAAAATAACTGCATTTGGTCACCAAAGGTCTGAAAAAAAATTCAGTCAAAATGACTATTTTTGTCTTTTAGATTCTTAAAAAAGTCGGTTTAGACAAGATAACTGCATTTTGTCTTCAATGGCCTGAAAAACTGTGGGTCACAATGACTGTATTTTGGTCTCCAATTGTCTAAAAAGCCTTTTTTAGTCAAAATAACTGCATTTGTCACCAAAGGTCTGGAAAAAATTTAGTCAAAATAACTGTATTTTTGTCTTTTACAGTCTTAAAAAGCCGGTTTTAGACGATAACTGCATTTGGTAACTAATGGCCTGAAAAAATGTTTTTGGTCAAAATGACTGTATTTTGGTCTCCAATTGTCTAAAAAGCCTTTTTTAGTCAAAATAACTGCATTTGGTCACCAAAGGTCTGAAAAAAAATTCAGTCAAAATGACTATTTTTGTCTTTTAGATTCTTAAAAAAGTCGGTTTAGACAAGATAACTGCATTTTGTCTTCAATGGCCTGAAAAACTGTGGGTCACAATGACTGTATTTTGGTCTTCAAGTGTCTAAAAAGCCTTTTTTTAGTCAAAAGAACTGCATTTGGTCACGAAAGGTCGGAAATCATTTTTTAGTCAAAATGACTGTATTTTTGGCTTTTAGAGTCTTAAAAATCCGGTTTTAGACAAGATAACTGCATTTGGTCTCCAATGGCCTGAAAAAATATTTGGGGTCAAAATGACGGTATTTTGGTCTCCAATTGTTTAAAAAGCCTTTTTAGTCAAAATAACTGCATTTGGTCACCAAAGGTCTGAAAAAAATTTAGTCAAAATGAATATTTTTGTCTTTTAGATTCTTATAAAGCCGGTTTTAGACAAGATAACTGCATTTGGTCTCCAATGGCCTACAAAACTATGTGGGTCACAATGACTGTATTTTGGTCTTCAAGTGTCTATAAAGCCTTTTTTAGTCAAAAGAACTGCATTTGGTCACCAAAGGTCTGAAAACCTTTTTTAGTCAAAATGACTGTATTTTTGTCTTTTAGAGTCTTAAAAAGCCGGTTTTAGACAAGATAACTGCATTTGGTCTCCAATGGCCTACAAAACTATGTGGGTCACAATGACTGTATTTTTGTCTTCAAGTGTCTAAAAATCCTTTTTTAGTCAAAAGAACTGCATTTTGTTCACCAAAGGTCTGAAAACATTTTTTAGTCAAAATGACTGAATTTTGTTTTTTAGAGTCTTATAAAGACGGTTTTAGGCAAGATAACTGCAGTTTGTCTCCAATGGCCTGAAAAAACTTTTTGGGTAAAATGACTGTATTTTGGTCTCCAAGTGTCTAAAAATTCTTTTTTAGTCAAAAGAACTGCATTTGGTCACCAAAGGTCGGAAATCATTTTTTAGTCAAAATGACTGTATTTTTGGCTTTTAGAGTCTTAAAAAGCCGGTTTTAGGGAAGATATTTGCAGTTTGACTCCAATGGCCTGAAAAAACTTTTTGGGTAAAATGACTGTATTTGTGTCTCCAATTGTTTAAAAAGCCTTTTTAGTGAAAATAACTGCATTTGGTCACCAAAGGTCTGAAAAAAAATTTAGTCAAAATGAATATTTTTGTCTTTTAGATTCTTATAAAGCCGGTTTAGACAAAATAACTGCATTTTGTCTTCAATGGCCTGAAAAAACTATTTGGGTCAAAATGACTGTATTTTGTTCTTCAAGTGTCTAAAAAGCCTTTTTTAGTCAAAATAACTGCATTTGGTCACCAAAGGTCTGAAATTTTTTTTAAGTCAAAATGACTGTATTTTTGTCTTTTAGTCTTAAAAAGCCGGTTTTAGACAAGATAACTGCATATGGTCTCCAATGGCCTGAAAAAAATTTTGGGGTCAAAATGACTGTATTTTGGTCTCCAATTGTCTAAAAAGCCTTTTTTAGTCAAAATAACTGCATTTGGTCACCAAAGGTCTGGAAAAAAATTTAGTCAAAATAACTGTATTTTTGTCTTTTAAAGTCTTAAAACGCTTGTATTAGACACGATAACTGCATTTGCTCTCCAATGGCCTGAAATTTTATTTTTTTGGTCAAAATGACTCTGTTTTGGTCTCCAAGTATGAAAAAAGCCTTTTATAGTCAAAATAGCTGCATTTGGTCACCAAAGGTCTGAAAATTGTTTTTTTGTCTAAATGACTGTATTTTTGTCTTTTACAGTCTTAAAAAGCCGGTTTTAGACAAGAAATCTGCATTTTGTCTCCAATGGCCTGAAAAAATGTTTTGGGTCAAAATGACTGTATTTTGGTCTCTCTATATTTTTTAGTCAAAATAACTGCATTTGGTCACCAAAGGTCTGGAAAAAAAATTTTAAGTCAAAATTAATGTTTTTTTGTCTTTTAGTCTTAAAAAGTCGGTTTTAGACAAGATAACTGCATTTGATCTCCAATGGCCTGAAAAAAAATTTTTGGTCAAAATGACTGTATTTTGGTCTCCAATTGTCTAAAAAGCCTTTTTTAGTCAAAATAACTGCATTTGGTCACCAAAGGTCTGGAAAAAAATTTAGTCAAAATAACTGTATTTTTGTCTTTTACAGTCTTAAAAAGCCGGTTTTAGACGATAACTGCATTTGGTAACTAATGGCCTGAAAAAATGTTTTTGGTCAAAATGACTCTATTTTGGTCTCCAAGTGTCTAAAAAGCCTTTTTTAGTCAAAATAACTTTATTTGATCACCAAAGGTGTGAAAAAACTTTTAGTCAAAATGACTGTATTTTTGTCTTTTAAAGTCTTAAAACGCTTGAATTAGACACGATATCTGCATTTGCTCTCCAATATCCTGAAATTTTATTTTTTGGTCAAAATGACTCTGTTTTAGTCTCCAAGTATCAAAAAAGCCGTTTTTTTGGCAAAATAGCTGCATTTGGTCACCAAAGGTCTGAAAATTGTTTTTTAAGTCAAAATGACTGTATTTTTGTCTTTTAGTCTTAAAAAGCCGGTTTTAGACAAGATAACTGCATTTGGTCTCCAATGGCCTGTTTTAGTCTCCAAGTATCAAAAAAGCCGTTTTTAGTCAAAATAGCTGCATTTGGTCACCAAAGGTCTGAAAATTGTTTTTTTGTCTAAATGACTGTATTTTTGTCTTTTACAGTCTTAAAAAGCCGGTTTTAGACAAGAAATCTGCATTTTGTCTCCAATGGCCTCAAAAAAATGTTTTGGGTCAAAATGACTGTATTTTGGTCTCTCTATATTTTTTAATCAAAACTACTGCATTTGGTCACCAAAGGTCTGAAAAAAATTTTTGAAATCAAAATTACTGTATTTTTGTCTTTTAGTCTTAAAAAGCCGGTTTTAGACAAGATAACTGCATTTGGTCTCTAATGGCCTGAAAATATTCTTTCAGTATTTTGGTCTCCAATTGTCTAAAAAGCCTTTTTTAGTCAAAATAACTGCATTTGGTCACCAAAGGTCTGAAAATTTTTTTAGTCAAAATGACTATTTTTGTCTTTTAGATTCTTAAAAAAGTCGGTTTAGACAAGATAACTGCATTTTGTCTTCAATGGCCTGAAAAACTGTGGGTCACAATGACTGTATTTTGGTCTTCAAGTGTCTAAAAAGCCTTTTTTTTAGTCAAAAGAACTGCATTTGGTCACCAAAGGTCTGAAAATTTTTTTTAAGTCAAAATGACTGTATTTTTGTCTTTTAGTCTTAAAAAGCCGGTTTTAGACAAGATAACTGCATGTGGTCTCCAATGGCCTACAAAACTATGTGGGTCACAATGACTGTATTTTGGTCTTCAAGTGTCTTAAAAGCCTTTTTTAGTCAAAAGAACTGCATTTGGTCACCAAAGGTCTGAAAACATTTTTTAGTCAAAATGACTGTATTTTTGTCTTTTAGAGTCTTAAAAAGCCGGTTTTAGACAAGATAACTGCATTTGGTCTCCAATGGCCTACAAAACTATGTGGGTCACAATGACTGTATTTTGGTCTTCAAGTGTCTAAAAATCCTTTTTTAGTCAAAAGAACTGCATTTTGTTCACCAAAGGTCTGAAAACATTTTTTAGTCAAAATGACTGAATTTTGTTTTTTTAGAGTCTTATAAAGACGGTTTTAGGCAAGATAACTGCAGTTTGTCTCCAATGGCCTGAAAAAACTTTTTGGGTAAAATGACTGTATTTTGGTCTCCAATTGTCTAAAAAGCCTTTTTTAGTCAAAATAACTGCATTTGGTCACCAAAGGTCTGGAAAAAAATTTAGTCAAAATAACTGTATTTTTGTCTTTTACAGTCTTAAAAAGCTGGTTTTAGACGATAACTGCATTTAGTAACCAATGGCCTGAAAAAATATTTTTGGTCAAAATGACTCTATTTTGGTCTCCAAGTGTCTAAAAAGCCTTTTTTAGTCAAAATAACTTTATTTGATCACCAAAGGTGTGAAAAAACTTTTAGTCAAAATGACTGTATTTTTGTCTTTTAAAGTCTTAAAACGCTTGTATTAGACACGATAACTGCATTTGCTCTCCAATGGCCTGAAATTTTATTTTTTAGTCAAAATGACTCTGTTTTGGTCTCCAAGTATGAAAAAAGCCTTTTATAGTCAAAATAGCTGCATTTGGTCACCAAAGGTCTGAAAATTGTTTTTTGTCTAAATGACTGTATTTTTGTCTTTTACAGTCTTAAAAAGCCGGTTTTAGACAAGAAATCTGCATTTTGTCTCCAATGGCCTGAAAAAATGTTTTGGGTCAAAATGACTGTATTTTGGTCTCTCTATATTTTTTAGTCAAAATAACTGCATTTGGTCACCAAAGGTCTGGAAAAAAAATTTTAAGTCAAAATTAATGTTTTTTTGTCTTTTAGTCTTAAAAAGTCGGTTTTAGACAAGATAACTGCATTTGATCTCCAATGGCCTGAAAAAAATTTTTTGGTCAAAATGACTGTATTTTGGTCTCCAATTGTCTAAAAAGCCTTTTTTAGTCAAAATAACTGCATTTGGTCACCAAAGGTCTGGAAAAAAATTTAGTCAAAATAACTGTATTTTTGTCTTTTACAGTCTTAAAAAGCCGGTTTTAGACGATAACTGCATTTGGTAACTAATGGCCTGAAAAAATGTTTTTGGTCAAAATGACTCTATTTTGGTCTCCAAGTGTCTAAAAAGCCTTTTTTAGTCAAAATAACTTTATTTGATCACCAAAGGTGTGAAAAAACTTTTAGTCAAAATGACTGTATTTTTGTCTTTTAAAGTCTTAAAACGCTTGAATTAGACACGATATCTGCATTTGCTCTCCAATATCCTGAAATTTTATTTTTTGGTCAAAATGACTCTGTTTTAGTATCCAAGTATCAAAAAAGCCGTTTTTTTGGCAAAATAGCTGCATTTGGTCACCAAAGGTCTGAAAATTGTTTTTTAAGTCAAAATGACTGTATTTTTGTCTTTTAGTCTTAAAAAGCCGGTTTTAGACAAGATAACTGCATTTGGTCTCCAATGGCCTGTTTTAGTCTCCAAGTATCAAAAAAGCCGTTTTTAGTCAAAATAGCTGCATTTGGTCACCAAAGGTCTGAAAATTGTTTTTTTGTCTAAATGACTGTATTTTTGTCTTTTACAGTCTTAAAAAGCCGGTTTTAGACAAGAAATCTGCATTTTGTCTCCAATGGCCTCAAAAAAATGTTTTGGGTCAAAATGACTGTATTTTGGTCTCTCTATATTTTTTAATCAAAACTACTGCATTTGGTCACCAAAGGTCTGAAAAAAAATTTTGAAATCAAAATTACTGTATTTTTGTCTTTTAGTCTTAAAAAGCCGGTTTTAGACAAGATAACTGCATTTGGTCTCTAATGGCCTGAAAATATTCTTTCAGTATTTTGGTCTCCAATTGTCTAAAAAGCCTTTTTTAGTCAAAATAACTGCATTTGGTCACCAAAGGTCTGAAAATTTTTTTAGTCAAAATGACTATTTTTGTCTTTTAGATTCTTAAAAAAGTCGGTTTAGACAAGATAACTGCATTTTGTCTTCAATGGCCTGAAAAACTGTGGGTCACAATGACTGTATTTTGGTCTTCAAGTGTCTAAAAAGCCTTTTTTTTAGTCAAAAGAACTGCATTTGGTCACCAAAGGTCTGAAAATTTTTTTTAAGTCAAAATGACTGTATTTTTGTCTTTTAGTCTTAAAAAGCCGGTTTTAGACAAGATAACTGCATGTGGTCTCCAATGGCCTACAAAACTATGTGGGTCACAATGACTGTATTTTGGTCTTCAAGTGTCTTAAAAGCCTTTTTTAGTCAAAAGAACTGCATTTGGTCACCAAAGGTCTGAAAACATTTTTTAGTCAAAATGACTGTATTTTTGTCTTTTAGAGTCTTAAAAAGCCGGTTTTAGACAAGATAACTGCATTTGGTCTCCAATGGCCTACAAAACTATGTGGGTCACAATGACTGTATTTTGGTCTTCAAGTGTCTAAAAATCCTTTTTTAGTCAAAAGAACTGCATTTTGTTCACCAAAGGTCTGAAAACATTTTTTAGTCAAAATGACTGAATTTTGTTTTTTTAGAGTCTTATAAAGACGGTTTTAGGCAAGATAACTGCAGTTTGTCTCCAATGGCCTGAAAAAACTTTTTGGGTAAAATGACTGTATTTTGGTCTCCAATTGTCTAAAAAGCCTTTTTTAGTCAAAATAACTGCATTTGGTCACCAAAGGTCTGGAAAAAAATTTAGTCAAAATAACTGTATTTTTGTCTTTTACAGTCTTAAAAAGCCGGTTTTAGACGATAACTGCATTTAGTAACCAATGGCCTGAAAAAATATTTTTGGTCAAAATGACTCTATTTTGGTCTCCAAGTGTCTAAAAAGCCTTTTTTAGTCAAAATAACTTTATTTGATCACCAAAGGTGTGAAAAAACTTTTAGTCAAAATGACTGTATTTTTGTCTTTTAAAGTCTTAAAACGCTTGTATTAGACACGATAACTGCATTTGCTCTCCAATGGCCTGAAATTTTATTTTTTAGTCAAAATGACTCTGTTTTGGTCTCCAAGTATGAAAAAAGCCTTTTATAGTCAAAATAGCTGCATTTGGTCACCAAAGGTCTGAAAATTGTTTTTTGTCTAAATGACTGTATTTTTGTCTTTTACAGTCTTAAAAAGCCGGTTTTAGACAAGAAATCTGCATTTTGTCTCCAATGGCCTGAAAAAATGTTTTGGGTCAAAATGACTGTATTTTGGTCTCTATATTTAAGTCAAAATGACTGTATTTTCGTCTTTTAGTCTTAAAAAGTCGGTTTTAGACAAGATAACTGCATTTGGTCTCCAATGGCCTGAAAAAAAATTTTTGGTCAAAATGACTGTATTTTGGTCTCCAATTGTCTAAAAAGCCTTTTTTAGTCAAAATAACTGCATTTGTCACCAAAGGTCTGGAAAAAAATTTAGTCAAAATAACTGTATTTTTGTCTTTTACAGTCTTAAAAAGCCGGTTTTAGACGATAACTGCATTTGGTAACTAATGGCCTGAAAAAATGTTTTTGGTCAAAATGACTGTATTTTGGTCTCCAATTGTCTAAAAAGCCTTTTTTAGTCAAAATAACTGCATTTGGTCACCAAAGGTCTGAAAAAAAATTCAGTCAAAATGACTATTTTTGTCTTTTAGATTCTTAAAAAAGTCGGTTTAGACAAGATAACTGCATTTTGTCTTCAATGGCCTGAAAAACTGTGGGTCACAATGACTGTATTTTGGTCTCCAATTGTCTAAAAAGCCTTTTTTAGTCAAAATAACTGCATTTGTCACCAAAGGTCTGGAAAAAATTTAGTCAAAATAACTGTATTTTTGTCTTTTACAGTCTTAAAAAGCCGGTTTTAGACGATAACTGCATTTGGTAACTAATGGCCTGAAAAAATGTTTTTGGTCAAAATGACTGTATTTTGGTCTCCAATTGTCTAAAAAGCCTTTTTTAGTCAAAATAACTGCATTTGGTCACCAAAGGTCTGAAAAAAAATTCAGTCAAAATGACTATTTTTGTCTTTTAGATTCTTAAAAAAGTCGGTTTAGACAAGATAACTGCATTTTGTCTTCAATGGCCTGAAAAACTGTGGGTCACAATGACTGTATTTTGGTCTTCAAGTGTCTAAAAAGCCTTTTTTTAGTCAAAAGAACTGCATTTGGTCACCAAAGGTCGGAAATCATTTTTTAGTCAAAATGACTGTATTTTTGGCTTTTAGAGTCTTAAAAATCCGGTTTTAGACAAGATAACTGCATTTGGTCTCCAATGGCCTGAAAAAATATTTGGGGTCAAAATGACGGTATTTTGGTCTCCAATTGTTTAAAAAGCCTTTTTAGTCAAAATAACTGCATTTGGTCACCAAAGGTCTGAAAAAAATTTAGTCAAAATGAATATTTTTGTCTTTTAGATTCTTATAAAGCCGGTTTTAGACAAGATAACTGCATTTGGTCTCCAATGGCCTACAAAACTATGTGGATCACAATGACTGTATTTTGGTCTTCAAGTGTCTATAAAGCCTTTTTTAGTCAAAAGAACTGCATTTGGTCACCAAAGGTCTGAAAACCTTTTTTAGTCAAAATGACTGTATTTTTGTCTTTTAGAGTCTTAAAAAGCCGGTTTTAGACAAGATAACTGCATTTGGTCTCCAATGGCCTACAAAACTATGTGGGTCACAATGACTGTATTTTTGTCTTCAAGTGTCTAAAAATCCTTTTTTAGTCAAAAGAACTGCATTTTGTTCACCAAAGGTCTGAAAACATTTTTTAGTCAAAATGACTGAATTTTGTTTTTTAGAGTCTTATAAAGACGGTTTTAGGCAAGATAACTGCAGTTTGTCTCCAATGGCCTGAAAAAACTTTTTGGGTAAAATGACTGTATTTTGGTCTCCAAGTGTCTAAAAATTCTTTTTTAGTCAAAAGAACTGCATTTGGTCACCAAAGGTCGGAAATCATTTTTTTAGTCAAAATGACTGTATTTTTGGCTTTTAGAGTCTTAAAAAGCCGGTTTTAGGGAAGATATTTGCAGTTTGACTCCAATGGCCTGAAAAAACTTTTTGGGTAAAATGACTGTATTTGTGTCTCCAATTGTTTAAAAAGCCTTTTTAGTGAAAATAACTGCATTTGGTCACCAAAGGTCTGAAAAAAAATTTAGTCAAAATGAATATTTTTGTCTTTTAGATTCTTATAAAGCCGGTTTAGACAAAATAACTGCATTTTGTCTTCAATGGCCTGAAAAAACTATTTGGGTCAAAATGACTGTATTTTGTTCTTCAAGTGTCTAAAAAGCCTTTTTTAGTCAAAATAACTGCATTTGGTCACCAAAGGTCTGAAATTTTTTTTAAGTCAAAATGACTGTATTTTTGTCTTTTAGTCTTAAAAAGCCGGTTTTAGACAAGATAACTGCATATGGTCTCCAATGGCCTGAAAAAAATTTTGGGGTCAAAATGACTGTATTTTGGTCTCCAATTGTCTAAAAAGCCTTTTTTAGTCAAAATAACTGCATTTGGTCACCAAAGGTCTGGAAAAAAATTTAGTCAAAATAACTGTATTTTTGTCTTTTAAAGTCTTAAAACGCTTGTATTAGACACGATAACTGCATTTGCTCTCCAATGGCCTGAAATTTTATTTTTTTGGTCAAAATGACTCTGTTTTGGTCTCCAAGTATGAAAAAAGCCTTTTATAGTCAAAATAGCTGCATTTGGTCACCAAAGGTCTGAAAATTGTTTTTTTGTCTAAATGACTGTATTTTTGTCTTTTACAGTCTTAAAAAGCCGGTTTTAGACAAGAAATCTGCATTTTGTCTCCAATGGCCTGAAAAAATGTTTTGGGTCAAAATGACTGTATTTTGGTCTCTCTATATTTTTTAGTCAAAATAACTGCATTTGGTCACCAAAGGTCTGGAAAAAAAATTTTAAGTCAAAATTAATGTTTTTTTGTCTTTTAGTCTTAAAAAGTCGGTTTTAGACGATAACTGCATTTGGTAACTAATGGCCTGAAAAAATGTTTTTGGTCAAAATGACTCTATTTTGGTCTCCAATTGTCTAAAAAGCCTTTTTTAGTCAAAATAACTGCATTTGGTCACCAAAGGTCTGGAAAAAAATTTAGTCAAAATAACTGTATTTTTGTCTTTTACAGTCTTAAAAAGCCGGTTTTAGACGATAACTGCATTTGGTAACTAATGGCCTGAAAAAATGTTTTTGGTCAAAATGACTCTATTTTGGTCTCCAAGTGTCTAAAAAGCCTTTTTTAGTCAAAATAACTTTATTTGATCACCAAAGGTGTGAAAAAACTTTTAGTCAAAATGACTGTATTTTTGTCTTTTAAAGTCTTAAAACGCTTGAATTAGACACGATATCTGCATTTGCTCTCCAATATCCTGAAATTTTATTTTTTGGTCAAAATGACTCTGTTTTAGTCTCCAAGTATCAAAAAAGCCGTTTTTTTGGCAAAATAGCTGCATTTGGTCACCAAAGGTCTGAAAATTGTTTTTTAAGTCAAAATGACTGTATTTTTGTCTTTTAGTCTTAAAAAGCCGGTTTTAGACAAGATAACTGCATTTGGTCTCCAATGGCCTGTTTTAGTCTCCAAGTATCAAAAAAGCCGTTTTTAGTCAAAATAGCTGCATTTGGTCACCAAAGGTCTGAAAATTGTTTTTTTGTCTAAATGACTGTATTTTTGTCTTTTACAGTCTTAAAAAGCCGGTTTTAGACAAGAAATCTGCATTTTGTCTCCAATGGCCTCAAAAAAATGTTTTGGGTCAAAATGACTGTATTTTGGTCTCTCTATATTTTTTAATCAAAACTACTGCATTTGGTCACCAAAGGTCTGAAAAAAATTTTTGAAATCAAAATTACTGTATTTTTGTCTTTTAGTCTTAAAAAGCCGGTTTTAGACAAGATAACTGCATTTGGTCTCTAATGGCCTGAAAATATTCTTTCAGTATTTTGGTCTCCAATTGTCTAAAAAGCCTTTTTTAGTCAAAATAACTGCATTTGGTCACCAAAGGTCTGAAAATTTTTTTAGTCAAAATGACTATTTTTGTCTTTTAGATTCTTAAAAAAGTCGGTTTAGACAAGATAACTGCATTTTGTCTTCAATGGCCTGAAAAACTGTGGGTCACAATGACTGTATTTTGGTCTTCAAGTGTCTAAAAAGCCTTTTTTTTAGTCAAAAGAACTGCATTTGGTCACCAAAGGTCTGAAAATTTTTTTTAAGTCAAAATGACTGTATTTTTGTCTTTTAGTCTTAAAAAGCCGGTTTTAGACAAGATAACTGCATGTGGTCTCCAATGGCCTACAAAACTATGTGGGTCACAATGACTGTATTTTGGTCTTCAAGTGTCTTAAAAGCCTTTTTTAGTCAAAAGAACTGCATTTGGTCACCAAAGGTCTGAAAACATTTTTTAGTCAAAATGACTGTATTTTTGTCTTTTAGAGTCTTAAAAAGCCGGTTTTAGACAAGATAACTGCATTTGGTCTCCAATGGCCTACAAAACTATGTGGGTCACAATGACTGTATTTTGGTCTTCAAGTGTCTAAAAATCCTTTTTTAGTCAAAAGAACTGCATTTTGTTCACCAAAGGTCTGAAAACATTTTTTAGTCAAAATGACTGAATTTTGTTTTTTTAGAGTCTTATAAAGACGGTTTTAGGCAAGATAACTGCAGTTTGTCTCCAATGGCCTGAAAAAACTTTTTGGGTAAAATGACTGTATTTTGGTCTCCAATTGTCTAAAAAGCCTTTTTTAGTCAAAATAACTGCATTTGGTCACCAAAGGTCTGGAAAAAAATTTAGTCAAAATAACTGTATTTTTGTCTTTTACAGTCTTAAAAAGCCGGTTTTAGACGATAACTGCATTTAGTAACCAATGGCCTGAAAAAATATTTTTGGTCAAAATGACTCTATTTTGGTCTCCAAGTGTCTAAAAAGCCTTTTTTAGTCAAAATAACTTTATTTGATCACCAAAGGTGTGAAAAAACTTTTAGTCAAAATGACTGTATTTTTGTCTTTTAAAGTCTTAAAACGCTTGTATTAGACACGATAACTGCATTTGCTCTCCAATGGCCTGAAATTTTATTTTTTAGTCAAAATGACTCTGTTTTGGTCTCCAAGTATGAAAAAAGCCTTTTATAGTCAAAATAGCTACATTTGGTCACCAAAGGTCTGAATATTGTTTTTTGTCTAAATGACTGTATTTTTGTCTTTTACAGTCTTAAAAAGCCGGTTTTAGACAAGAAATCTGCATTTTGTCTCCAATGGCCTGAAAAAATGTTTTGGGTCAAAATGACTGTATTTTGGTCTCTATATTTAAGTCAAAATGACTGTATTTTCGTCTTTTAGTCTTAAAAAGTCGGTTTTAGACAAGATAACTGCATTTGGTCTCCAATGGCCTGAAAAAAAATTTTTGGTCAAAATGACTGTATTTTGGTCTCCAATTGTCTAAAAAGCCTTTTTTAGTCAAAATAACTGCATTTGTCACCAAAGGTCTGGAAAAAAATTTAGTCAAAATAACTGTATTTTTGTCTTTTACAGTCTTAAAAAGCCGGTTTTAGACGATAACTGCATTTGGTAACTAATGGCCTGAAAAAATGTTTTTGGTCAAAATGACTGTATTTTGGTCTCCAATTGTCTAAAAAGCCTTTTTTAGTCAAAATAACTGCATTTGGTCACCAAAGGTCTGAAAAAAAATTCAGTCAAAATGACTATTTTTGTCTTTTAGATTCTTAAAGAAGTCGGTTTAGACAAGATAACTGCATTTTGTCTTCAATGGCCTGAAAAACTGTGGGTCACAATGACTGTATTTTGGTCTCCAATTGTCTAAAAAGCCTTTTTTAGTCAAAATAACTGCATTTGTCACCAAAGGTCTGGAAAAAATTTAGTCAAAATAACTGTATTTTTGTCTTTTACAGTCTTAAAAAGCCGGTTTTAGACGATAACTGCATTTGGTAACTAATGGCCTGAAAAAATGTTTTTGGTCAAAATGACTGTATTTTGGTCTCCAATTGTCTAAAAAGCCTTTTTTAGTCAAAATAACTGCATTTGGTCACCAAAGGTCTGAAAAAAAATTCAGTCAAAATGACTATTTTTGTCTTTTAGATTCTTAAAAAAGTCGGTTTAGACAAGATAACTGCATTTTGTCTTCAATGGCCTGAAAAACTGTGGGTCACAATGACTGTATTTTGGTCTTCAAGTGTCTAAAAAGCCTTTTTTTAGTCAAAAGAACTGCATTTGGTCACCAAAGGTCGGAAATCATTTTTTAGTCAAAATGACTGTATTTTTGGCTTTTAGAGTCTTAAAAATCCGGTTTTAGACAAGATAACTGCATTTGGTCTCCAATGGCCTGAAAAAATATTTGGGGTCAAAATGACGGTATTTTGGTCTCCAATTGTTTAAAAAGCCTTTTTAGTCAAAATAACTGCATTTGGTCACCAAAGGTCTGAAAAAAATTTAGTCAAAATGAATATTTTTGTCTTTTAGATTCTTATAAAGCCGGTTTTAGACAAGATAACTGCATTTGGTCTCCAATGGCCTACAAAACTATGTGGGTCACAATGACTGTATTTTGGTCTTCAAGTGTCTATAAAGCCTTTTTTAGTCAAAAGAACTGCATTTGGTCACCAAAGGTCTGAAAACCTTTTTTAGTCAAAATGACTGTATTTTTGTCTTTTAGAGTCTTAAAAAGCCGGTTTTAGACAAGATAACTGCATTTGGTCTCCAATGGCCTACAAAACTATGTGGGTCACAATGACTGTATTTTTGTCTTCAAGTGTCTAAAAATCCTTTTTTAGTCAAAAGAACTGCATTTTGTTCACCAAAGGTCTGAAAACATTTTTTAGTCAAAATGACTGAATTTTTGGCTTTTAGAGTCTTAAAAAGCCGGTTTTAGGGAAGATATTTGCAGTTTGACTCCAATGGCCTGAAAAAACTTTTTGGGTAAAATGACTGTATTTGTGTCTCCAATTGTTTAAAAAGCCTTTTTAGTGAAAATAACTGCATTTGGTCACCAAAGGTCTGAAAAAAAATTTAGTCAAAATGAATATTTTTGTCTTTTAGATTCTTATAAAGCCGGTTTAGACAAAATAACTGCATTTTGTCTTCAATGGCCTGAAAAAACTATTTGGGTCAAAATGACTGTATTTTGTTCTTCAAGTGTCTAAAAAGCCTTTTTTAGTCAAAATAACTGCATTTGGTCACCAAAGGTCTGAAATTTTTTTTAAGTCAAAATGACTGTATTTTTGTCTTTTAGTCTTAAAAAGCCGGTTTTAGACAAGATAACTGCATTTGGTCTCCAATGGCCTGAAAAAAATTTTGGGGTCAAAATGACTGTATTTTGGTCTCCAATTGTCTAAAAAGCCTTTTTTAGTCAAAATAACTGCATTTGGTCACCAAAGGTCTGGAAAAAAATTTAGTCAAAATAACTGTATTTTTGTCTTTTAAAGTCTTAAAACGCTTGTATTAGACATGATAACTGCATTTGCTCTCCAATGGCCTGAAATTTTATTTTTTGGTCAAAATGACTCTGTTTTGGTCTCCAAGTATGAAAAAAGCCTTTTATAGTCAAAATAGCTGCATTTGGTCACCAAAGGTCTGAAAATTGTTTTTTTGTCTAAATGACTGTATTTTTGTCTTTTACAGTCTTAAAAAGCCGGTTTTAGACAAGAAATCTGCATTTTGTCTCCAATGGCCTGAAAAAATGTTTTGGGTCAAAATGACTGTATTTTGGTCTCTCTATATTTTTTAGTCAAAATAACTGCATTTGGTCACCAAAGGTCTGAAAAAAAAATTTTAAGTCAAAATTAATGTTTTTTTGTCTTTTAGTCTTAAAAAGTCGGTTTTAGACAAGATAACTGCATTTGATCTCCAATGGCCTGAAAAAAAATTTTTGGTCAAAATGACTGTATTTTGGTCTCCAATTGTCTAAAAAGCCTTTTTTAGTCAAAATAACTGCATTTGGTCACCAAAGGTCTGGAAAAAAATTTAGTCAAAATAACTGTATTTTTGTCTTTTACAGTCTTAAAAAGCCGGTTTTAGACGATAACTGCATTTGGTAACTAATGGCCTGAAAAAATGTTTTTGGTCAAAATGACTCTATTTTGGTCTCCAAGTGTCTAAAAAGCCTTTTTTAGTCAAAATAACTTTATTTGATCACCAAAGGTGTGAAAAAACTTTTAGTCAAAATGACTGTATTTTTGTCTTTTAAAGTCTTAAAACGCTTGAATTAGACACGATATCTGCATTTGCTCTCCAATGGCCTGAAATTTTATTTTTTGGTCAAAATGACTCTGTTTTAGTCTCCAAGTATCAAAAAAGCCGTTTTTTGGCAAAATAGCTGCATTTGGTCACCAAAGGTCTGAAAATTGTTTTTTAAGTCAAAATGACTGTATTTTTGTCTTTTAGTCTTAAAAAGCCGGTTTTAGACAAGATAACTGCATTTGGTCTCCAATGGCCTGTTTTAGTCTCCAAGTATCAAAAAAGCCGTTTTTAGTCAAAATAGCTGCATTTGGTCACCAAAGGTCTGAAAATTGTTTTTTTGTCTAAATGACTGTATTTTTGTCTTTTACAGTCTTAAAAAGCCGGTTTTAGACAAGAAATCTGCATTTTGTCTCCAATGGCCTCAAAAAAATGTTTTGGGTCAAAATGACTGTATTTTGGTCTCTCTATATTTTTTAATCAAAACTACTGCATTTGGTCACCAAAGGTCTGAAAAAAATTTTTGAAATCAAAATTACTGTATTTTTGTCTTTTAGTCTTAAAAAGCCGGTTTTAGACAAGATAACTGCATTTGGTCTCTAATGGCCTGAAAATATTTTTTCAGTATTTTGGTCTCCAATTGTCTAAAAAGCCTTTTTTAGTCAAAATAACTGCATTTGGTCACCAAAGGTCTGAAAATTTTTTTAGTCAAAATGACTATTTTTGTCTTTTAGATTCTTAAAAAAGTCGGTTTAGACAAGATAACTGCATTTTGTCTTCAATGGCCTGAAAAACTGTGGGTCACAATGACTGTATTTTGGTCTTCAAGTGTCTAAAAAGCCTTTTTTTTAGTCAAAAGAACTGCATTTGGTCACCAAAGGTCTGAAAAATTTTTTTAAGTCAAAATGACTGTATTTTTGTCTTTTAGTCTTAAAAAGCCGGTTTTAGACAAGATAACTGCATGTGGTCTCCAATGGCCTACAAAACTATGTGGGTTACAATGACTGTATTTTGGTCTTCAAGTGTCTTAAAAGCCTTTTTTAGTCAAAAGAACTGCATTTGGTCACCAAAGGTCTGAAAACATTTTTTAGTCAAAATGACTGTATTTTTGTCTTTTAGAGTCTTAAAAAGCCGGTTTTAGACAAGATAACTGCATTTGGTCTCCAATGGCCTACAAAACTATGTGGGTCACAATGACTGTATTTTGGTCTTCAAGTGTCTAAAAATCCTTTTTTAGTCAAAAGAACTGCATTTTGTTCACCAAAGGTCTGAAAACATTTTTTAGTCAAAATGACTGAATTTTGTTTTTTTAGAGTCTTATAAAGACGGTTTTAGGCAAGATAACTGCAGTTTGTCTCCAATGGCCTGAAAAAACTTTTTGGGTAAAATGACTGTATTTTGGTCTCCAATTGTCTAAAAAGCCTTTTTTAGTCAAAATAACTGCATTTGGTCACCAAAGGTCTGGAAAAAAATTTAGTCAAAATAACTGTATTTTTGTCTTTTACAGTCTTAAAAAGCCGGTTTTAGACGATAACTGCATTTAGTAACCAATGGCCTGAAAAAATATTTTTGGTCAAAATGACTCTATTTTGGTCTCCAAGTGTCTAAAAAGCCTTTTTTAGTCAAAATAACTTTATTTGATCACCAAAGGTGTGAAAAAACTTTTAGTCAAAATGACTGTATTTTTGTCTTTTAAAGTCTTAAAACGCTTGTATTAGACACGATAACTGCATTTGCTCTCCAATGGCCTGAAATTTTATTTTTTAGTCAAAATGACTCTGTTTTGGTCTCCAAGTATGAAAAAAGCCTTTTATAGTCAAAATAGCTGCATTTGGTCACCAAAGGTCTGAAAATTGTTTTTTGTCTAAATGACTGTATTTTTGTCTTTTACAGTCTTAAAAAGCCGGTTTTAGACAAGAAATCTGCATTTTGTCTCCAATGGCCTAAAAAAATGTTTTGGGTCAAAATGACTGTATTTTGGTCTCTATATTTAAGTCAAAATGACTGTATTTTTGTCTTTTAGTCTTAAAAAGCCGGTTTTAGACAAGATAACTGCATTTGGTCTCCAATGGCCTGAAAAAAAATTTTTGGTCAAAATGACTGTATTTTGGTCTCCAATTGTCTAAAAAGCCTTTTTTAGTCAAAATAACTGCATTTGTCACCAAAGGTCTGGAAAAAAATTTAGTCAAAATAACTGTATTTTTGTCTTTTACAGTCTTAAAAAGCCGGTTTTAGACGATAACTGCATTTGGTAACTAATGGCCTGAAAAAATGTTTTTGGTCAAAATGACTGTATTTTGGTCTCCAATTGTCTAAAAAGCCTTTTTTAGTCAAAATAACTGCATTTGGTCACCAAAGGTCTGAAAAAAAATTCAGTCAAAATGACTATTTTTGTCTTTTAGATTCTTAAAAAAGTCGGTTTAGACAAGATAACTGCATTTTGTCTTCAATGGCCTGAAAAACTGTGGGTCACAATGACTGTATTTTGGTCTCCAATTGTCTAAAAAGCCTTTTTTAGTCAAAATAACTGCATTTGTCACCAAAGGTCTGGAAAAAATTTAGTCAAAATAACTGTATTTTTGTCTTTTACAGTCTTAAAAAGCCGGTTTTAGACGATAACTGCATTTGGTAACTAATGGCCTGAAAAAATGTTTTTGGTCAAAATGACTGTATTTTGGTCTCCAATTGTCTAAAAAGCCTTTTTTAGTCAAAATAACTGCATTTGGTCACCAAAGGTCTGAAAAAAAATTCAGTCAAAATGACTATTTTTGTCTTTTAGATTCTTAAAAAAGTCGGTTTAGACAAGATAACTGCATTTTGTCTTCAATGGCCTGAAAAACTGTGGGTCACAATGACTGTATTTTGGTCTTCAAGTGTCTAAAAAGCCTTTTTTTAGTCAAAAGAACTGCATTTGGTCACCAAAGGTCGGAAATCATTTTTTAGTCAAAATGACTGTATTTTTGGCTTTTAGAGTCTTAAAAATCCGGTTTTAGACAAGATAACTGCATTTGGTCTCCAATGGCCTGAAAAAATATTTGGGGTCAAAATGACGGTATTTTGGTCTCCAATTGTTTAAAAAGCCTTTTTAGTCAAAATAACTGCATTTGGTCACCAAAGGTCTGAAAAAAATTTAGTCAAAATGAATATTTTTGTCTTTTAGATTCTTATAAAGCCGGTTTTAGACAAGATAACTGCATTTGGTCTCCAATGGCCTACAAAACTATGTGGGTCACAATGACTGTATTTTGGTCTTCAAGTGTCTAAAAATCCTTTTTTAGTCAAAAGAACTGCATTTTGTTCACCAAAGGTCTGAAAACATTTTTTAGTCAAAATGACTGAATTTTGTTTTTTAGAGTCTTATAAAGACGGTTTTAGGCAAGATAACTGCAGTTTGTCTCCAATGGCCTGAAAAAACTTTTTGGGTAAAATGACTGTATTTTGGTCTCCAAGTGTCTAAAAAGCCTTTTTTAGTCAAAAGAACTGCATTTGGTCACCAAAGGTCGGAAATCATTTTTTAGTCAAAATGACTGTATTTTTGGCTTTTAGAGTCTTAAAAAGCCGGTTTTAGGGAAGATAACTGCAGTTTGACTCCAATGGCCTGAAAAAACTTTTTGGGTAAAATGACTGTATTTGTGTCTCCAATTGTTTAAAAAGCCTTTTTAGTGAAAATAACTGCATTTGGTCACCAAAGGTCTGAAAAAAAATTTAGTCAAAATTAATATTTTTGTCTTTTAGATTCTTATAAAGCCGGTTTAGACAAAATAACTGCATTTTGTCTTCAATGGCCTGAAAAAACTATTTGGGTCAAAATGACTGTATTTTGTTCTTCAAGTGTCTAAAAAGCCTTTTTTAGTCAAAATAACTGCATTTGGTCACCAAAGGTCTGGAAAAAAATTTAGTCAAAATAACTGTATTTTTGTCTTTTAAAGTCTTAAAACGCTTGTATTAGACACGATAACTGCATTTGCTCTCCAATGGCCTGAAATTTTATTTTTTGGTCAAAATGACTCTGTTTTGGTCTCCAAGTATGAAAAAAGCCTTTTATAGTCAAAATAGCTGCATTTGGTCACCAAAGGTCTGAAAATTGTTTTTTTGTCTAAATGACTGTATTTTTGTCTTTTACAGTCTTAAAAAGCCGGTTTTAGACTAGAAATCTGCATTTTGTCTCCAATGGCCTGAAAAAATGTTTTGGGTCAAAATGACTGTATTTTGGTCTCTCTATATTTTTTAGTCAAAATAACTGCATTTGGTCACCAAAGGTCTGAAAAAAAAATTTTAAGTCAAAATTAATGTTTTTTTGTCTTTTAGTCTTAAAAAGTCGGTTTTAGACAAGATAACTGCATTTGATCTCCAATGGCCTGAAAAAAATTTTTTGGTCAAAATGACTGTATTTTGGTCTCCAATTGTCTAAAAAGCCTTTTTTAGTCAAAATAACTGCATTTGGCCACCAAAGGTCTGGAAAAAAATTTAGTCAAAATAACTGTATTTTTGTCTTTTACAGTCTTAAAAAGCTGGTTTTAGACGATAACTGCATTTGGTAACTAATGGCCTGAAAAAATGTTTTTGGTCAAAATGACTATTTTGGTCTCCAAGTGTCTAAAAAGCCTTTTTTTTAGTCAAAATAACTTTATTTGATCACCAAAGGTGTGAAAAAACTTTTAGTCAAAATGACTGTATTTTTGTCTTTTAAAGTCTTAAAACGCTTGAATTAGACACGATATCTGCATTTGCTCTCCAATGGCCTGAAATTTTATTTTTTGGTCAAAATGACTGTTTTAGTCTCCAAGTATCAAAAAGGCCGTTTTTTGGCAAAATAGCTGCATTTGGTCACCAAAGGTCTGAAAATTGTTTTTTAAGTCAAAATGACTGTATTTTTGTCTTTTAGTCTTAAAAAGACGGTTTTAGACAAGATAACTGCATTTGGTCTCCAATGGCCTGTTTTAGTCTCCAAGTATCAAAAAAGCCGTTTTTAGTCAAAATAGCTGCATTTGGTCACCAAAGGTCTGAAAATTGTTTTTTTGTCTAAATGACTGTATTTTTGTCTTTTACAGTCTTAAAAAGCCGGTTTTAGACAAGAAATCTGCATTTTGTCTCCAATGGCCTCAAAAAAATGTTTTGGGTCAAAATGACTGTATTTTGGTCTCTCTATATTTTTTAATCAAAACTACTGCATTTGGTCACCAAAGGTCTGAAAAAAATTTTTGAAATCAAAATTACTGTATTTTTGTCTTTTAGTCTTAAAAAGCCGGTTTTAGACAAGATAACTGCATTTGGTCTCTAATGGCCTGAAAATATTTTTTCAGTATTTTGGTCTCCAATTGTCTAAAAAGCCATTTTTAGTCAAAATAACAGCATTTGGTCACCAAAGGTCTGAAAATTTTTTTAGTCAAAATGACTATTTTTGTCTTTTAGATTCTTAAAAAAGTCAGTTTAGACAAGATAACTGCATTTTGTCTTCAATGGCCTGAAAAACTGTGGGTCACAATGACTGTATTTTGGTCTTCAAGTGTCTAAAAAGCCTTTTTTTTAGTCAAAAGAACTGCATTTGGTCACCAAAGGTCTGAAAAATTTTTTTAAGTCAAAATGACTGTATTTTTGTCTTTTAGTCTTAAAAAGCCGGTTTTAGACAAGATAACTGCATGTGGTCTCCAATGGCCTACAAAACGATGTGGGTCACAATGACTGTATTTTGGTCTTCAAGTGTCTTAAAAGCCTTTTTTAGTCAAAAGAACTGCATTTGGTCACCAAAGGTCTGAAAACATTTTTTAGTCAAAATGACTGTATTTTTGTCTTTTAGAGTCTTAAAAAGCCGGTTTTAGACAAGATAACTGCATTTGGTCTCCAATGGCCTACAAAACTATGTGGGTCACAATGACTGTATTTTGGTCTTCAAGTGTCTAAAAATCCTTTTTTGGTCAAAAGAACTGCATTTTGTTCACCAAAGGTCTGAAAACATTTTTTAGTCAAAATGACTGAATTTTGTTTTTTTAGAGTCTTATAAAGACGGTTTTAGGCAAGATAACTGCAGTTTGTCTCCAATGGCCTGAAAAAACTTTTTGGGTAAAATGACTGTATTTTGGTCTCCAATTGTCTAAAAAGCCTTTTTTAGTCAAAATAACTGCATTTGGTCACCAAAGGTCTGGAAAAAAATTTAGTCAAAATAACTGTATTTTTGTCTTTTACAGTCTTAAAAAGCCGGTTTTAGACGATAACTGCATTTAGTAACCAATGGCCTGAAAAAATGTTTTTGGTCAAAATGACTCTATTTTGGTCTCCAAGTGTCTAAAAAGCCTTTTTTAGTCAAAATAACTTTATTTGATCAACAAAGGTGTGAAAAAACTTTTAGTCAAAATGACTGTATTTTTGTCTTTTAAAGTCTTAAAACGCTTGTATTAGACACGATAACTGCATTTGCTCTCCAATGGCCTGAAATTTTATTTTTTAGTCAAAATGACTCTGTTGTGGTCTCCAAGTATGAAAAAAGCCTTTTATAGTCAAAATAGCTGCATTTGGTCACCAAAGGTCTGAAAATTGTTTTTTGTCTAAATGACTGTATTTTTGTCTTTTACAGTCTTAAAAAGCCGGTTTTAGACAAGAAATCTGCATTTTGTCTCCAATGGCCTAAAAAAATGTTTTGGGTCAAAATGACTGTATTTTGGTCTCTATATTTAAGTCAAAATGACTGTATTTTTGTCTTTTAGTCTTAAAAAGCCGGTTTTAGACAAGATAACTGCATTTGGTCTCCAATGGCCTGAAAAAAATTTTGGGGTCAAAATGACTGTATTTTGGTCTCCAATTGTCTAAAAAGCCTTTTTTAGTCAAAATAACTGCATTTGGTCACCAAAGGTCTGGAAAAAAATTTAGTCAAAATAACTGTATTTTTGTCTTTTAAAGTCTTAAAACGCTTGTATTAGACATGATAACTGCATTTGCTCTCCAATGGCCTGAAATTTTATTTTTTGGTCAAAATGACTCTGTTTTGGTCTCCAAGTATGAAAAAAGCCTTTTATAGTCAAAATAGCTGCATTTGGTCACCAAAGGTCTGAAAATTGTTTTTTTGTCTAAATGACTGTATTTTTGTCTTTTACAGTCTTAAAAAGCCGGTTTTAGACAAGAAATCTGCATTTTGTCTCCAATGGCCTGAAAAAATGTTTTGGGTCAAAATGACTGTATTTTGGTCTCTCTATATTTTTTAGTCAAAATAACTGCATTTGGTCACCAAAGGTCTGAAAAAAAAATTTTAAGTCAAAATTAATGTTTTTTTGTCTTTTAGTCTTAAAAAGTCGGTTTTAGACAAGATAACTGCATTTGATCTCCAATGGCCTGAAAAAAAATTTTTGGTCAAAATGACTGTATTTTGGTCTCCAATTGTCTAAAAAGCCTTTTTTAGTCAAAATAACTGCATTTGGTCACCAAAGGTCTGGAAAAAAATTTAGTCAAAATAACTGTATTTTTGTCTTTTACAGTCTTAAAAAGCCGGTTTTAGACGATAACTGCATTTGGTAACTAATGGCCTGAAAAAATGTTTTTGGTCAAAATGACTCTATTTTGGTCTCCAAGTGTCTAAAAAGCCTTTTTTAGTCAAAATAACTTTATTTGATCACCAAAGGTGTGAAAAAACTTTTAGTCAAAATGACTGTATTTTTGTCTTTTAAAGTCTTAAAACGCTTGAATTAGACACGATATCTGCATTTGCTCTCCAATGGCCTGAAATTTTATTTTTTGGTCAAAATGACTCTGTTTTAGTCTCCAAGTATCAAAAAAGCCGTTTTTTGGCAAAATAGCTGCATTTGGTCACCAAAGGTCTGAAAATTGTTTTTTAAGTCAAAATGACTGTATTTTTGTCTTTTAGTCTTAAAAAGCCGGTTTTAGACAAGATAACTGCATTTGGTCTCCAATGGCCTGTTTTAGTCTCCAAGTATCAAAAAAGCCGTTTTTAGTCAAAATAGCTGCATTTGGTCACCAAAGGTCTGAAAATTGTTTTTTTGTCTAAATGACTGTATTTTTGTCTTTTACAGTCTTAAAAAGCCGGTTTTAGACAAGAAATCTGCATTTTGTCTCCAATGGCCTCAAAAAAATGTTTTGGGTCAAAATGACTGTATTTTGGTCTCTCTATATTTTTTAATCAAAACTACTGCATTTGGTCACCAAAGGTCTGAAAAAAATTTTTGAAATCAAAATTACTGTATTTTTGTCTTTTAGTCTTAAAAAGCCGGTTTTAGACAAGATAACTGCATTTGGTCTCTAATGGCCTGAAAATATTTTTTCAGTATTTTGGTCTCCAATTGTCTAAAAAGCCTTTTTTAGTCAAAATAACTGCATTTGGTCACCAAAGGTCTGAAAATTTTTTTAGTCAAAATGACTATTTTTGTCTTTTAGATTCTTAAAAAAGTCGGTTTAGACAAGATAACTGCATTTTGTCTTCAATGGCCTGAAAAACTGTGGGTCACAATGACTGTATTTTGGTCTTCAAGTGTCTAAAAAGCCTTTTTTTTAGTCAAAAGAACTGCATTTGGTCACCAAAGGTCTGAAAAATTTTTTTAAGTCAAAATGACTGTATTTTTGTCTTTTAGTCTTAAAAAGCCGGTTTTAGACAAGATAACTGCATGTGGTCTCCAATGGCCTACAAAACTATGTGGGTTACAATGACTGTATTTTGGTCTTCAAGTGTCTTAAAAGCCTTTTTTAGTCAAAAGAACTGCATTTGGTCACCAAAGGTCTGAAAACATTTTTTAGTCAAAATGACTGTATTTTTGTCTTTTAGAGTCTTAAAAAGCCGGTTTTAGACAAGATAACTGCATTTGGTCTCCAATGGCCTACAAAACTATGTGGGTCACAATGACTGTATTTTGGTCTTCAAGTGTCTAAAAATCCTTTTTTAGTCAAAAGAACTGCATTTTGTTCACCAAAGGTCTGAAAACATTTTTTAGTCAAAATGACTGAATTTTGTTTTTTTAGAGTCTTATAAAGACGGTTTTAGGCAAGATAACTGCAGTTTGTCTCCAATGGCCTGAAAAAACTTTTTGGGTAAAATGACTGTATTTTGGTCTCCAATTGTCTAAAAAGCCTTTTTTAGTCAAAATAACTGCATTTGGTCACCAAAGGTCTGGAAAAAAATTTAGTCAAAATAACTGTATTTTTGTCTTTTACAGTCTTAAAAAGCCGGTTTTAGACGATAACTGCATTTAGTAACCAATGGCCTGAAAAAATATTTTTGGTCAAAATGACTCTATTTTGGTCTCCAAGTGTCTAAAAAGCCTTTTTTAGTCAAAATAACTTTATTTGATCACCAAAGGTGTGAAAAAACTTTTAGTCAAAATGACTGTATTTTTGTCTTTTAAAGTCTTAAAACGCTTGTATTAGACACGATAACTGCATTTGCTCTCCAATGGCCTGAAATTTTATTTTTTAGTCAAAATGACTCTGTTTTGGTCTCCAAGTATGAAAAAAGCCTTTTATAGTCAAAATAGCTGCATTTGGTCACCAAAGGTCTGAAAATTGTTTTTTGTCTAAATGACTGTATTTTTGTCTTTTACAGTCTTAAAAAGCCGGTTTTAGACAAGAAATCTGCATTTTGTCTCCAATGGCCTAAAAAAATGTTTTGGGTCAAAATGACTGTATTTTGGTCTCTATATTTAAGTCAAAATGACTGTATTTTTGTCTTTTAGTCTTAAAAAGCCGGTTTTAGACAAGATAACTGCATTTGGTCTCCAATGGCCTGAAAAAAATTTTTTGGTCAAAATGACTGTATTTTGGTCTCCAATTGTCTAAAAAGCCTTTTTTAGTCAAAATAACTGCATTTGTCACCAAAGGTCTGGAAAAAAATTTAGTCAAAATAACTGTATTTTTGTCTTTTACAGTCTTAAAAAGCCGGTTTTAGACGATAACTGCATTTGGTAACTAATGGCCTGAAAAAATGTTTTTGGTCAAAATGACTGTATTTTGGTCTCCAATTGTCTAAAAAGCCTTTTTTAGTCAAAATAACTGCATTTGGTCACCAAAGGTCTGAAAAAAAATTCAGTCAAAATGACTATTTTTGTCTTTTAGATTCTTAAAAAAGTCGGTTTAGACAAGATAACTGCATTTTGTCTTCAATGGCCTGAAAAACTGTGGGTCACAATGACTGTATTTTGGTCTCCAATTGTCTAAAAAGCCTTTTTTAGTCAAAATAACTGCATTTGTCACCAAAGGTCTGGAAAAAATTTAGTCAAAATAACTGTATTTTTGTCTTTTACAGTCTTAAAAAGCCGGTTTTAGACGATAACTGCATTTGGTAACTAATGGCCTGAAAAAATGTTTTTGGTCAAAATGACTGTATTTTGGTCTCCAATTGTCTAAAAAGCCTTTTTTAGTCAAAATAACTGCATTTGGTCACCAAAGGTCTGAAAAAAAATTCAGTCAAAATGACTATTTTTGTCTTTTAGATTCTTAAAAAAGTCGGTTTAGACAAGATAACTGCATTTTGTCTTCAATGGCCTGAAAAACTGTGGGTCACAATGACTGTATTTTGGTCTTCAAGTGTCTAAAAAGCCTTTTTTTAGTCAAAAGAACTGCATTTGGTCACCAAAGGTCGGAAATCATTTTTTAGTCAAAATGACTGTATTTTTGGCTTTTAGAGTCTTAAAAATCCGGTTTTAGACAAGATAACTGCATTTGGTCTCCAATGGCCTGAAAAAATATTTGGGGTCAAAATGACGGTATTTTGGTCTCCAATTGTTTAAAAAGCCTTTTTAGTCAAAATAACTGCATTTGGTCACCAAAGGTCTGAAAAAAATTTAGTCAAAATGAATATTTTTGTCTTTTAGATTCTTATAAAGCCGGTTTTAGACAAGATAACTGCATTTGGTCTCCAATGGCCTACAAAACTATGTGGGTCACAATGACTGTATTTTGGTCTTCAAGTGTCTAAAAATCCTTTTTTAGTCAAAAGAACTGCATTTTGTTCACCAAAGGTCTGAAAACATTTTTTAGTCAAAATGACTGAATTTTGTTTTTTAGAGTCTTATAAAGACGGTTTTAGGCAAGATAACTGCAGTTTGTCTCCAATGGCCTGAAAAAACTTTTTGGGTAAAATGACTGTATTTTGGTCTCCAAGTGTCTAAAAAGCCTTTTTTAGTCAAAAGAACTGCATTTGGTCACCAAAGGTCGGAAATCATTTTTTAGTCAAAATGACTGTATTTTTGGCTTTTAGAGTCTTAAAAAGCCGGTTTTAGGGAAGATAACTGCAGTTTGACTCCAATGGCCTGAAAAAACTTTTTGGGTAAAATGACTGTATTTGTGTCTCCAATTGTTTAAAAAGCCTTTTTAGTGAAAATAACTGCATTTGGTCACCAAAGGTCTGAAAAAAAATTTAGTCAAAATTAATATTTTTGTCTTTTAGATTCTTATAAAGCCGGTTTAGACAAAATAACTGCATTTTGTCTTCAATGGCCTGAAAAAACTATTTGGGTCAAAATGACTGTATTTTGTTCTTCAAGTGTCTAAAAAGCCTTTTTTAGTCAAAATAACTGCATTTGGTCACCAAAGGTCTGGAAAAAAATTTAGTCAAAATAACTGTATTTTTGTCTTTTAAAGTCTTAAAACGCTTGTATTAGACACGATAACTGCATTTGCTCTCCAATGGCCTGAAATTTTATTTTTTGGTCAAAATGACTCTGTTTTGGTCTCCAAGTATGAAAAAAGCCTTTTATAGTCAAAATAGCTGCATTTGGTCACCAAAGGTCTGAAAATTGTTTTTTTGTCTAAATGACTGTATTTTTGTCTTTTACAGTCTTAAAAAGCCGGTTTTAGACTAGAAATCTGCATTTTGTCTCCAATGGCCTGAAAAAATGTTTTGGGTCAAAATGACTGTATTTTGGTCTCTCTATATTTTTTAGTCAAAATAACTGCATTTGGTCACCAAAGGTCTGAAAAAAAAATTTTAAGTCAAAATTAATGTTTTTTTGTCTTTTAGTCTTAAAAAGTCGGTTTTAGACAAGATAACTGCATTTGATCTCCAATGGCCTGAAAAAAATTTTTTGGTCAAAATGACTGTATTTTGGTCTCCAATTGTCTAAAAAGCCTTTTTTAGTCAAAATAACTGCATTTGGCCACCAAAGGTCTGGAAAAAAATTTAGTCAAAATAACTGTATTTTTGTCTTTTACAGTCTTAAAAAGCTGGTTTTAGACGATAACTGCATTTGGTAACTAATGGCCTGAAAAAATGTTTTTGGTCAAAATGACTATTTTGGTCTCCAAGTGTCTAAAAAGCCTTTTTTTTAGTCAAAATAACTTTATTTGATCACCAAAGGTGTGAAAAAACTTTTAGTCAAAATGACTGTATTTTTGTCTTTTAAAGTCTTAAAACGCTTGAATTAGACACGATATCTGCATTTGCTCTCCAATGGCCTGAAATTTTATTTTTTGGTCAAAATGACTGTTTTAGTCTCCAAGTATCAAAAAGGCCGTTTTTTGGCAAAATAGCTGCATTTGGTCACCAAAGGTCTGAAAATTGTTTTTTAAGTCAAAATGACTGTATTTTTGTCTTTTAGTCTTAAAAAGACGGTTTTAGACAAGATAACTGCATTTGGTCTCCAATGGCCTGTTTTAGTCTCCAAGTATCAAAAAAGCCGTTTTTAGTCAAAATAGCTGCATTTGGTCACCAAAGGTCTGAAAATTGTTTTTTTGTCTAAATGACTGTATTTTTGTCTTTTACAGTCTTAAAAAGCCGGTTTTAGACAAGAAATCTGCATTTTGTCTCCAATGGCCTCAAAAAAATGTTTTGGGTCAAAATGACTGTATTTTGGTCTCTCTATATTTTTTAATCAAAACTACTGCATTTGGTCACCAAAGGTCTGAAAAAAATTTTTGAAATCAAAATTACTGTATTTTTGTCTTTTAGTCTTAAAAAGCCGGTTTTAGACAAGATAACTGCATTTGGTCTCTAATGGCCTGAAAATATTTTTTCAGTATTTTGGTCTCCAATTGTCTAAAAAGCCATTTTTAGTCAAAATAACAGCATTTGGTCACCAAAGGTCTGAAAATTTTTTTAGTCAAAATGACTATTTTTGTCTTTTAGATTCTTAAAAAAGTCAGTTTAGACAAGATAACTGCATTTTGTCTTCAATGGCCTGAAAAACTGTGGGTCACAATGACTGTATTTTGGTCTTCAAGTGTCTAAAAAGCCTTTTTTTTAGTCAAAAGAACTGCATTTGGTCACCAAAGGTCTGAAAAATTTTTTTAAGTCAAAATGACTGTATTTTTGTCTTTTAGTCTTAAAAAGCCGGTTTTAGACAAGATAACTGCATGTGGTCTCCAATGGCCTACAAAACGATGTGGGTCACAATGACTGTATTTTGGTCTTCAAGTGTCTTAAAAGCCTTTTTTAGTCAAAAGAACTGCATTTGGTCACCAAAGGTCTGAAAACATTTTTTAGTCAAAATGACTGTATTTTTGTCTTTTAGAGTCTTAAAAAGCCGGTTTTAGACAAGATAACTGCATTTGGTCTCCAATGGCCTACAAAACTATGTGGGTCACAATGACTGTATTTTGGTCTTCAAGTGTCTAAAAATCCTTTTTTGGTCAAAAGAACTGCATTTTGTTCACCAAAGGTCTGAAAACATTTTTTAGTCAAAATGACTGAATTTTGTTTTTTTAGAGTCTTATAAAGACGGTTTTAGGCAAGATAACTGCAGTTTGTCTCCAATGGCCTGAAAAAACTTTTTGGGTAAAATGACTGTATTTTGGTCTCCAATTGTCTAAAAAGCCTTTTTTAGTCAAAATAACTGCATTTGGTCACCAAAGGTCTGGAAAAAAATTTAGTCAAAATAACTGTATTTTTGTCTTTTACAGTCTTAAAAAGCCGGTTTTAGACGATAACTGCATTTAGTAACCAATGGCCTGAAAAAATGTTTTTGGTCAAAATGACTCTATTTTGGTCTCCAAGTGTCTAAAAAGCCTTTTTTAGTCAAAATAACTTTATTTGATCAACAAAGGTGTGAAAAAACTTTTAGTCAAAATGACTGTATTTTTGTCTTTTAAAGTCTTAAAACGCTTGTATTAGACACGATAACTGCATTTGCTCTCCAATGGCCTGAAATTTTATTTTTTAGTCAAAATGACTCTGTTGTGGTCTCCAAGTATGAAAAAAGCCTTTTATAGTCAAAATAGCTGCATTTGGTCACCAAAGGTCTGAAAATTGTTTTTTGTCTAAATGACTGTATTTTTGTCTTTTACAGTCTTAAAAAGCCGGTTTTAGACAAGAAATCTGCATTTTGTCTCCAATGGCCTGAAAAAATGTTTTGGGTCAAAATGACTGTATTTTGGTCTCTATATTTTTTAGTCAAAATAACTGCATTTGGTCACCAAAGGTCTGAAAAAAAATTTTTAAGTCAAAATGACTGTATTTTTGTCTTTTAGTCTTAAAAAGCCGGTTTTAGACAAGATAACTGCATTTGGTCTCCAATGGCCTGAAAAAAATTTTTTGGTCAAAATGACTGTATTTTGGTCTCCAATTGTCTAAAAAGCCTTTTTTAGTCAAAATAACTGCATTTGTCACCAAAGGTCTGGAAAAAAATTTAGTCAAAATAACTGTATTTTTGTCTTTTACAGTCTTAAAAAGCCGGTTTTAGACGATAACTGCATTTGGTAACTAATGGCCTGAAAAAATGTTTTTGGTCAAAATGACTGTATTTTGGTCTCCAATTGTCTAAAAAGCCTTTTTTAGTCAAAATAACTGCATTTGGTCACCAAAGGTCTGAAAAAAAATTCAGTCAAAATGACTATTTTTGTCTTTTAGATTCTTAAAAAAGTCGGTTTAGACAAGATAACTGCATTTTGTCTTCAATGGCCTGAAAAACTGTGGGTCACAATGACTGTATTTTGGTCTTCAAGTGTCTAAAAAGCCTTTTTTTAGTCAAAAGAACTGCATTTGATCACCAAAGGTCGGAAATCATTTTTTAGTCAAAATGACTGTATTTTTGGCTTTTAGAGTCTTAAAAATCCGGTTTTAGACAAGATAACTGCATTTGGTCTCCAATGGCCTGAAAAAATATTTGGGGTCAAAATGACGGTATTTTGGTCTCCAATTGTTTAAAAAGCCTTTTTAGTCAAAATAACTGCATTTGGTCACCAAAGGTCTGAAAAAAATTTAGTCAAAATGAATATTTTTGTCTTTTAGATTCTTATAAAGCCGGTTTTAGACAAGATAACTGCATTTGGTCTCCAATGGCCTACAAAACTATGTGGGTCACAATGACTGTATTTTGGTCTTCAAGTGTCTATAAAGCCTTTTTTAGTCAAAAGAACTGCATTTGGTCACCAAAGGTCTGAAAACCTTTTTTAGTCAAAATGACTGTATTTTTGTCTTTTAGAGTCTTAAAAAGCCGGTTTTAGACAAGATAACTGCATTTGGTCTCCAATGGCCTACAAAACTATGTGGGTCACAATGACTGTATTTTGGTCTTCAAGTGTCTAAAAATCCTTTTTTAGTCAAAAGAACTGCATTTTGTTCACCAAAGGTCTGAAAACATTTTTTAGTCAAAATGACTGAATTTTGTTTTTTAGAGTCTTATAAAGACGGTTTTAGGCAAGATAACTGCAGTTTGTCTCCAATGGCCTGAAAAAACTTTTTGGGTAAAATGACTGTATTTTGGTCTCCAAGTGTCTAAAAATTCTTTTTTAGTCAAAAGAACTGCATTTGGTCACCAAAGGTCGGAAATCATTTTTTAGTCAAAATGACTGTATTTTTGGCTTTTAGAGTCTTAAAAAGCCGGTTTTAGGGAAGATATTTGCAGTTTGACTCCAATGGCCTGAAAAAACTTTTTGGGTAAAATGACTGTATTTGTGTCTCCAATTGTTTAAAAAGCCTTTTTAGTGAAAATAACTGCATTTGGTCACCAAAGGTCTGAAAAAAAATTTAGTCAAAATGAATATTTTTGTCTTTTAGATTCTTATAAAGCCGGTTTTAGACAAGATAACTGCATTTGGTCTCCAATGGCCTACAAAACTATGTGGGTCACAATGACTGTATTTTGGTCTTCAAGTGTCTATAAAGCCTTTTTTAGTCAAAAGAACTGCATTTGGTCACCAAAGGTCTGAAAACCTTTTTTAGTCAAAATGACTGTATTTTTGTCTTTTAGAGTCTTAAAAAGCCGGTTTTAGACAAGATAACTGCATTTGGTCTCCAATGGCCTACAAAACTATGTGGGTCACAATGACTGTATTTTGGTCTTCAAGTGTCTAAAAATCCTTTTTTAGTCAAAAGAACTGCATTTTGTTCACCAAAGGTCTGAAAACATTTTTTAGTCAAAATGACTGAATTTTGTTTTTTAGAGTCTTATAAAGACGGTTTTAGGCAAGATAACTGCAGTTTGTCTCCAATGGCCTGAAAAAACTTTTTGGGTAAAATGACTGTATTTTGGTCTCCAAGTGTCTAAAAAGCCTTTTTTAGTCAAAAGAACTGCATTTGGTCACCAAAGGTCGGAAATCATTTTTTAGTCAAAATGACTGTATTTTTGGCTTTTAGAGTCTTAAAAAGCCGGTTTTAGGGAAGATAACTGCAGTTTGACTCCAATGGCCTGAAAAAACTTTTTGGGTAAAATGACTGTATTTGTGTCTCCAATTGTTTAAAAAGCCTTTTTAGTGAAAATAACTGCATTTGGTCACCAAAGGTCTGAAAAAAAATTTAGTCAAAATGAATATTTTTGTCTTTTAGATTCTTATAAAGCCGGTTTAGACAAAATAACTGCATTTTGTCTTCAATGGCCTGAAAAAACTATTTGGGTCAAAATGACTGTATTTTGTTCTTCAAGTGTCTAAAAAGCCTTTTTTAGTCAAAATAACTGCATTTGGTCACCAAAGGTCTGAAATTTTTTTTAAGTCAAAATGACTGTATTTTTGTCTTTTAGTCTTAAAAAGCCGGTTTTAGACAAGATAACTGCATTTGGTCTCCAATGGCCTGAAAAAAATTTTGGGGTCAAAATGACTGTATTTTGGTCTCCAATTGTCTAAAAAGCCTTTTTTAGTCAAAATAACTGCATTTGGTCACCAAAGGTCTGGAAAAAAATTTAGTCAAAATAACTGTATTTTTGTCTTTTAAAGTCTTAAAACGCTTGTATTAGACACGATAACTGCATTTGCTCTCCAATGGCCTGAAATTTTATTTTTTGGTCAAAATGACTCTGTTTTGGTCTCCAAGTATGAAAAAAGCCTTTTATAGTCAAAATAGCTGCATTTGGTCACCAAAGGTCTGAAAATTGTTTTTTTGTCTAAATGACTGTATTTTTGTCTTTTACAGTCTTAAAAAGCCGGTTTTAGACAAGAAATCTGCATTTTGTCTCCAATGGCCTGAAAAAATGTTTTGGGTCAAAATGACTGTATTTTGGTCTCTATATTTTTTAGTCAAAATAACTGCGTTTGGTCACCAAAGGTCTGAAAAAAAAATTTTAAGTCAAAATGACTGTATTTTTGTCTTTTAGTCTTAAAAAGCCGGTTTTAGACAAGATAACTGCATTTGGTCTCCAATGGCCTGAAAAAAAATTTTGGTCAAAATGACTGTATTTTGGTCTCCAATTGTCTAAAAAGCCTTTTTTAGTCAAAATAACTGCATTTGTCACCAAAGGTCTGGAAAAAATTTAGTCAAAATAACTGTATTTTTGTCTTTTACAGTCTTAAAAAGCCGGTTTTAGACGATAACTGCATTTGGTAACTAATGGCCTGAAAAAATGTTTTTGGTCAAAATGACTGTATTTTGGTCTCCAATTGTCTAAAAAGCCTTTTTTAGTCAAAATAACTGCATTTGGTCACCAAAGGTCTGAAAAAAAATTCAGTCAAAATGACTATTTTTGTCTTTTAGATTCTTAAAAAAGTCGGTTTAGACAAGATAACTGCATTTTGTCTTCAATGGCCTGAAAAACTGTTGGTCACAATGACTGTATTTTGGTCTTCAAGTGTCTAAAAAGCCTTTTTTTAGTCAAAAGAACTGCATTTGGTCACCAAAGGTCGGAAATCATTTTTTAGTCAAAATGACTGTATTTTTGGCTTTTAGAGTCTTAAAAATCCGGTTTTAGACAAGATAACTGCATTTGGTCTCCAATGGCCTGAAAAAATATTTGGGGTCAAAATGACGGTATTTTGGTCTCCAATTGTTTAAAAAGCCTTTTTAGTCAAAATAACTGCATTTGGTCACCAAAGGTCTGAAAAAAATTTAGTCAAAATGAATATTTTTGTCTTTTAGATTCTTATAAAGCCGGTTTTAGACAAGATAACTGCATTTGGTCTCCAATGGCCTACAAAACTATGTGGGTCACAATGACTGTATTTTGGTCTTCAAGTGTCTATAAAGCCTTTTTTAGTCAAAAGAACTGCATTTGGTCACCAAAGGTCTGAAAACCTTTTTTAGTCAAAATGACTGTATTTTTGTCTTTTAGAGTCTTAAAAAGCCGGTTTTAGACAAGATAACTGCATTTGGTCTCCAATGGCCTACAAAACTATGTGGGTCACAATGACTGTATTTTGGTCTTCAAGTGTCTAAAAATCCTTTTTTAGTCAAAAGAACTGCATTTTGTTCACCAAAGGTCTGAAAACATTTTTTAGTCAAAATGACTGAATTTTGTTTTTTAGAGTCTTATAAAGACGGTTTTAGGCAAGATAACTGCAGTTTGTCTCCAATGGCCTGAAAAAACTTTTTGGGTAAAATGACTGTATTTTGGTCTCCAAGTGTCTAAAAATTCTTTTTTAGTCAAAAGAACTGCATTTGGTCACCAAAGGTCGGAAATCATTTTTTAGTCAAAATGACTGTATTTTTGGCTTTTAGAGTCTTAAAAAGCCGGTTTTAGGGAAGATATTTGCAGTTTGACTCCAATGGCCTGAAAAAACTTTTTGGGTAAAATGACTGTATTTGTGTCTCCAATTGTTTAAAAAGCCTTTTTAGTGAAAATAACTGCATTTGGTCACCAAAGGTCTGAAAAAAAATTTAGTCAAAATGAATATTTTTGTCTTTTAGATTCTTATAAAGCCGGTTTAGACAAAATAACTGCATTTTGTCTTCAATGGCCTGAAAAAACTATTTGGGTCAAAATGACTGTATTTTGTTCTTCAAGTGTCTAAAAAGCCTTTTTTAGTCAAAATAACTGCATTTGGTCACCAAAGGTCTGACATTTTTTTTAAGTCAAAATGACTGTATTTTTGTCTTTTAGTCTTAAAAAGCCGGTTTTAGACAAGATAACTGCATATGGTCTCCAATGGCCTGAAAAACATTTTGGGGTCAAAATGACTGTATTTTGGTCTCCAATTGTCTAAAAAGCCTTTTTTAGTCAAAATAACTGCATTTGGTCACCAAAGGTCTGGAAAAAAATTTAGTCAAAATAACTGTATTTTTGTCTTTTAAAGTCTTAAAACGCTTGTATTAGACACGATAACTGCATTTGCTCTCCAATGGCCTGAAATTTTATTTTTTGGTCAAAATGACTCTGTTTTGGTCTCCAAGTATGAAAAAAGCCTTTTATAGTCAAAATAGCTGCATTTGGTCACCAAAGGTCTGGAAATTGTTTTTTTGTCTAAATGACTGTATTTTTGTCTTTTACAGTCTTAAAAAGCCGGTTTTAGACAAGAAATCTGCATTTTGTCTCCAATGGCCTGAAAAAATGTTTTGGGTCAAAATGACTGTATTTTGGTCTCTCTTTATTTTTTAGTCAAAATAACTGCATTTGGTCACCAAAGGTCTGGAAAAAAAATTTTAAGTCAAAATTAATGTTTTTTTGTCTTTTAGTCTTAAAAAGTCGGTTTTAGACAAGATAACTGCATTTGATCTCCAATGGCCTGAAAAAAATTTTTTGGTCAAAATGACTGTATTTTGGTCTCCAATTGTCTATAAAGCCTTTTTTAGTCAAAATAACTGCATTTGGTCACCAAAGGTCTGGAAAAAAATTTAGTCAAAATAACTGTATTTTTGTCTTTTACAGTCTTAAAAAGCCGGTTTTAGACGATAACTGCATTTGGTAACTAATGGCCTGAAAAAATGTTTTTGGTCAAAATGACTCTATTTTGGTCTCCAAGTGTCCTAAAAGCCTTTTTTAGTCAAAATAACTTTATTTGATCACCAAAGGTGTGAAAAAACTTTTAGTCAAAATGACTGTATTTTTGTCTTTTAAAGTCTTAAAACGCTTGAATTAGACACGATATCTGCATTTGCTCTCCAATATCCTGAAATTTTATTTTTTGGTCAAAATGACTCTGTTTTAGTCTCCAAGTATCAAAAAAGCCGTTTTTTTGGCAAAATAGCTGCATTTGGTCACCAAAGGTCTGAAAATTGTTTTTTAAGTCAAAATGACTGTATTTTTGTCTTTTAGTCTTAAAAAGCCGGTTTTAGACAAGATAACTGCATTTGGTCTCCAATGGCCTGTTTTAGTCTCCAAGTATCAAAAAAGCCGTTTTTAGTCAAAATAGCTGCATTTGGTCACCAAAGGTCTGAAAATTGTTTTTTTGTCTAAATGACTGTATTTTTGTCTTTTACAGTCTTAAAAAGCCGGTTTTAGACAAGAAATCTGCATTTTGTCTCCAATGGCCTCAAAAAAATGTTTTGGGTCAAAATGACTGTATTTTGGTCTCTCTATATTTTTTAATCAAAACTACTGCATTTGGTCACCAAAGGTCTGAAAAAAATTTTTGAAATCAAAATTACTGTATTTTTGTCTTTTAGTCTTAAAAAGCCGGTTTTAGACAAGATAACTGCATTTGGTCTCTAATGGCCTGAAAATATTCTTTCAGTATTTTGGTCTCCAATTGTCTAAAAAGCCTTTTTTAGTCAAAATAACTGCATTTGGTCACCAAAGGTCTGAAAATTTTTTTAGTCAAAATGACTATTTTTGTCTTTTAGATTCTTAAAAAAGTCGGTTTAGACAAGATAACTGCATTTTGTCTTCAATGGCCTGAAAAACTGTGGGTCACAATGACTGTATTTTGGTCTTCAAGTGTCTAAAAAGCCTTTTTTTTAGTCAAAAGAACTGCATTTGGTCACCAAAGGTCTGAAAATTTTTTTTAAGTCAAAATGACTGTATTTTTGTCTTTTAGTCTTAAAAAGCCGGTTTTAGACAAGATAACTGCATGTGGTCTCCAATGGCCTACAAAACTATGTGGGTCACAATGACTGTATTTTGGTCTTCAAGTGTCTTAAAAGCCTTTTTTAGTCAAAAGAACTGCATTTGGTCACCAAAGGTCTGAAAACATTTTTTAGTCAAAATGACTGTATTTTTGTCTTTTAGAGTCTTAAAAAGCCGGTTTTAGACAAGATAACTGCATTTGGTCTCCAATGGCCTACAAAACTATGTGGGTCACAATGACTGTATTTTGGTCTTCAAGTGTCTAAAAATCCTTTTTTAGTCAAAAGAACTGCATTTTGTTCACCAAAGGTCTGAAAACATTTTTTAGTCAAAATGACTGAATTTTGTTTTTTTAGAGTCTTATAAAGACGGTTTTAGGCAAGATAACTGCAGTTTGTCTCCAATGGCCTGAAAAAACTTTTTGGGTAAAATGACTGTATTTTGGTCTCCAATTGTCTAAAAAGCCTTTTTTAGTCAAAATAACTGCATTTGGTCACCAAAGGTCTGGAAAAAAATTTAGTCAAAATAACTGTATTTTTGTCTTTTACAGTCTTAAAAAGCCGGTTTTAGACGATAACTGCATTTAGTAACCAATGGCCTGAAAAAATATTTTTGGTCAAAATGACTCTATTTTGGTCTCCAAGTGTCTAAAAAGCCTTTTTTAGTCAAAATAACTTTATTTGATCACCAAAGGTGTGAAAAAACTTTTAGTCAAAATGACTGTATTTTTGTCTTTTAAAGTCTTAAAACGCTTGTATTAGACACGATAACTGCATTTGCTCTCCAATGGCCTGAAATTTTATTTTTTAGTCAAAATGACTCTGTTTTGGTCTCCAAGTATGAAAAAAGCCTTTTATAGTCAAAATAGCTGCATTTGGTCACCAAAGGTCTGAAAATTGTTTTTTGTCTAAATGACTGTATTTTTGTCTTTTACAGTCTTAAAAAGCCGGTTTTAGACAAGAAATCTGCATTTTGTCTCCAATGGCCTAAAAAAATGTTTTGGGTCAAAATGACTGTATTTTGGTCTCTATATTTAAGTCAAAATGACTGTATTTTTGTCTTTTAGTCTTAAAAAGCCGGTTTTAGACAAGATAACTGCATTTGGTCTCCAATGGCCTGAAAAAAAATTTTTGGTCAAAATGACTGTATTTTGGTCTCCAATTGTCTAAAAAGCCTTTTTTAGTCAAAATAACTGCATTTGTCACCAAAGGTCTGGAAAAAAATTTAGTCAAAATAACTGTATTTTTGTCTTTTACAGTCTTAAAAAGCCGGTTTTAGACGATAACTGCATTTGGTAACTAATGGCCTGAAAAAATGTTTTTGGTCAAAATGACTGTATTTTGGTCTCCAATTGTCTAAAAAGCCTTTTTTAGTCAAAATAACTGCATTTGGTCACCAAAGGTCTGAAAAAAAATTCAGTCAAAATGACTATTTTTGTCTTTTAGATTCTTAAAAAAGTCGGTTTAGACAAGATAACTGCATTTTGTCTTCAATGGCCTGAAAAACTGTGGGTCACAATGACTGTATTTTGGTCTCCAATTGTCTAAAAAGCCTTTTTTAGTCAAAATAACTGCATTTGTCACCAAAGGTCTGGAAAAAATTTAGTCAAAATAACTGTATTTTTGTCTTTTACAGTCTTAAAAAGCCGGTTTTAGACGATAACTGCATTTGGTAACTAATGGCCTGAAAAAATGTTTTTGGTCAAAATGACTGTATTTTGGTCTCCAATTGTCTAAAAAGCCTTTTTTAGTCAAAATAACTGCATTTGGTCACCAAAGGTCTGAAAAAAAATTCAGTCAAAATGACTATTTTTGTCTTTTAGATTCTTAAAAAAGTCGGTTTAGACAAGATAACTGCATTTTGTCTTCAATGGCCTGAAAAACTGTGGGTCACAATGACTGTATTTTGGTCTTCAAGTGTCTAAAAAGCCTTTTTTTAGTCAAAAGAACTGCATTTGGTCACCAAAGGTCGGAAATCATTTTTTAGTCAAAATGACTGTATTTTTGGCTTTTAGAGTCTTAAAAATCCGGTTTTAGACAAGATAACTGCATTTGGTCTCCAATGGCCTGAAAAAATATTTGGGGTCAAAATGACGGTATTTTGGTCTCCAATTGTTTAAAAAGCCTTTTTAGTCAAAATAACTGCATTTGGTCACCAAAGGTCTGAAAAAAATTTAGTCAAAATGAATATTTTTGTCTTTTAGATTCTTATAAAGCCGGTTTTAGACAAGATAACTGCATTTGGTCTCCAATGGCCTACAAAACTATGTGGGTCACAATGACTGTATTTTGGTCTTCAAGTGTCTAAAAATCCTTTTTTAGTCAAAAGAACTGCATTTTGTTCACCAAAGGTCTGAAAACATTTTTTAGTCAAAATGACTGAATTTTGTTTTTTAGAGTCTTATAAAGACGGTTTTAGGCAAGATAACTGCAGTTTGTCTCCAATGGCCTGAAAAAACTTTTTGGGTAAAATGACTGTATTTTGGTCTCCAAGTGTCTAAAAAGCCTTTTTTAGTCAAAAGAACTGCATTTGGTCACCAAAGGTCGGAAATCATTTTTTAGTCAAAATGACTGTATTTTTGGCTTTTAGAGTCTTAAAAAGCCGGTTTTAGGGAAGATAACTGCAGTTTGACTCCAATGGCCTGAAAAAACTTTTTGGGTAAAATGACTGTATTTGTGTCTCCAATTGTTTAAAAAGCCTTTTTAGTGAAAATAACTGCATTTGGTCACCAAAGGTCTGAAAAAAAATTTAGTCAAAATTAATATTTTTGTCTTTTAGATTCTTATAAAGCCGGTTTAGACAAAATAACTGCATTTTGTCTTCAATGGCCTGAAAAAACTATTTGGGTCAAAATGACTGTATTTTGTTCTTCAAGTGTCTAAAAAGCCTTTTTTAGTCAAAATAACTGCATTTGGTCACCAAAGGTCTGGAAAAAAATTTAGTCAAAATAACTGTATTTTTGTCTTTTAAAGTCTTAAAACGCTTGTATTAGACACGATAACTGCATTTGCTCTCCAATGGCCTGAAATTTTATTTTTTGGTCAAAATGACTCTGTTTTGGTCTCCAAGTATGAAAAAAGCCTTTTATAGTCAAAATAGCTGCATTTGGTCACCAAAGGTCTGAAAATTGTTTTTTTGTCTAAATGACTGTATTTTTGTCTTTTACAGTCTTAAAAAAGCCGGTTTTAGACTAGAAATCTGCATTTTGTCTCCAATGGCCTGAAAAAATGTTTTGGGTCAAAATGACTGTATTTTGGTCTCTCTATATTTTTTAGTCAAAATAACTGCATTTGGTCACCAAAGGTCTGAAAAAAAAATTTTAAGTCAAAATTAATGTTTTTTTGTCTTTTAGTCTTAAAAAGTCGGTTTTAGACAAGATAACTGCATTTGATCTCCAATGGCCTGAAAAAAATTTTTTGGTCAAAATGACTGTATTTTGGTCTCCAATTGTCTAAAAAGCCTTTTTTAGTCAAAATAACTGCATTTGGCCACCAAAGGTCTGGAAAAAAATTTAGTCAAAATAACTGTATTTTTGTCTTTTACAGTCTTAAAAAGCTGGTTTTAGACGATAACTGCATTTGGTAACTAATGGCCTGAAAAAATGTTTTTGGTCAAAATGACTATTTTGGTCTCCAAGTGTCTAAAAAGCCTTTTTTTTAGTCAAAATAACTTTATTTGATCACCAAAGGTGTGAAAAAACTTTTAGTCAAAATGACTGTATTTTTGTCTTTTAAAGTCTTAAAACGCTTGAATTAGACACGATATCTGCATTTGCTCTCCAATGGCCTGAAATTTTATTTTTTGGTCAAAATGACTGTTTTAGTCTCCAAGTATCAAAAAGGCCGTTTTTTGGCAAAATAGCTGCATTTGGTCACCAAAGGTCTGAAAATTGTTTTTTAAGTCAAAATGACTGTATTTTTGTCTTTTAGTCTTAAAAAGACGGTTTTAGACAAGATAACTGCATTTGGTCTCCAATGGCCTGTTTTAGTCTCCAAGTATCAAAAAAGCCGTTTTTAGTCAAAATAGCTGCATTTGGTCACCAAAGGTCTGAAAATTGTTTTTTTGTCTAAATGACTGTATTTTTGTCTTTTACAGTCTTAAAAAGCCGGTTTTAGACAAGAAATCTGCATTTTGTCTCCAATGGCCTCAAAAAAATGTTTTGGGTCAAAATGACTGTATTTTGGTCTCTCTATATTTTTTAATCAAAACTACTGCATTTGGTCACCAAAGGTCTGAAAAAAATTTTTGAAATCAAAATTACTGTATTTTTGTCTTTTAGTCTTAAAAAGCCGGTTTTAGACAAGATAACTGCATTTGGTCTCTAATGGCCTGAAAATATTTTTTCAGTATTTTGGTCTCCAATTGTCTAAAAAGCCATTTTTAGTCAAAATAACAGCATTTGGTCACCAAAGGTCTGAAAATTTTTTTAGTCAAAATGACTATTTTTGTCTTTTAGATTCTTAAAAAAGTCAGTTTAGACAAGATAACTGCATTTTGTCTTCAATGGCCTGAAAAACTGTGGGTCACAATGACTGTATTTTGGTCTTCAAGTGTCTAAAAAGCCTTTTTTTTAGTCAAAAGAACTGCATTTGGTCACCAAAGGTCTGAAAAATTTTTTTAAGTCAAAATGACTGTATTTTTGTCTTTTAGTCTTAAAAAGCCGGTTTTAGACAAGATAACTGCATGTGGTCTCCAATGGCCTACAAAACGATGTGGGTCACAATGACTGTATTTTGGTCTTCAAGTGTCTTAAAAGCCTTTTTTAGTCAAAAGAACTGCATTTGGTCACCAAAGGTCTGAAAACATTTTTTAGTCAAAATGACTGTATTTTTGTCTTTTAGAGTCTTAAAAAGCCGGTTTTAGACAAGATAACTGCATTTGGTCTCCAATGGCCTACAAAACTATGTGGGTCACAATGACTGTATTTTGGTCTTCAAGTGTCTAAAAATCCTTTTTTGGTCAAAAGAACTGCATTTTGTTCACCAAAGGTCTGAAAACATTTTTTAGTCAAAATGACTGAATTTTGTTTTTTTAGAGTCTTATAAAGACGGTTTTAGGCAAGATAACTGCAGTTTGTCTCCAATGGCCTGAAAAAACTTTTTGGGTAAAATGACTGTATTTTGGTCTCCAATTGTCTAAAAAGCCTTTTTTAGTCAAAATAACTGCATTTGGTCACCAAAGGTCTGGAAAAAAATTTAGTCAAAATAACTGTATTTTTGTCTTTTACAGTCTTAAAAAGCCGGTTTTAGACGATAACTGCATTTAGTAACCAATGGCCTGAAAAAATGTTTTTGGTCAAAATGACTCTATTTTGGTCTCCAAGTGTCTAAAAAGCCTTTTTTAGTCAAAATAACTTTATTTGATCAACAAAGGTGTGAAAAAACTTTTAGTCAAAATGACTGTATTTTTGTCTTTTAAAGTCTTAAAACGCTTGTATTAGACACGATAACTGCATTTGCTCTCCAATGGCCTGAAATTTTATTTTTTAGTCAAAATGACTCTGTTGTGGTCTCCAAGTATGAAAAAAGCCTTTTATAGTCAAAATAGCTGCATTTGGTCACCAAAGGTCTGAAAATTGTTTTTTGTCTAAATGACTGTATTTTTGTCTTTTACAGTCTTAAAAAGCCGGTTTTAGACAAGAAATCTGCATTTTGTCTCCAATGGCCTGAAAAAATGTTTTGGGTCAAAATGACTGTATTTTGGTCTCTATATTTTTTAGTCAAAATAACTGCATTTGGTCACCAAAGGTCTGAAAAAAAATTTTTAAGTCAAAATGACTGTATTTTTGTCTTTTAGTCTTAAAAAGCCGGTTTTAGACAAGATAACTGCATTTGGTCTCCAATGGCCTGAAAAAAATTTTTTGGTCAAAATGACTGTATTTTGGTCTCCAATTGTCTAAAAAGCCTTTTTTAGTCAAAATAACTGCATTTGTCACCAAAGGTCTGGAAAAAAATTTAGTCAAAATAACTGTATTTTTGTCTTTTACAGTCTTAAAAAGCCGGTTTTAGACGATAACTGCATTTGGTAACTAATGGCCTGAAAAAATGTTTTTGGTCAAAATGACTGTATTTTGGTCTCCAATTGTCTAAAAAGCCTTTTTTAGTCAAAATAACTGCATTTGGTCACCAAAGGTCTGAAAAAAAATTCAGTCAAAATGACTATTTTTGTCTTTTAGATTCTTAAAAAAGTCGGTTTAGACAAGATAACTGCATTTTGTCTTCAATGGCCTGAAAAACTGTGGGTCACAATGACTGTATTTTGGTCTTCAAGTGTCTAAAAAGCCTTTTTTTAGTCAAAAGAACTGCATTTGATCACCAAAGGTCGGAAATCATTTTTTAGTCAAAATGACTGTATTTTTGGCTTTTAGAGTCTTAAAAATCCGGTTTTAGACAAGATAACTGCATTTGGTCTCCAATGGCCTGAAAAAATATTTGGGGTCAAAATGACGGTATTTTGGTCTCCAATTGTTTAAAAAGCCTTTTTAGTCAAAATAACTGCATTTGGTCACCAAAGGTCTGAAAAAAATTTAGTCAAAATGAATATTTTTGTCTTTTAGATTCTTATAAAGCCGGTTTTAGACAAGATAACTGCATTTGGTCTCCAATGGCCTACAAAACTATGTGGGTCACAATGACTGTATTTTGGTCTTCAAGTGTCTATAAAGCCTTTTTTAGTCAAAAGAACTGCATTTGGTCACCAAAGGTCTGAAAACCTTTTTTAGTCAAAATGACTGTATTTTTGTCTTTTAGAGTCTTAAAAAGCCGGTTTTAGACAAGATAACTGCATTTGGTCTCCAATGGCCTACAAAACTATGTGGGTCACAATGACTGTATTTTGGTCTTCAAGTGTCTAAAAATCCTTTTTTAGTCAAAAGAACTGCATTTTGTTCACCAAAGGTCTGAAAACATTTTTTAGTCAAAATGACTGAATTTTGTTTTTTAGAGTCTTATAAAGACGGTTTTAGGCAAGATAACTGCAGTTTGTCTCCAATGGCCTGAAAAAACTTTTTGGGTAAAATGACTGTATTTTGGTCTCCAAGTGTCTAAAAATTCTTTTTTAGTCAAAAGAACTGCATTTGGTCACCAAAGGTCGGAAATCATTTTTTAGTCAAAATGACTGTATTTTTGGCTTTTAGAGTCTTAAAAAGCCGGTTTTAGGGAAGATATTTGCAGTTTGACTCCAATGGCCTGAAAAAACTTTTTGGGTAAAATGACTGTATTTGTGTCTCCAATTGTTTAAAAAGCCTTTTTAGTGAAAATAACTGCATTTGGTCACCAAAGGTCTGAAAAAAAATTTAGTCAAAATGAATATTTTTGTCTTTTAGATTCTTATAAAGCCGGTTTTAGACAAGATAACTGCATTTGGTCTCCAATGGCCTACAAAACTATGTGGGTCACAATGACTGTATTTTGGTCTTCAAGTGTCTATAAAGCCTTTTTTAGTCAAAAGAACTGCATTTGGTCACCAAAGGTCTGAAAACCTTTTTTAGTCAAAATGACTGTATTTTTGTCTTTTAGAGTCTTAAAAAGCCGGTTTTAGACAAGATAACTGCATTTGGTCTCCAATGGCCTACAAAACTATGTGGGTCACAATGACTGTATTTTGGTCTTCAAGTGTCTAAAAATCCTTTTTTAGTCAAAAGAACTGCATTTTGTTCACCAAAGGTCTGAAAACATTTTTTAGTCAAAATGACTGAATTTTGTTTTTTAGAGTCTTATAAAGACGGTTTTAGGCAAGATAACTGCAGTTTGTCTCCAATGGCCTGAAAAAACTTTTTGGGTAAAATGACTGTATTTTGGTCTCCAAGTGTCTAAAAAGCCTTTTTTAGTCAAAAGAACTGCATTTGGTCACCAAAGGTCGGAAATCATTTTTTAGTCAAAATGACTGTATTTTTGGCTTTTAGAGTCTTAAAAAGCCGGTTTTAGGGAAGATAACTGCAGTTTGACTCCAATGGCCTGAAAAAACTTTTTGGGTAAAATGACTGTATTTGTGTCTCCAATTGTTTAAAAAGCCTTTTTAGTGAAAATAACTGCATTTGGTCACCAAAGGTCTGAAAAAAAATTTAGTCAAAATGAATATTTTTGTCTTTTAGATTCTTATAAAGCCGGTTTAGACAAAATAACTGCATTTTGTCTTCAATGGCCTGAAAAAACTATTTGGGTCAAAATGACTGTATTTTGTTCTTCAAGTGTCTAAAAAGCCTTTTTTAGTCAAAATAACTGCATTTGGTCACCAAAGGTCTGAAATTTTTTTTAAGTCAAAATGACTGTATTTTTGTCTTTTAGTCTTAAAAAGCCGGTTTTAGACAAGATAACTGCATTTGGTCTCCAATGGCCTGAAAAAAATTTTGGGGTCAAAATGACTGTATTTTGGTCTCCAATTGTCTAAAAAGCCTTTTTTAGTCAAAATAACTGCATTTGGTCACCAAAGGTCTGGAAAAAAATTTAGTCAAAATAACTGTATTTTTGTCTTTTAAAGTCTTAAAACGCTTGTATTAGACACGATAACTGCATTTGCTCTCCAATGGCCTGAAATTTTATTTTTTGGTCAAAATGACTCTGTTTTGGTCTCCAAGTATGAAAAAAGCCTTTTATAGTCAAAATAGCTGCATTTGGTCACCAAAGGTCTGAAAATTGTTTTTTTGTCTAAATGACTGTATTTTTGTCTTTTACAGTCTTAAAAAGCCGGTTTTAGACAAGAAATCTGCATTTTGTCTCCAATGGCCTGAAAAAATGTTTTGGGTCAAAATGACTGTATTTTGGTCTCTATATTTTTTAGTCAAAATAACTGCGTTTGGTCACCAAAGGTCTGAAAAAAAAATTTTAAGTCAAAATGACTGTATTTTTGTCTTTTAGTCTTAAAAAGCCGGTTTTAGACAAGATAACTGCATTTGGTCTCCAATGGCCTGAAAAAAAATTTTGGTCAAAATGACTGTATTTTGGTCTCCAATTGTCTAAAAAGCCTTTTTTAGTCAAAATAACTGCATTTGTCACCAAAGGTCTGGAAAAAATTTAGTCAAAATAACTGTATTTTTGTCTTTTACAGTCTTAAAAAGCCGGTTTTAGACGATAACTGCATTTGGTAACTAATGGCCTGAAAAAATGTTTTTGGTCAAAATGACTGTATTTTGGTCTCCAATTGTCTAAAAAGCCTTTTTTAGTCAAAATAACTGCATTTGGTCACCAAAGGTCTGAAAAAAAATTCAGTCAAAATGACTATTTTTGTCTTTTAGATTCTTAAAAAAGTCGGTTTAGACAAGATAACTGCATTTTGTCTTCAATGGCCTGAAAAACTGTTGGTCACAATGACTGTATTTTGGTCTTCAAGTGTCTAAAAAGCCTTTTTTTAGTCAAAAGAACTGCATTTGGTCACCAAAGGTCGGAAATCATTTTTTAGTCAAAATGACTGTATTTTTGGCTTTTAGAGTCTTAAAAATCCGGTTTTAGACAAGATAACTGCATTTGGTCTCCAATGGCCTGAAAAAATATTTGGGGTCAAAATGACGGTATTTTGGTCTCCAATTGTTTAAAAAGCCTTTTTAGTCAAAATAACTGCATTTGGTCACCAAAGGTCTGAAAAAAATTTAGTCAAAATGAATATTTTTGTCTTTTAGATTCTTATAAAGCCGGTTTTAGACAAGATAACTGCATTTGGTCTCCAATGGCCTACAAAACTATGTGGGTCACAATGACTGTATTTTGGTCTTCAAGTGTCTATAAAGCCTTTTTTAGTCAAAAGAACTGCATTTGGTCACCAAAGGTCTGAAAACCTTTTTTAGTCAAAATGACTGTATTTTTGTCTTTTAGAGTCTTAAAAAGCCGGTTTTAGACAAGATAACTGCATTTGGTCTCCAATGGCCTACAAAACTATGTGGGTCACAATGACTGTATTTTGGTCTTCAAGTGTCTAAAAATCCTTTTTTAGTCAAAAGAACTGCATTTTGTTCACCAAAGGTCTGAAAACATTTTTTAGTCAAAATGACTGAATTTTGTTTTTTAGAGTCTTATAAAGACGGTTTTAGGCAAGATAACTGCAGTTTGTCTCCAATGGCCTGAAAAAACTTTTTGGGTAAAATGACTGTATTTTGGTCTCCAAGTGTCTAAAAATTCTTTTTTAGTCAAAAGAACTGCATTTGGTCACCAAAGGTCGGAAATCATTTTTTAGTCAAAATGACTGTATTTTTGGCTTTTAGAGTCTTAAAAAGCCGGTTTTAGGGAAGATATTTGCAGTTTGACTCCAATGGCCTGAAAAAACTTTTTGGGTAAAATGACTGTATTTGTGTCTCCAATTGTTTAAAAAGCCTTTTTAGTGAAAATAACTGCATTTGGTCACCAAAGGTCTGAAAAAAAATTTAGTCAAAATGAATATTTTTGTCTTTTAGATTCTTATAAAGCCGGTTTAGACAAAATAACTGCATTTTGTCTTCAATGGCCTGAAAAAACTATTTGGGTCAAAATGACTGTATTTTGTTCTTCAAGTGTCTAAAAAGCCTTTTTTAGTCAAAATAACTGCATTTGGTCACCAAAGGTCTGACATTTTTTTTAAGTCAAAATGACTGTATTTTTGTCTTTTAGTCTTAAAAAGCCGGTTTTAGACAAGATAACTGCATATGGTCTCCAATGGCCTGAAAAACATTTTGGGGTCAAAATGACTGTATTTTGGTCTCCAATTGTCTAAAAAGCCTTTTTTAGTCAAAATAACTGCATTTGGTCACCAAAGGTCTGGAAAAAAATTTAGTCAAAATAACTGTATTTTTGTCTTTTAAAGTCTTAAAACGCTTGTATTAGACACGATAACTGCATTTGCTCTCCAATGGCCTGAAATTTTATTTTTTGGTCAAAATGACTCTGTTTTGGTCTCCAAGTATGAAAAAAGCCTTTTATAGTCAAAATAGCTGCATTTGGTCACCAAAGGTCTGGAAATTGTTTTTTTGTCTAAATGACTGTATTTTTGTCTTTTACAGTCTTAAAAAGCCGGTTTTAGACAAGAAATCTGCATTTTGTCTCCAATGGCCTGAAAAAATGTTTTGGGTCAAAATGACTGTATTTTGGTCTCTCTTTATTTTTTAGTCAAAATAACTGCATTTGGTCACCAAAGGTCTGGAAAAAAAATTTTAAGTCAAAATTAATGTTTTTTTGTCTTTTAGTCTTAAAAAGTCGGTTTTAGACAAGATAACTGCATTTGATCTCCAATGGCCTGAAAAAAATTTTTTGGTCAAAATGACTGTATTTTGGTCTCCAATTGTCTATAAAGCCTTTTTTAGTCAAAATAACTGCATTTGGTCACCAAAGGTCTGGAAAAAAATTTAGTCAAAATAACTGTATTTTTGTCTTTTACAGTCTTAAAAAGCCGGTTTTAGACGATAACTGCATTTGGTAACTAATGGCCTGAAAAAATGTTTTTGGTCAAAATGACTCTATTTTGGTCTCCAAGTGTCCTAAAAGCCTTTTTTAGTCAAAATAACTTTATTTGATCACCAAAGGTGTGAAAAAACTTTTAGTCAAAATGACTGTATTTTTGTCTTTTAAAGTCTTAAAACGCTTGAATTAGACACGATATCTGCATTTGCTCTCCAATATCCTGAAATTTTATTTTTTGGTCAAAATGACTCTGTTTTAGTCTCCAAGTATCAAAAAAGCCGTTTTTTTGGCAAAATAGCTGCATTTGGTCACCAAAGGTCTGAAAATTGTTTTTTAAGTCAAAATGACTGTATTTTTGTCTTTTAGTCTTAAAAAGCCGGTTTTAGACAAGATAACTGCATTTGGTCTCCAATGGCCTGTTTTAGTCTCCAAGTATCAAAAAAGCCGTTTTTAGTCAAAATAGCTGCATTTGGTCACCAAAGGTCTGAAAATTGTTTTTTTGTCTAAATGACTGTATTTTTGTCTTTTACAGTCTTAAAAAGCCGGTTTTAGACAAGAAATCTGCATTTTGTCTCCAATGGCCTCAAAAAAATGTTTTGGGTCAAAATGACTGTATTTTGGTCTCTCTATATTTTTTAATCAAAACTACTGCATTTGGTCACCAAAGGTCTGAAAAAAATTTTTGAAATCAAAATTACTGTATTTTTGTCTTTTAGTCTTAAAAAGCCGGTTTTAGACAAGATAACTGCATTTGGTCTCTAATGGCCTGAAAATATTCTTTCAGTATTTTGGTCTCCAATTGTCTAAAAAGCCTTTTTTAGTCAAAATAACTGCATTTGGTCACCAAAGGTCTGAAAATTTTTTTAGTCAAAATGACTATTTTTGTCTTTTAGATTCTTAAAAAAGTCGGTTTAGACAAGATAACTGCATTTTGTCTTCAATGGCCTGAAAAACTGTGGGTCACAATGACTGTATTTTGGTCTTCAAGTGTCTAAAAAGCCTTTTTTTTAGTCAAAAGAACTGCATTTGGTCACCAAAGGTCTGAAAATTTTTTTTAAGTCAAAATGACTGTATTTTTGTCTTTTAGTCTTAAAAAGCCGGTTTTAGACAAGATAACTGCATGTGGTCTCCAATGGCCTACAAAACTATGTGGGTCACAATGACTGTATTTTGGTCTTCAAGTGTCTTAAAAGCCTTTTTTAGTCAAAAGAACTGCATTTGGTCACCAAAGGTCTGAAAACATTTTTTAGTCAAAATGACTGTATTTTTGTCTTTTAGAGTCTTAAAAAGCCGGTTTTAGACAAGATAACTGCATTTGGTCTCCAATGGCCTACAAAACTATGTGGGTCACAATGACTGTATTTTGGTCTTCAAGTGTCTAAAAATCCTTTTTTAGTCAAAAGAACTGCATTTTGTTCACCAAAGGTCTGAAAACATTTTTTAGTCAAAATGACTGAATTTTGTTTTTTTAGAGTCTTATAAAGACGGTTTTAGGCAAGATAACTGCAGTTTGTCTCCAATGGCCTGAAAAAACTTTTTGGGTAAAATGACTGTATTTTGGTCTCCAATTGTCTAAAAAGCCTTTTTTAGTCAAAATAACTGCATTTGGTCACCAAAGGTCTGGAAAAAAATTTAGTCAAAATAACTGTATTTTTGTCTTTTACAGTCTTAAAAAGCCGGTTTTAGACGATAACTGCATTTAGTAACCAATGGCCTGAAAAAATATTTTTGGTCAAAATGACTCTATTTTGGTCTCCAAGTGTCTAAAAAGCCTTTTTTAGTCAAAATAACTTTATTTGATCACCAAAGGTGTGAAAAAACTTTTAGTCAAAATGACTGTATTTTTGTCTTTTAAAGTCTTAAAACGCTTGTATTAGACACGATAACTGCATTTGCTCTCCAATGGCCTGAAATTTTATTTTTTAGTCAAAATGACTCTGTTTTGGTCTCCAAGTATGAAAAAAGCCTTTTATAGTCAAAATAGCTGCATTTGGTCACCAAAGGTCTGAAAATTGTTTTTTGTCTAAATGACTGTATTTTTGTCTTTTACAGTCTTAAAAAGCCGGTTTTAGACAAGAAATCTGCATTTTGTCTCCAATGGCCTGAAAAAATGTTTTGGGTCAAAATGACTGTATTTTGGTCTCTATATTTAAGTCAAAATGACTGTATTTTCGTCTTTTAGTCTTAAAAAGTCGGTTTTAGACAAGATAACTGCATTTGGTCTCCAATGGCCTGAAAAAAAATTTTTGGTCAAAATGACTGTATTTTGGTCTCCAATTGTCTAAAAAGCCTTTTTTAGTCAAAATAACTGCATTTGTCACCAAAGGTCTGGAAAAAAATTTAGTCAAAATAACTGTATTTTTGTCTTTTACAGTCTTAAAAAGCCGGTTTTAGACGATAACTGCATTTGGTAACTAATGGCCTGAAAAAATGTTTTTGGTCAAAATGACTGTATTTTGGTCTCCAATTGTCTAAAAAGCCTTTTTTAGTCAAAATAACTGCATTTGGTCACCAAAGGTCTGAAAAAAAATTCAGTCAAAATGACTATTTTTGTCTTTTAGATTCTTAAAAAAGTCGGTTTAGACAAGATAACTGCATTTTGTCTTCAATGGCCTGAAAAACTGTGGGTCACAATGACTGTATTTTGGTCTCCAATTGTCTAAAAAGCCTTTTTTAGTCAAAATAACTGCATTTGTCACCAAAGGTCTGGAAAAAATTTAGTCAAAATAACTGTATTTTTGTCTTTTACAGTCTTAAAAAGCCGGTTTTAGACGATAACTGCATTTGGTAACTAATGGCCTGAAAAAATGTTTTTGGTCAAAATGACTGTATTTTGGTCTCCAATTGTCTAAAAAGCCTTTTTTAGTCAAAATAACTGCATTTGGTCACCAAAGGTCTGAAAAAAAATTCAGTCAAAATGACTATTTTTGTCTTTTAGATTCTTAAAAAAGTCGGTTTAGACAAGATAACTGCATTTTGTCTTCAATGGCCTGAAAAACTGTGGGTCACAATGACTGTATTTTGGTCTTCAAGTGTCTAAAAAGCCTTTTTTTAGTCAAAAGAACTGCATTTGGTCACCAAAGGTCGGAAATCATTTTTTAGTCAAAATGACTGTATTTTTGGCTTTTAGAGTCTTAAAAATCCGGTTTTAGACAAGATAACTGCATTTGGTCTCCAATGGCCTACAAAACTATGTGGGTCACAATGACTGTATTTTGGTCTTCAAGTGTCTAAAAATCCTTTTTTAGTCAAAAGAACTGCATTTTGTTCACCAAAGGTCTGAAAACATTTTTTAGTCAAAATGACTGAATTTTGTTTTTTTAGAGTCTTATAAAGACGGTTTTAGGCAAGATAACTGCAGTTTGTCTCCAATGGCCTGAAAAAACTTTTTGGGTAAAATGACTGTATTTTGGTCTCCAATTGTCTAAAAAGCCTTTTTTAGTCAAAATAACTGCATTTGGTCACCAAAGGTCTGGAAAAAAATTTAGTCAAAATAACTGTATTTTTGTCTTTTACAGTCTTAAAAAGCCGGTTTTAGACGATAACTGCATTTAGTAACCAATGGCCTGAAAAAATATTTTTGGTCAAAATGACTCTATTTTGGTCTCCAAGTGTCTAAAAAGCCTTTTTTAGTCAAAATAACTTTATTTGATCACCAAAGGTGTGAAAAAACTTTTAGTCAAAATGACTGTATTTTTGTCTTTTAAAGTCTTAAAACGCTTGTATTAGACACGATAACTGCATTTGCTCTCCAATGGCCTGAAATTTTATTTTTTAGTCAAAATGACTCTGTTTTGGTCTCCAAGTATGAAAAAAGCCTTTTATAGTCAAAATAGCTGCATTTGGTCACCAAAGGTCTGAAAATTGTTTTTTGTCTAAATGACTGTATTTTTGTCTTTTACAGTCTTAAAAAGCCGGTTTTAGACAAGAAATCTGCATTTTGTCTCCAATGGCCTGAAAAAATGTTTTGGGTCAAAATGACTGTATTTTGGTCTCTATATTTAAGTCAAAATGACTGTATTTTCGTCTTTTAGTCTTAAAAAGCCGGTTTTAGACAAGATAACTGCATTTGGTCTCCAATGGCCTGAAAAAAAATTTTTGGTCAAAATGACTGTATTTTGGTCTCCAATTGTCTAAAAAGCCTTTTTTAGTCAAAATAACTGCATTTGGTCACCAAAGGTCTGAAAAAAAATTCAGTCAAAATGACTATTTTTGTCTTTTAGATTCTTAAAAAAGTCGGTTTAGACAAGATAACTGCATTTTGTCTTCAATGGCCTGAAAAACTGTGGGTCACAATGACTGTATTTTGGTCTCCAATTGTCTAAAAAGCCTTTTTTAGTCAAAATAACTGCATTTGTCACCAAAGGTCTGGAAAAAATTTAGTCAAAATAACTGTATTTTTGTCTTTTACAGTCTTAAAAAGCCGGTTTTAGACGATAACTGCATTTGGTAACTAATGGCCTGAAAAAATGTTTTTGGTCAAAATGACTGTATTTTGGTCTCCAATTGTCTAAAAAGCCTTTTTTAGTCAAAATAACTGCATTTGGTCACCAAAGGTCTGAAAAAAAATTCAGTCAAAATGACTATTTTTGTCTTTTAGATTCTTAAAAAAGTCGGTTTAGACAAGATAACTGCATTTTGTCTTCAATGGCCTGAAAAACTGTGGGTCACAATGACTGTATTTTGGTCTTCAAGTGTCTAAAAAGCCTTTTTTTAGTCAAAAGAACTGCATTTGGTCACCAAAGGTCGGAAATCATTTTTTAGTCAAAATGACTGTATTTTTGGCTTTTAGAGTCTTAAAAATCCGGTTTTAGACAAGATAACTGCATTTGGTCTCCAATGGCCTGAAAAAATATTTGGGGTCAAAATGACGGTATTTTGGTCTCCAATTGTTTAAAAAGCCTTTTTAGTCAAAATAACTGCATTTGGTCACCAAAGGTCTGAAAAAAATTTAGTCAAAATGAATATTTTTGTCTTTTAGATTCTTATAAAGCCGGTTTTAGACAAGATAACTGCATTTGGTCTCCAATGGCCTACAAAACTATGTGGGTCACAATGACTGTATTTTGGTCTTCAAGTGTCTATAAAGCCTTTTTTAGTCAAAAGAACTGCATTTGGTCACCAAAGGTCTGAAAACCTTTTTTAGTCAAAATGACTGTATTTTTGTCTTTTAGAGTCTTAAAAAGCCGGTTTTAGACAAGATAACTGCATTTGGTCTCCAATGGCCTACAAAACTATGTGGGTCACAATGACTGTATTTTGGTCTTCAAGTGTCTAAAAATCCTTTTTTAGTCAAAAGAACTGCATTTTGTTCACCAAAGGTCTGAAAACATTTTTTAGTCAAAATGACTGAATTTTGTTTTTTAGAGTCTTATAAAGACGGTTTTAGGCAAGATAACTGCAGTTTGTCTCCAATGGCCTGAAAAAACTTTTTGGGTAAAATGACTGTATTTTGGTCTCCAAGTGTCTAAAAATTCTTTTTTAGTCAAAAGAACTGCATTTGGTCACCAAAGGTCGGAAATCATTTTTTAGTCAAAATGACTGTATTTTTGGCTTTTAGAGTCTTAAAAAGCCGGTTTTAGGGAAGATATTTGCAGTTTGACTCCAATGGCCTGAAAAAACTTTTTGGGTAAAATGACTGTATTTGTGTCTCCAATTGTTTAAAAAGCCTTTTTAGTGAAAATAACTGCATTTGGTCACCAAAGGTCTGAAAAAAAATTTAGTCAAAATGAATATTTTTGTCTTTTAGATTCTTATAAAGCCGGTTTAGACAAAATAACTGCATTTTGTCTTCAATGGCCTGAAAAAACTATTTGGGTCAAAATGACTGTATTTTGTTCTTCAAGTGTCTAAAAAGCCTTTTTTAGTCAAAATAACTGCATTTGGTCACCAAAGGTCTGAAATTTTTTTTAAGTCAAAATGACTGTATTTTTGTCTTTTAGTCTTAAAAAGCCGGTTTTAGACAAGATAACTGCATTTGGTCTCCAATGGCCTGAAAAAGATTTTGGGGTCAAAATGACTGTATTTTGGTCTCCAATTGTCTAAAAAGCCTTTTTTAGTCAAAATAACTGCATTTGGTCACCAAAGGTCTGGAAAAAAATTTAGTCAAAATAACTGTATTTTTGTCTTTTAAAGTCTTAAAACGCTTGTATTAGACACGATAACTGCATTTGCTCTCCAATGGCCTGAAATTTTATTTTTTGGTCAAAATGACTCTGTTTTGGTCTCCAAGTATGAAAAAAGCCTTTTATAGTCAAAATAGCTGCATTTGGTCACCAAAGGTCTGAAAATTGTTTTTTTGTCTAAATGACTGTATTTTTGTCTTTTACAGTCTTAAAAAGCCGGTTTTAGACAAGAAATCTGCATTTTGTCTCCAATGGCCTGAAAAAATGTTTTGGGTCAAAATGACTGTATTTTGGTCTCTCTATATTTTTTAGTCAAAATAACTGCATTTGGTCACCAAAGGTCTGAAAAAAAAATTTAAGTCAAAATTAATGTTTTTTTGTCTTTTAGTCTTAAAAAGTCGGTTTTAGACAAGATAACTGCATTTGATCTCCAATGGCCTGAAAAAAAATTTTTGGTCAAAATGACTGTATTTTGGTCTCCAATTGTCTAAAAAGCCTTTTTTAGTCAAAATAACTGCATTTGGTCACCAAAGGTCTGGAAAAAAAATTTAGTCAAAATAACTGTATTTTTGTCTTTTACAGTCTTAAAAAGCCGGTTTTAGACGATAACTGCATTTGGTAACTAATGGCCTGAAAAAATGTTTTTGGTCAAAATGACTCTATTTTGGTCTCCAAGTGTCTAAAAAGCCTTTTTTAGTCAAAATAACTTTATTTGATCACCAAAGGTGTGAAAAAACTTTTAGTCAAAATGACTGTATTTTTGTCTTTTAAAGTCTTAAAACGCTTGAATTAGACACGATATCTGCATTTGCTCTCCAATGGCCTGAAATTTTATTTTTTGGTCAAAATGACTCTGTTTTAGTCTCCAAGTATAAAAAAAGCCGTTTTTTGGCAAAATAGCTGCATTTGGTCACCAAAGGTCTGAAAATTGTTTTTTAAGTCAAAATGACTGTATTTTTGTCTTTTAGTCTTAAAAAGCCGGTTTTAGACAAGATAACTGCATTTGGTCTCCAATGGCCTGTTTTAGTCTCCAAGTATCAAAAAAGCCGTTTTTAGTCAAAATAGCTGCATTTGGTCACCAAAGGTCTGAAAATTGTTTTTTTGTCTAAATGACTGTATTTTTGTCTTTTACAGTCTTAAAAAGCCGGTTTTAGACAAGAAATCTGCATTTTGTCTCCAATGGCCTCAAAAAAATGTTTTGGGTCAAAATGACTGTATTTTGGTCTCTCTATATTTTTTAATCAAAACTACTGCATTTGGTCACCAAAGGTCTGAAAAAAAATTTTGAAATCAAAATTACTGTATTTTTGTCTTTTAGTCTTAAAAAGCCGGTTTTAGACAAGATAACTGCATTTGGTCTCTAATGGCCTGAAAATATTTTTTCAGTATTTTGGTCTCCAATTGTCTAAAAAGCCTTTTTTAGTCAAAATAACTGCATTTGGTCACCAAAGGTCTGAAATTTTTTTTAGTCAAAATGACTATTTTTGTCTTTTAGATTCTTAAAAAAGTCGGTTTAGACAAGATAACTGCATTTTGTCTTCAATGGCCTGAAAAACTGTGGGTCACAATGACTGTATTTTGGTCTTCAAGTGTCTAAAAAGCCTTTTTTTTAGTCAAAAGAACTGCATTTGGTCACCAAAGGTCTGAAAAATTTTTTTAAGTCAAAATGACTGTATTTTTGTCTTTTAGTCTTAAAAAGCCGGTTTTAGACAAGATAACTGCATGTGGTCTCCAATGGCCTACAAAACTATGTGGGTCACAATGACTGTATTTTGGTCTTCAAGTGTCTTAAAAGCCTTTTTTAGTCAAAAGAACTGCATTTGGTCACCAAAGGTCTGAAAACATTTTTTAGTCAAAATGACTGTATTTTTGTCTTTTAGAGTCTTAAAAAGCCGGTTTTAGACAAGATAACTGCATTTGGTCTCCAATGGCCTACAAAACTATGTGGGTCACAATGACTGTATTTTGGTCTTCAAGTGTCTAAAAATCCTTTTTTAGTCAAAAGAACTGCATTTTGTTCACCAAAGGTCTGAAAACATTTTTTAGTCAAAATGACTGAATTTTGTTTTTTTAGAGTCTTATAAAGACGGTTTTAGGCAAGATAACTGCAGTTTGTCTCCAATGGCCTGAAAAAACTTTTTGGGTAAAATGACTGTATTTTGGTCTCCAATTGTCTAAAAAGCCTTTTTTAGTCAAAATAACTGCATTTGGTCACCAAAGGTCTGGAAAAAAATTTAGTCAAAATAACTGTATTTTTGTCTTTTACAGTCTTAAAAAGCCGGTTTTAGACGATAACTGCATTTAGTAACCAATGGCCTGAAAAAATATTTTTGGTCAAAATGACTCTATTTTGGTCTCCAAGTGTCTAAAAAGCCTTTTTTAGTCAAAATAACTTTATTTGATCACCAAAGGTGTGAAAAAACTTTTAGTCAAAATGACTGTATTTTTGTCTTTTAAAGTCTTAAAACGCTTGTATTAGACACGATAACTGCATTTGCTCTCCAATGGCCTGAAATTTTATTTTTTAGTCAAAATGACTCTGTTTTGGTCTCCAAGTATGAAAAAAGCCTTTTATAGTCAAAATAGCTGCATTTGGTCACCAAAGGTCTGAAAATTGTTTTTTGTCTAAATGACTGTATTTTTGTCTTTTACAGTCTTAAAAAGCCGGTTTTAGACAAGAAATCTGCATTTTGTCTCCAATGGCCTAAAAAAATGTTTTGGGTCAAAATGACTGTATTTTGGTCTCTATATTTAAGTCAAAATGACTGTATTTTTGTCTTTTAGTCTTAAAAAGCCGGTTTTAGACAAGATAACTGCATTTGGTCTCCAATGGCCTGAAAAAAAATTTTTGGTCAAAATGACTGTATTTTGGTCTCCAATTGTCTAAAAAGCCTTTTTTAGTCAAAATAACTGCATTTGTCACCAAAGGTCTGGAAAAAAATTTAGTCAAAATAACTGTATTTTTGTCTTTTACAGTCTTAAAAAGCCGGTTTTAGACGATAACTGCATTTGGTAACTAATGGCCTGAAAAAATGTTTTTGGTCAAAATGACTGTATTTTGGTCTCCAATTGTCTAAAAAGCCTTTTTTAGTCAAAATAACTGCATTTGGTCACCAAAGGTCTGAAAAAAAATTCAGTCAAAATGACTATTTTTGTCTTTTAGATTCTTAAAAAAGTCGGTTTAGACAAGATAACTGCATTTTGTCTTCAATGGCCTGAAAAACTGTGGGTCACAATGACTGTATTTTGGTCTCCAATTGTCTAAAAAGCCTTTTTTAGTCAAAATAACTGCATTTGTCACCAAAGGTCTGGAAAAAATTTAGTCAAAATAACTGTATTTTTGTCTTTTACAGTCTTAAAAAGCCGGTTTTAGACGATAACTGCATTTGGTAACTAATGGCCTGAAAAAATGTTTTTGGTCAAAATGACTGTATTTTGGTCTCCAATTGTCTAAAAAGCCTTTTTTAGTCAAAATAACTGCATTTGGTCACCAAAGGTCTGAAAAAAAATTCAGTCAAAATGACTATTTTTGTCTTTTAGATTCTTAAAAAAGTCGGTTTAGACAAGATAACTGCATTTTGTCTTCAATGGCCTGAAAAACTGTGGGTCACAATGACTGTATTTTGGTCTTCAAGTGTCTAAAAAGCCTTTTTTTAGTCAAAAGAACTGCATTTGGTCACCAAAGGTCGGAAATCATTTTTTAGTCAAAATGACTGTATTTTTGGCTTTTAGAGTCTTAAAAATCCGGTTTTAGACAAGATAACTGCATTTGGTCTCCAATGGCCTGAAAAAATATTTGGGGTCAAAATGACGGTATTTTGGTCTCCAATTGTTTAAAAAGCCTTTTTAGTCAAAATAACTGCATTTGGTCACCAAAGGTCTGAAAAAAATTTAGTCAAAATGAATATTTTTGTCTTTTAGATTCTTATAAAGCCGGTTTTAGACAAGATAACTGCATTTGGTCTCCAATGGCCTACAAAACTATGTGGGTCACAATGACTGTATTTTGGTCTTCAAGTGTCTAAAAATCCTTTTTTAGTCAAAAGAACTGCATTTTGTTCACCAAAGGTCTGAAAACATTTTTTAGTCAAAATGACTGAATTTTGTTTTTTAGAGTCTTATAAAGACGGTTTTAGGCAAGATAACTGCAGTTTGTCTCCAATGGCCTGAAAAAACTTTTTGGGTAAAATGACTGTATTTTGGTCTCCAAGTGTCTAAAAAGCCTTTTTTAGTCAAAAGAACTGCATTTGGTCACCAAAGGTCGGAAATCATTTTTTAGTCAAAATGACTGTATTTTTGGCTTTTAGAGTCTTAAAAAGCCGGTTTTAGGGAAGATAACTGCAGTTTGACTCCAATGGCCTGAAAAAACTTTTTGGGTAAAATGACTGTATTTGTGTCTCCAATTGTTTAAAAAGCCTTTTTAGTGAAAATAACTGCATTTGGTCACCAAAGGTCTGGAAAAAAATTTAGTCAAAATAACTGTATTTTTGTCTTTTAAAGTCTTAAAACGCTTGTATTAGACACGATAACTGCATTTGCTCTCCAATGGCCTGAAATTTTATTTTTTGGTCAAAATGACTCTGTTTTGGTCTCCAAGTATGAAAAAAGCCTTTTATAGTCAAAATAGCTGCATTTGGTCACCAAAGGTCTGAAAATTGTTTTTTTGTCTAAATGACTGTATTTTTGTCTTTTACAGTCTTAAAAAGCCGGTTTTAGACTAGAAATCTGCATTTTGTCTCCAATGGCCTGAAAAAATGTTTTGGGTCAAAATGACTGTATTTTGGTCTCTCTATATTTTTTAGTCAAAATAACTGCATTTGGTCACCAAAGGTCTGAAAAAAAAATTTTAAGTCAAAATTAATGTTTTTTTGTCTTTTAGTCTTAAAAAGTCGGTTTTAGACAAGATAACTGCATTTGATCTCCAATGGCCTGAAAAAAATTTTTTGGTCAAAATGACTGTATTTTGGTCTCCAATTGTCTAAAAAGCCTTTTTTAGTCAAAATAACTGCATTTGGTCACCAAAGGTCTGGAAAAAAATTTAGTCAAAATAACTGTATTTTTGTCTTTTACAGTCTTAAAAAGCCGGTTTTAGACGATAACTGCATTTGGTAACTAATGGCCTGAAAAAATGTTTTTGGTCAAAATGACTCTATTTTGGTCTCCAAGTGTCTAAAAAGCCTTTTTTTTAGTCAAAATAACTTTATTTGATCACCAAAGGTGTGAAAAAACTTTTAGTCAAAATGACTGTATTTTTGTCTTTTAAAGTCTTAAAACGCTTGAATTAGACACGATATCTGCATTTGCTCTCCAATGGCCTGAAATTTTATTTTTTGGTCAAAATGACTGTTTTAGTCTCCAAGTATCAAAAAGGCCGTTTTTTGGCAAAATAGCTGCATTTGGTCACCAAAGGTCTGAAAATTGTTTTTTAAGTCAAAATGACTGTATTTTTGTCTTTTAGTCTTAAAAAGAGGGTTTTAGACAAGATAACTGCATTTGGTCTCCAATGGCCTGTTTTAGTCTCCAAGTATCAAAAAAGCCGTTTTTAGTCAAAATAGCTGCATTTGGTCACCAAAGGTCTGAAAATTGTTTTTTTGTCTAAATGACTGTATTTTTGTCTTTTACAGTCTTAAAAAGCCGGTTTTAGACAAGAAATCTGCATTTTGTCTCCAATGGCCTCAAAAAAATGTTTTGGGTCAAAATGACTGTATTTTGGTCTCTCTATATTTTTTAATCAAAACTACTGCATTTGGTCACCAAAGGTCTGAAAAAAATTTTTGAAATCAAAATTACTGTATTTTTGTCTTTTAGTCTTAAAAAGCCGGTTTTAGACAAGATAACTGCATTTGGTCTCTAATGGCCTGAAAATATTTTTTCAGTATTTTGGTCTCCAATTGTCTAAAAAGCCATTTTTAGTCAAAATAACTGCATTTGGTCACCAAAGGTCTGAAAATTTTTTTAGTCAAAATGACTATTTTTGTCTTTTAGATTCTTAAAAAAGTCAGTTTAGACAAGATAACTGCATTTTGTCTTCAATGGCCTGAAAAACTGTGGGTCACAATGACTGTATTTTGGTCTTCAAGTGTCTAAAAAGCCTTTTTTTTAGTCAAAAGAACTGCATTTGGTCACCAAAGGTCTGAAAATTTTTTTTAAGTCAAAATGACTGTATTTTTGTCTTTTAGTCTTAAAAAGCCGGTTTTAGACAAGATAACTGCATGTGGTCTCCAATGGCCTACAAAACGATGTGGGTCACAATGACTGTATTTTGGTCTTCAAGTGTCTTAAAAGCCTTTTTTAGTCAAAAGAACTGCATTTGGTCACCAAAGGTCTGAAAACATTTTTTAGTCAAAATGACTGTATTTTTGTCTTTTAGAGTCTTAAAAAGCCGGTTTTAGACAAGATAACTGCATTTGGTCTCCAATGGCCTACAAAACTATGTGGGTCACAATGACTGTATTTTGGTCTTCAAGTGTCTAAAAATCCTTTTTTGGTCAAAAGAACTGCATTTTGTTCACCAAAGGTCTGAAAACATTTTTTAGTCAAAATGACTGAATTTTGTTTTTTTAGAGTCTTATAAAGACGGTTTTAGGCAAGATAACTGCAGTTTGTCTCCAATGGCCTGAAAAAACTTTTTGGGTAAAATGACTGTATTTTGGTCTCCAATTGTCTAAAAAGCCTTTTTTAGTCAAAATAACTGCATTTGGTCACCAAAGGTCTGGAAAAAAATTTAGTCAAAATAACTGTATTTTTGTCTTTTACAGTCTTAAAAAGCCGGTTTTAGACGATAACTGCATTTAGTAACCAATGGCCTGAAAAAATGTTTTTGGTCAAAATGACTCTATTTTGGTCTCCAAGTGTCTAAAAAGCCTTTTTTAGTCAAAATAACTTTATTTGATCAACAAAGGTGTGAAAAAACTTTTAGTCAAAATGACTGTATTTTTGTCTTTTAAAGTCTTAAAACGCTTGTATTAGACACGATAACTGCATTTGCTCTCCAATGGCCTGAAATTTTATTTTTTAGTCAAAATGACTCTGTTTTGGTCTCCAAGTATGAAAAAAGCCTTTTATAGTCAAAATAGCTGCATTTGGTCACCAAAGGTCTGAAAATTGTTTTTTGTCTAAATGACTGTATTTTTGTCTTTTACAGTCTTAAAAAGCCGGTTTTAGACAAGAAATCTGCATTTTGTCTCCAATGGCCTGAAAAAATGTTTTGGGTCAAAATGACTGTATTTTGGTCTCTATATTTTTTAGTCAAAATAACTGCATTTGGTCACCAAAGGTCTGAAAAAAAATTTTTAAGTCAAAATGACTGTATTTTTGTCTTTTAGTCTTAAAAAGCCGGTTTTAGACAAGATAACTGCATTTGGTCTCCAATGGCCTGAAAAAAATTTTTTGGTCAAAATGACTGTATTTTGGTCTCCAATTGTCTAAAAAGCCTTTTTTAGTCAAAATAACTGCATTTGTCACCAAAGGTCTGGAAAAAAATTTAGTCAAAATAACTGTATTTTTGTCTTTTACAGTCTTAAAAAGCCGGTTTTAGACGATAACTGCATTTGGTAACTAATGGCCTGAAAAAATGTTTTTGGTCAAAATGACTGTATTTTGGTCTCCAATTGTCTAAAAAGCCTTTTTTAGTCAAAATAACTGCATTTGGTCACCAAAGGTCTGAAAAAAATTCAGTCAAAATGACTATTTTTGTCTTTTAGATTCTTAAAAAAGTCGGTTTAGACAAGATAACTGCATTTTGTCTTCAATGGCCTGAAAAACTGTGGGTCACAATGACTGTATTTTGGTCTTCAAGTGTCTAAAAAGCCTTTTTTTAGTCAAAAGAACTGCATTTGGTCACCAAAGGTCGGAAATCATTTTTTTGTCAAAATGACTGTATTTTTGGCTTTTAGAGTCTTAAAATTCCGGTTTTAGACAAGATAACTGCATTTGGTCTCCAATGGCCTGAAAAAATATTTGGGGTCAAAATGACGGTATTTTGGTCTCCAATTGTTTAAAAAGCCTTTTTAGTCAAAATAACTGCATTTGGTCACCAAAGGTCTGAAAAAAATTTAGTCAAAATGAATATTTTTGTCTTTTAGATTCTTATAAAGCCGGTTTTAGACAAGATAACTGCATTTGGTCTCCAATGGCCTACAAAACTATGTGGGTCACAATGACTGTATTTTGGTCTTCAAGTGTCTATAAAGCCTTTTTTAGTCAAAAGAACTGCATTTGGTCACCAAAGGTCTGAAAACCTTTTTTAGTCAAAATGACTGTATTTTTGTCTTTTAGAGTCTTAAAAAGCCGGTTTTAGACAAGATAACTGCATTTGGTCTCCAATGGCCTACAAAACTATGTGGGTCACAATGACTGTATTTTGGTCTTCAAGTGTCTAAAAATCCTTTTTTAGTCAAAAGAACTGCATTTTGTTCACCAAAGGTCTGAAAACATTTTTTAGTCAAAATGACTGAATTTTGTTTTTTAGAGTCTTATAAAGACGGTTTTAGGCAAGATAACTGCAGTTTGTCTCCAATGGCCTGAAAAAACTTTTTGGGTAAAATGACTGTATTTTGGTCTCCAAGTGTCTAAAAATTCTTTTTTAGTCAAAAGAACTGCATTTGGTCACCAAAGGTCGGAAATCATTTTTTAGTCAAAATGACTGTATTTTTGGCTTTTAGAGTCTTAAAAAGCCGGTTTTAGGGAAGATAACTGCAGTTTGACTCCAATGGCCTGAAAAAACTTTTTGGGTAAAATGACTGTATTTGTGTCTCTAATTGTTTAAAAAGCCTTTTTAGTGAAAATAACTGCATTTGGTCACCAAAGGTCTGAAAAAAAATTTAGTCAAAATGAATATTTTTGTCTTTTAGATTCTTATAAAGCCGGTTTAGACAAAATAACTGCATTTTGTCTTCAATGGCCTGAAAAAACTATTTGGGTCAAAATGACTGTATTTTGTTCTTCAAGTGTCTAAAAAGCCTTTTTTAGTCAAAATAACTGCATTTGGTCACCAAAGGTCTGAAAATTTTTTTAAGTCAAAATGACTGTATTTTTGTCTTTTAGTCTTAAAAAGCCGGTTTTAGACAAGATAACTGCATTTGGTCTCCAATGGCCTGAAAAAAAATTTGGGGTCAAAATGACTGTATTTTGGTCTCCAATTGTCTAAAAAGCCTTTTTTAGTCAAAATAACTGCATTTGGTCACCAAAGGTCTGGAAAAAAATTTAGTCAAAATAACTGTATTTTTGTCTTTTAAAGTCTTAAAACGCTTGTATTAGACACGATAACTGCATTTGCTCTCCAATGGCCTGAAATTTTATTTTTTGGTCAAAATGACTCTGTTTTGGTCTCCAAGTATGAAAAAAGCCTTTTATAGTCAAAATAGCTGCATTTGGTCACCAAAGGTCTGAAAATTGTTTTTTTGTCTAAATGACTGTATTTTTGTCTTTTACAGTCTTAAAAAGCCGGTTTTAGACAAGAAATCTGCATTTTGTCTCCAATGGCCTGAAAAAATGTTTTGGGTCAAAATGACTGTATTTTGGTCTCTCTATATTTTTTAGTCAAAATAACTGCATTTGGTCACCAAAGGTCTGAAAAAAAATTTTAAGTCAAAATTAATGTTTTTTTGTCTTTTAGTCTTAAAAAGTCGGTTTTAGACAAGATAACTGCATTTGATCTCCAATGGCCTGAAAAAAAATTTTTGGTCAAAATGACTGTATTTTGGTCTCCAATTGTCTAAAAAGCCTTTTTTAGTCAAAATAACTGCATTTGGTCACCAAAGGTCTGGAAAAAAATTTAGTCAAAATAACTGTATTTTTGTCTTTTACAGTCTTAAAAAGCCGGTTTTAGACAACTGCATTTGGTAACTAATGGCCTGAAAAAATGTTTTTGGTCAAAATGACTCTATTTTGGTCTCCAAGTGTCTAAAAAGCCTTTTTTTAGTCAAAATAACTTTATTTGATCACCAAAGGTGTGAAAAAACTTTTAGTCAAAATGACTGTATTTTTGTCTTTTAAAGTCTTAAAACGCTTGAATTAGACACGATATCTGCATTTGCTCTCCAATGGCCTGAAATTTTATTTTTTGGTCAAAATGACTCTGTTTTAGTCTCCAAGTATCAAAAAAGCCGTTTTTTGGCAAAATAGCTGCATTTGGTCACCAAAGGTCTGAAAATTGTTTTTTAAGTCAAAATGACTGTATTTTTGTCTTTTAGTCTTAAAAAGCCGGTTTTAGACAAGATAACTGCATTTGGTCTCCAATGGCCTGTTTTAGTCTCCAAGTATGAAAAAAGCCGTTTTTAGTCAAAATAGCTGCATTTGGTCACCAAAGGTCTGAAAATTGTTTTTTGTCTAAATGACTGTATTTTTGTCTTTTACAGTCTTAAAAAGCCGGTTTTAGACAAGAAATCTGCATTTTGTCTCCAATGGCCTCAAAAAAATGTTTTGGGTCAAAATGACTGTATTTTGGTCTCTCTATATTTTTTAATCAAAACTACTGCATTTGGTCACCAAAGGTCTGAAAAAAATTTTTGAAATCAAAATTACTGTATTTTTGTCTTTTAGTCTTAAAAAGCCGGTTTTAGACAAGATAACTGCATTTGGTCTCTAATGGCCTGAAAATATTTTTTCAGTATTTTGGTCTCCAATTGTCTAAAAAGCCTTTTTTAGTCAAAATAACTGCATTTGGTCACCAAAGGTCTGAAAATTTTTTTAGTCAAAATGACTGTTTTTGTCTTTTAGATTCTTAAAAAAGTCGGTTTAGACAAGATAACTGCATTTTGTCTTCAATGGCCTGAAAAACTGTGGGTCACAATGACTGTATTTTGGTCTTCAAGTGTCTAAAAAGCCTTTTTTTTAGTCAAAAGAACTGCATTTGGTCACCAAAGGTCTGAAAAAAATTTTTTAAGTCAAAATGACTGTATTTTTGTCTTTTAGTCTTAAAAAGCCGGTTTTAGACAAGATAACTGCATGTGGTCTCCAATGGCCTACAAAACTATGTGGGTCACAATGACTGTATTTTGGTCTTCAAGTGTCTTAAAAGCCTTTTTTAGTCAAAAGAACTGCATTTGGTCACCAAAGGTCTGAAAACATTTTTTAGTCAAAATGACTGTATTTTTGTCTTTTAGAGTCTTAAAAAGCCGGTTTTAGACAAGATAACTGCATTTGGTCTCCAATGGCCTACAAAACTATGTGGGTCACAATGACTGTATTTTGGTCTTCAAGTGTCTAAAAATCCTTTTTTAGTCAAAAGAACTGCATTTTGTTCACCAAAGGTCTGAAAACATTTTTTAGTCAAAATGATTGAATTTTGTTTTTTTAGAGTCTTATAAAGACGGTTTTAGGCAAGATAACTGCAGTTTGTCTCCAATGGCCTGAAAAAACTTTTTGGGTAAAATGACTGTATTTTGGTCTCCAATTGTCTAAAAAGCCTTTTTTAGTCAAAATAACTGCATTTGGTCACCAAAGGTCTGGAAAAAAATTTAGTCAAAATAACTGTATTTTTGTCTTTTACAGTCTTAAAAAGCCGGTTTTAGACGATAACTGCATTTAGTAACCAATGGCCTGAAAAAATATTTTTGGTCAAAATGACTCTATTTTGGTCTCCAAGTGTCTAAAAAGCCTTTTTTAGTCAAAATAACTTTATTTGATCACCAAAGGTGTGAAAAAACTTTTAGTCAAAATGACTGTATTTTTGTCTTTTAAAGTCTTAAAACGCTTGTATTAGACACGATAACTGCATTTGCTCTCCAATGGCCTGAAATTTTATTTTTTAGTCAAAATGACTCTGTTTTGGTCTCCAAGTATGAAAAAAGCCTTTTATAGTCAAAATAGCTGCATTTGGTCACCAAAGGTCTGAAAATTGTTTTTTGTCTAAATGACTGTATTTTTGTCTTTTACAGTCTTAAAAAGCCGGTTTTAGACAAGAAATCTGCATTTTGTCTCCAATGGCCTGAAAAAATGTTTTGGGTCAAAATGACTGTATTTTGGTCTCTATATTTTTTAGTCAAAATAACTGCATTTGGTCACCAAAGGTCTGAAAAAAAATTTTTAAGTCAAAATGACTGTATTTTTGTCTTTTAGTCTTAAAAAGCCGGTTTTAGACAAGATAACTGCATTTGGTCTCCAATGGCCTGAAAAAAATTTTTTGGTCAAAATGACTGTATTTTGGTCTCCAATTGTCTAAAAAGCCTTTTTTAGTCAAAATAACTGCATTTGTCACCAAAGGTCTGGAAAAAAATTTAGTCAAAATAACTGTATTTTTGTCTTTTACAGTCTTAAAAAGCCGGTTTTAGACGATAACTGCATTTGGTAACTAATGGCCTGAAAAAATGTTTTTGGTCAAAATGACTGTATTTTGGTCTCCAATTGTCTAAAAAGCCTTTTTTAGTCAAAATAACTGCATTTGGTCACCAAAGGTCTGAAAAAAAATTCAGTCAAAATGACTATTTTTGTCTTTTAGATTCTTAAAAAAGTCGGTTTAGACAAGATAACTGCATTTTGTCTTCAATGGCCTGAAAAACTGTGGGTCACAATGACTGTATTTTGGTCTTCAAGTGTCTAAAAAGCCTTTTTTTAGTCAAAAGAACTGCATTTGGTCACCAAAGGTCGGAAATCATTTTTTAGTCAAAATGACTGTATTTTTGGCTTTTAGAGTCTTAAAAATCCGGTTTTAGACAAGATAACTGCATTTGGTCTCCAATGGCCTGAAAAAATATTTGGGGTCAAAATGACGGTATTTTGGTCTCCAATTGTTTAAAAAGCCTTTTTAGTCAAAATAACTGCATTTGGTCACCAAAGGTCTGAAAAAAATTTAGTCAAAATGAATATTTTTGTCTTTTAGATTCTTATAAAGCCGGTTTTAGACAAGATAACTGCATTTGGTCTCCAATGGCCTACAAAACTATGTGGGTCACAATGACTGTATTTTGGTCTTCAAGTGTCTATAAAGCCTTTTTTAGTCAAAAGAACTGCATTTGGTCACCAAAGGTCTGAAAACCTTTTTTAGTCAAAATGACTGTATTTTTGTCTTTTAGAGTCTTAAAAAGCCGGTTTTAGACAAGATAACTGCATTTGGTCTCCAATGGCCTACAAAACTATGTGGGTCACAATGACTGTATTTTGGTCTTCAAGTGTCTAAAAATCCTTTTTTAGTCAAAAGAACTGCATTTTGTTCACCAAAGGTCTGAAAACATTTTTTAGTCAAAATGACTGAATTTTGTTTTTTAGAGTCTTATAAAGACGGTTTTAGGCAAGATAACTGCAGTTTGTCTCCAATGGCCTGAAAAAACTTTTTGGGTAAAATGACTGTATTTTGGTCTCCAAGTGTCTAAAAAGCCTTTTTTAGTCAAAAGAACTGCATTTGGTCACCAAAGGTCGGAAATCATTTTTTAGTCAAAATGACTGTATTTTTGGCTTTTAGAGTCTTAAAAAGCCGGTTTTAGGGAAGATAACTGCAGTTTGACTCCAATGGCCTGAAAAAACTTTTTGGGTAAAATGACTGTATTTGTGTCTCCAATTGTTTAAAAAGCCTTTTTAGTGAAAATAACTGCATTTGGTCACCAAAGGTCTGAAAAAAAATTTAGTCAAAATGACTGTATTTTTGTCTTTTAAAGTCTTAAAACGCTTGAATTAGACACGATATCTGCATTTGCTCTCCAATGGCCTGAAATTTTATTTTTTGGTCAAAATGACTCTGTTTTAGTCTCCAAGTATCAAAAAAGCCATTTTTTGGCAAAATAGCTGCATTTGGTCACCAAAGGTCTGAAAATTGTTTTTTAAGTCAAAATGACTGTATTTTTGTCTTTTAGTCTTAAAAAGCCGGTTTTAGACAAGATAACTGCATTTGGTCTCCAATGGCCTGTTTTAGTCTCCAAGTATCAAAAAAGCCGTTTTTAGTCAAAATAGCTGCATTTGGTCACCAAAGGTCTGAAAATTGTTTTTTGTCTAAATGACTGTATTTTTGTCTTTTACAGTCTTAAAAAGCCGGTTTTAGACAAGAAATCTGCATTTTGTCTCCAATGGCCTCAAAAAAATGTTTTGGGTCAAAATGACTGTATTTTGGTCTCTCTATATTTTTTAATCAAAACTACTGCATTTGGTCACCAAAGGTCTGAAAAAAAATTTTGAAATCAAAATTACTGTATTTTTGTCTTTTAGTCTTAAAAAGCCGGTTTTAGACAAGATAACTGCATTTGGTCTCTAATGGCCTGAAAATATTTTTTCAGTATTTTGGTCTCCAATTGTCTAAAAAGCCTTTTTTAGTCAAAATAACTGCATTTGGTCACCAAAGGTCTGAAAAAATTTTTAGTCAAAATGACTATTTTTGTCTTTTAGATTCTTAAAAAAGTCGGTTTAGACAAGATAACTGCATTTTGTCTTCAATGGCCTGAAAAACTGTGGGTCACAATGACTGTATTTTGGTCTTCAAGTGTCTAAAAAGCCTTTTTTTAGTCAAAAGAACTGCATTTGGTCACCAAAGGTCGGAAATCATTTTTTAGTCAAAATGACTGTATTTTTGGCTTTTAGAGTCTTAAAAATCCGGTTTTAGACAAGATAACTGCATTTGGTCTCCAATGGCCTGAAAAAATATTTGGGGTCAAAATGACGGTATTTTGGTCTCCAATTGTTTAAAAAGCCTTTTTAGTCAAAATAACTGCATTTGGTCACCAAAGGTCTGAAAAAAATTTAGTCAAAATGAATATTTTTGTCTTTTAGATTCTTATAAAGCCGGTTTTAGACAAGATAACTGCATTTGGTCTCCAATGGCCTACAAAACTATGTGGGTCACAATGACTGTATTTTGGTCTTCAAGTGTCTATAAAGCCTTTTTTAGTCAAAAGAACTGCATTTGGTCACCAAAGGTCTGAAAACCTTTTTTAGTCAAAATGACTGTATTTTTGTCTTTTAGAGTCTTAAAAAGCCGGTTTTAGACAAGATAACTGCATTTGGTCTCCAATGGCCTACAAAACTATGTGGGTCACAATGACTGTATTTTGGTCTTCAAGTGTCTAAAAATCCTTTTTTAGTCAAAAGAACTGCATTTTGTTCACCAAAGGTCTGAAAACATTTTTTAGTCAAAATGACTGAATTTTGTTTTTTAGAGTCTTATAAAGACGGTTTTAGGCAAGATAACTGCAGTTTGTCTCCAATGGCCTGAAAAAACTTTTTGGGTAAAATGACTGTATTTTGGTCTCCAAGTGTCTAAAAAGCCTTTTTTAGTCAAAAGAACTGCATTTGGTCACCAAAGGTCGGAAATCATTTTTTAGTCAAAATGACTGTATTTTTGGCTTTTAGAGTCTTAAAAAGCCGGTTTTAGGGAAGATAACTGCAGTTTGACTCCAATGGCCTGAAAAAACTTTTTGGGTAAAATGACTGTATTTGTGTCTCCAATTGTTTAAAAAGCCTTTTTAGTGAAAATAACTGCATTTGGTCACCAAAGGTCTGAAAAAAAATTTAGTCAAAATGACTGTATTTTTGTCTTTTAAAGTCTTAAAACGCTTGAATTAGACACGATATCTGCATTTGCTCTCCAATGGCCTGAAATTTTATTTTTTGGTCAAAATGACTCTGTTTTAGTCTCCAAGTATCAAAAAAGCCATTTTTTGGCAAAATAGCTGCATTTGGTCACCAAAGGTCTGAAAATTGTTTTTTAAGTCAAAATGACTGTATTTTTGTCTTTTAGTCTTAAAAAGCCGGTTTTAGACAAGATAACTGCATTTGGTCTCCAATGGCCTGTTTTAGTCTCCAAGTATCAAAAAAGCCGTTTTTAGTCAAAATAGCTGCATTTGGTCACCAAAGGTCTGAAAATTGTTTTTTTGTCTAAATGACTGTATTTTTGTCTTTTACAGTCTTAAAAAGCCGGTTTTAGACAAGAAATCTGCATTTTGTCTCCAATGGCCTCAAAAAAATGTTTTGGGTCAAAATGACTGTATTTTGGTCTCTCTATATTTTTTAATCAAAACTACTGCATTTGGTCACCAAAGGTCTGAAAAAAATTTTTGAAATCAAAATTACTGTATTTTTGTCTTTTAGTCTTAAAAAGCCGGTTTTAGACAAGATAACTGCATTTGGTCTCTAATGGCCTGAAAATATTTTTTCAGTATTTTGGTCTCCAATTGTCTAAAAAGCCTTTTTTAGTCAAAATAACTGCATTTGGTCACCAAAGGTCTGAAAAAATTTTTAGTCAAAATGACTATTTTTGTCTTTTAGATTCTTAAAAAAGTCGGTTTAGACAAGATAACTGCATTTTGTCTTCAATGGCCTGAAAAACTGTGGGTCACAATGACTGTATTTTGGTCTTCAAGTGTCTAAAAAGCCTTTTTTTTTAGTCAAAAGAACTGCATTTCGTCACCAAAGGTCTGAAATTTTTTTTTAAGTCAAAATGACTGTATTTTTGTCTTTTAGTCTTAAAAAGCCGGTTTTAGACAAGATAACTGCATGTGGTCTCCAATGGCCTACAAAACTATGTGGGTCACAATGACTGTATTTTGGTCTTCAAGTGTCTTAAAAGCCTTTTTTAGTCAAAAGAACTGCATTTGGTCACCAAAGGTCTGAAAACATTTTTTAGTCAAAATGACTGTATTTTTGTCTTTTAGAGTCTTAAAAAGCCGGTTTTAGACAAGATAACTGCATTTGGTCTCCAATGGCCTACAAAACTATGTGGGTCACAATGACTGTATTTTGGTCTTCAAGTGTCTAAAAATCCTTTTTTAGTCAAAAGAACTGCATTTTGTTCACCAAAGGTCTGAAAACATTTTTTAGTCAAAATGACTGAATTTTGTTTTTTTAGAGTCTTATAAAGACGGTTTTAGGGAAGATAACTGCAGTTTGTCTCCAATGGCCTGAAAAAACTTTTTGGGTAAAATGACTGTATTTTGGTCTCCAAGTGTCTAAAAAGCCTTTTTTAGTCAAAAGAACTGCATTTGGTCACCAAAGGTCGGAAATAATTTTTTAGTCAAAATGACTGTATTTTTGGCTTTTAGAGTCTTAAAAAGCCAGTTTTAGGGAAGATAACTGCAGTTTGACTCCAATGGCCTGAAAAAACTTTTTGGGTAAAATGACTGTATTTGTGTCTCCAATTGTTTAAAAAGCCTTTTTAGTGAAAATAACTGCATTTGGTCACCAAAGGTCTGAAAAAAAATTTAGTCAAAATGAATATTTTTGTCTTTTAGATTCTTATAAAGCCGGTTTAGACAAAATAACTGCATTTTGTCTTCAATGGCCTGAAAAAACTATTTGGGTCAAAATGACTGTATTTTGTTCTTCAAGTGTCTAAAAAGCCTTTTTTAGTCAAAATAACTGCATTTGGTCACCAAAGGTCTGAAATTTTTTTTAAGTCAAAATGACTGTATTTTTGTCTTTTTAAAGCTTTTTAAAGCCGGTTTTAGACAAGATAACTGCATTTGGTCTCCAATGGCCTGAAAAAAATTTTGGGGTCAAAATGACTGTATTTACGTCTCCAATTGTCTAAAAAGCCTTTTTTAGTCAAAATAACTGCATTTGGTCACCAAAGGTCTGGAAAAAAATTTAGTCAAAATAACTGTATTTTTGTCTTTTAAAGTCTTAAAACGCTTGTATTAGACACGATAACTGCATTTGCTCTCCAATGGCCTGAAATTTTATTTTTTGGTCAAAATGACTCTGTTTTGGTCTCCAAGTATGAAAAAAGCCTTTTATAGTCAAAATAGCTGCATTTGGTCACCAAAGGTCTGAAAATTGTTTTTTTGTCTAAATGACTGTATTTTTGTCTTTTACAGTCTTAAAAGCCGGTTTTAGACTAGAAATCTGCATTTTGTCTCCAATGGCCTGAAAAAATGTTTTGGGTCAAAATGACTGTATTTTGGTCTCTCTATATTTTTTAGTCAAAATAACTGCATTTGGTCACCAAAGGTCTGAAAAAAAAAATTTAAGTCAAAATTAATGTTTTTTTGTCTTTTAGTCTTAAAAAGTCGGTTTTAGACAAGATAACTGCATTTGATCTCCAATGGCCTGAAAAAAAATTTTTGGTCAAAATGACTGTATTTTGGTCTCCAATTGTCTAAAAAGCCTTTTTTAGTCAAAATAACTGCATTTGGTCACCAAAGGTCTGGAAAAAAATTTAGTCAAAATAACTGTATTTTTGTCTTTTACAGTCTTAAAAAGCTGGTTTTAGACGATAACTGCATTTGGTAACTAATGGCCTGAAAAAATGTTTTTGGTCAAAATGACTCTATTTTGGTCTCCAAGTGTCTAAAAAGCCTTTTTTTAGTCAAAATAACTTTATTTGATCACCAAAGGTGTGAAAAAACTTTTAGTCAAAATGACTATATTTTTGTCTTTTAAAGTCTTAAAACGCTTGAATTAGACACGATATCTGCATTTGCTCTCCAATGGCCTGAAATTTTATTTTTTGGTCAAAATGACTCTGTTTTAGTCTCCAAGTATCAAAAAAGCCATTTTTTGGCAAAATAGCTGCATTTGGTCATCAAAGGTCTGAAAATTGTTTTTTAAGTCAAAATGACTGTATTTTTGTCTTTTAGTCTTAAAAAGCCGGTTTTAGACAAGATAACTGCATTTGGTCTCCAATGGCCTGTTTTAGTTTCCAAGTATCAAAAAAGCCGTTTTTAGTCAAAATAGCTGCATTTGGTCACCAAAGGTCTGAAAATTGTTTTTTTGTCTAAATGACTGTATTTTTGTCTTTTACAGTCTTAAAAAGCCGGTTTTAGACTAGAAATCTGCATTTTGTCTCCAATGGCCTGAAAAAATGTTTTGGGTCAAAATGACTGTATTTTGGTCTCTCTATATTTTTTAGTCAAAATAACTGCATTTGGTCACCAAAGGTCTGAAAAAAAAAATTTAAGTCAAAATTAATGTTTTTTTGTCTTTTAGTCTTAAAAAGTCGGTTTTAGACAAGATAACTGCATTTGATCTCCAATGGCCTGAAAAAAAATTTTTGGTCAAAATGACTGTATTTTGGTCTCCAATTGGCTAAAAAGCCTTTTTTAGTCAAAATAACTGCATTTGGTCACCAAAGGTCTGGAAAAAAATTTAGTCAAAATAACTGTATTTTTGTCTTTTACAGTCTTAAAAAGCCGGTTTTAGACGATAACTGCATTTGGTAACTAATGGCCTGAAAAAATGTTTTTGGTCAAAATGACTCTATTTTGGTCTCCAAGTGTCTAAAAAGCCTTTTTTTAGTCAAAATAACTTTATTTGATCACCAAAGGTGTGAAAAAACTTTTAGTCAAAATGACTGTATTTTTGTCTTTTAAAGTCTTAAAACGCTTGAATTAGACACGATATCTGCATTTGCTCTCCAATGGCCTGAAATTTTATTTTTTGGTCAAAATGACTCTGTTTTAGTCTCCAAGTATCAAAAAAGACATTTTTTGGCAAAATAGCTGCATTTGGTCACCAAAGGTCTGAAAATTGTTTTTTAAGTCAAAATGACTGTATTTTTGTCTTTTAGTCTTAAAAAGCCGGTTTTAGACAAGATAACTGCATTTGGTCTCCAATGGCCTGTTTTAGTCTCCAAGTATCAAAAAAGCCGTTTTTAGTCAAAATAGCTGCATTTGGTCACCAAAGGTCTGAAAATTGTTTTTTTGTCTAAATGACTGTATTTTTGTCTTTTACAGTCTTAAAAAGCCGGTTTTAGACAAGAAATCTGCATTTTGTCTCCAATGGCCTCAAAAAAATGTTTTGGGTCAAAATGACTGTATTTTGGTCTCTCTATATTTTTTAATCAAAACTACTGCATTTGGTCACCAAAGGTCTGAAAAAAAATTTTGAAATCAAAATTACTGTATTTTTGTCTTTTAGTCTTAAAAAGCCGGTTTTAGACAAGATAACTGCATTTGGTCTCTAATGGCCTGAAAATATTTTTTCAGTATTTTGGTCTCCAATTGTCTAAAAAGCCTTTTTTAGTCAAAATAACTGCATTTGGTCACCAAAGGTCTGAAAAAATTTTTAGTCAAAATTAGTGTTGAGCGAACACGGACTGTATTATTCGTGTTCGTACCGAATAATTGGATTTTTTTTACCCGAACACGGACACGGACACTTTACTGTATGTTCGGGTAAAAATCCGTGTTCGGTCGTTTCATTTCCGGGTTTTGCATGCTTTGGCGCTCTTTTCATGGCGGGCTTTCAACAGCCAATCAACAATCGTTTAACTGGTGTGCCTTAAGCCATCCCAGCCATGCCTGCAAATGTCTTAGTAGCTGTGATTGGCCGTCTGAAGCATGTGACCAAGTCTTTATAAGTTCGAGGCAGCCGCCGCAGCAGCGTCATTCTGCTGCTTAGCTAAGGGACAGAGCACACATCAATGTGCTGGCTGCTGATTAGGGAAAGATAGGCAGGAAAAAACCATTTGTGTCCGGATAGAATTGAGGGACAGGTCGGAGTGTTTAGGCAGGGCGAGTTGTAGGCATTTTAGGGATAGAGTCTGCTGAATTATAGGGTCAGTGTCTTCTACAAACTACAATCGATATTGCTGTGTGGGGGGTGGGGTGAATCTGCACTCAATCCTGATCTACGATCTCTTCTCAATCCTGTTAGGGACAGAGTCTGCTGAATTTTAGGGAAACTGTGTTCTACAAACTACAATCGATATTGCTGTGTGGTGTGGGATTGGAGATAGGCAGGTGTCAGTGATCCACATCCATTTTTCTGTGTGTGAGCTGCAGTGAACACAATCTTTTTGGGCTGCAGTGAACACAATCTTTTTGGGCTGCAGTGAACACAATCTTTTTGGGCTGCAGTGAACACAATCTTTTTGGGCTGCAGTGAACACAATCTTTTTGGGGTGCAGTGAACATAATCTTTTTGGGGTGCAGTGAACACAATCCTTTTTGGTGTGCAGTGAACACAATCTTTGTGGGGTGCAGTGAACAAAATCCTTTGTGGGGTGCAGTGAACACAATCTTTTTGGGGTGCAGTGAACAAAATCCTTTTTGGGGTGCAGTGAACAACATCCTTTTTGGGGTGCAGTGAACACAATCTTTTTGGGGTGCAGTGAACAAAATCCTTTGTGGGGTGCAGTGAACACAATCTTTTTGGGGTGCAGTGAACACAATCTTTTTGGGGTGGAGTGAACAACATCCTTTTTGGGGTGCAGTGAACAAAATCCTTTTTGGGGTGCAGTGAACAAAATCATTTTTGGGGTGCAGTGAACACAATCTTTTTGGGGTGCAGTGAACACAATCTTTGTGGGGTGCAGTGAACACAATCTTTTTGGGGTGGAGTGAACAACATCCTTTTTGGGGTGCAGTGAACAACATCCTTTTTGGGGTGCAGTGAACACAATCTTTTTGGGGTGCAGTGAACACAATCTTTGTGGGGTACAGTGAACAGAATCTTTGTGGGGTGCAGTGAACACAATCTTTGGGGGGTACAGTGAACACAATCTTTTTGGGGTGCAGTGAACACAATCTTTGTGGGGTGCAGTGAACACAATCTTTTTGGGGTGGAGTGAACAAAATCATTTTTGGGGTGCAGTGAACAACATCCTTTTTGGGGTGCAGTGATCAAAATCCTTTTTGGGGTGCAGTGAACACAATCTTTTTGGGGTGCAGTGAACAAAATCCTTTGTGGGGTGCAGTGAACAGAATCTTTGTGGGGTGCAGTGAACACAATCTTTGGGGGGGGTACAGTGAACACAATCTTTTTGGGGTACAGTGAACAGAATCTTTGTGGGGTGCAGTGAACACAATCTTTGGGGGGTACAGTGAACACAATCTTTTTGGGGTGCAGTGAACACAATCTTTGGGGGGTACAGTGAACACAATCTTTTTGGGGTGCAGTGAACACAATCTTTGTGGGGTGCAGTGAACACAATCTTTGGGGGGGTACAGTGAACACAATCTTTTTGGGGTGCAGTGAACAACATCCTTTTAGGGTGCAGTGAACACAATCTTTGTGGGGTGCAGTGAACAACATCCTTTTAGGGTGCAGTGAACACAATCTTTGTGGGGTACAGTGAACAGAATCTTTGTGGGGTGCAGTGAACACAATCTTTGGGGGGTACAGTGAACACAATCTTTGTGAGGTGCAGTGAACACAATCTTTGTGGGGTGCAGTGAACACAATCATTGTGGGGTGCAGTGAACTCAATCTTTGTGGGGTACAGTGAACACAATCTCATACTTCTGAAGATTTGAGGGTGCTGCCTGTTCCATACTCCCCCTACTCCTCATCTAGCCTTTTAGGGGTACAAACAATAGTAATTGGGGCCTAGTGTGGTTGTGTACGTGTGATATACATACACTTTTTTTGGATCATATTTTCTATTCCGCTATTTAATCAAAAACCTTTGGGGATCAGTTAAATTGGGGGATAGTCTGTGTTGGTACGTGTGAGAGAGATCCACCTTTCCAAGTTGTTGGGGTTCATCTCATACTTCTGAAGGTTTGAGGGTGCTGCCTGTTCCATACCCCCCCTACTCCTCATCTAGCCTTTTAGGGGTACAAACAATAGTAATTGGGGCCTAGTGTGGTTGTGTACGTGTGATATACATACACTTTTTTTGGATCATATTTTCTATTCCGCTATTTAATCAAAAACCTTTGGGGATCAGTTAAATTGGGGGATAGTCTGTGTTGGTACGTGTGAGAGAGATCCACCTTTCCAAGTTGTTGGGGTTCATCTCATACTTCTGAAGGTTTGAGGGTGCTGCCTGTTCCATACCCCCCCTACTCCTCATCTAGCCTTTTAGGGGTACAAACAATAGTAATTGGGGCCTAGTGTGGTTGTGTACGTGTGATATACATACACTTTTTTTGGATCATATTTTCTATTCCGCTATTTAATCAAAAACCTTTGGGGATCAGTTAAATTGGGGGATATGTAAAAAGGTGCGTATAGGAGCCACAGCCCGCATAAGCACTAGCAGCGCTAGAAAACAACCTCTGACAAAGTTGGGGGTAAATAGCAGAATGATAATATAAAAAAATTTTTTTTAAATTAAAATAAAGCCAAAGTTCATAAGTCCATGGTGTTCACAGGGTAAAGTTAGACGAGAGATAGGGTGCATAGGAAACTTGTAACATAGTGTTGAACAAGACTTCTTTTCTGATCACTCTGCGACTACCGTATCCTTCACCTCACCACCGTGCTCCCCCCCTAGAGAGTGGCCACGTACCCTTAACGCTAGGGTCTAGCGCTTTGTTCCACAAATGATCCTCCACTCCCAGATGGCGATCCTCTCAGGACTCCACTCCAACCAGTAGAGATATGAACAGCACCTCCTCCTCTCCTCTCACATAAAGGGGGACAAATAGGGACCCATAGTGTAATATGTACAAACAAGGCTTTATTAAAAAATTAAAATCGCACTCACATGAAATCGGATGTATTTGAGCGAAACAAATATCCAAGGCACAAAACCCGGTCCTCCCACTGCAAACGATGTCCCCACTGAGCCACACGGTACGGGTGATCCAGCCACCTGATCGCGATGTTGCCCGGACTCAATGGGCGCTATAACTGGGGATCCTCTGGGATGTCCTTAGTGTACAACTGAATGGCCGCGTGCTCACGCCCTGACGCGTTTCGTCGGCATTGGACTTCTACTGAGGGCGTGAGCACGCAGCCTCATCTCCTCATATTTATACCCTTTTGGGGAGGGGTGTGTATACGCTAGATTATGGGCGGAGATCTCCCCCACGTGGGCGGCCGGAAACTCATCAGCCGCCGCTATGTGTACCGCTCACGTTAGCGGCCGGAAGCTACCATGCCCCTTGTCTCCAAGTTCGCTCATCCGGACATTGGAGACACCGGAAATGACGCTACAAAACCCGCCCCTCCCTGCGTCTACCAATCCGGACGTCAGGGAAAGCGGAAATGACATCGCGCCTCTCGGCAAGCCCTCAAGATAAGAGACCGGAAGTGGAGCTCACAGCCTTCCTGCAGCCGAAACCGGAAACCGGAAGTGGAGCTCACGGCCACCACATCCGGCCCTGCACACCCACAAGAACACAGAACGATTATCCAATTGGATTGGACTACATTATGGTCCCACCTCCGCCGCAACCTAATTCCTCAATAAGGATGGATACATATCCTTACCTGCGGACAGTGGGGACATCGCCTGTGTACAATTAACTCATTCAATCCCCAACATTTCATATAATTAGCATATGCTCAAATTACATACATCTGTTATTCCGTAACAGAAATCAGTATAAAACACAGAGGATGTAAGTATATTAAACACATGCTTAAGTTACACATATCAGATATCCCATATCAAATATAAGAACATATAAAAGAACCAAAGGGGTACATTCACTATTTCTACCAAAAGCCTGATAATACCTATCAGACTTTACCACATGGGTATTGTATATATCTCTATATAGGAATAGTGTATATATGGAACAAATCCTAAATTCCCTTTATTAATTATCTCAATAATTCCTATGAGATATCTCTATATAGGAATAGTGTATATATGGAACAAATCCTAAATTCCCTTTATTGATTATCTCAATAATTCCTATGAGATAATCACTACATGGGACGATATTAGATACTGCACCCCATATGCTGGGGATATCGCCACCACTGATACACTAAATTGGTACTCCCCTGGGGAGCATCAATCTAAACGCATGTGCTAATATCCAAGACAGGGCCAAAGTTACGAACTAAAATGATTGGACCCAATAGGGCCTGCTATCACCCATCATTCTCCATATATCGGACTCCACAGCAAGGTGGAGCACCATACATCAAGAAAAACTATATATATTACGGCCATCCTCGTGGCCGAACTGCCAAAAAAAGAATTTTATATTAATAACTGAATAAATAAATAGATGACCACATAGAGCCTCTAAACAAGGCATATATCCTCCTATTGAGTTAAAGGAGCTCAAATGGGACCTACCCACAAGGTGCCCATGAGCTATTGGATATACAGTACTGGTAGATCAGAAGAAAAAATTGAATTGAATTGAATAGAATGGAAAGGGGGAGAAGGTAGGTAGTTAAACAGTAACCTTAAAACCATATATTACTACTTGTAGGGAAAAAATTCCAATTGTACGAGGTCTAATGTTGTTACCTCTGGGCTAGTAGTCGCTAATGAAGCAATTTATATCGAGCTCCACGTTCATGCCATTAGGGGCTAATGCGTTAGTTTGATAGATCCAGAAAGTTTCTCTTTTGGAGAGCTCCCTGACTCTATTAGAGCCCCTCCATACCTGTTCAACCTTCTCGATTCCCCAAAAAAGTAACCCCGAAGGGTCCTTATTGTGATGGTACCTGAAATGCAGGGGAACACTATGGTATTTGTAGCCCTTTCTAATGTTCCCTATGTGTTCTGAAATCCTTTTGCCCAGAGTTCTCTTAGTCCGACCAATGTAGATCAACCCGCAAGGACACTGCAGGCCATATACCACATGTGTGGATCTGCAGGTGATCAGGTCTTGAATCTCAAAGGAACGTCCATTAGCTGATGATGTAAAGGATGTATACCCCCTCAGATGAACATCGACCTGCTTACAGGCCTTACAATGTCTACAGGAGTAAAACCCAACTCTGTTATCCCAAAAAAACTTTGGTTTTACAGGTGGATCAAGCACTTTTTTGACCAGTCTGTCACCGAAACTTGGGGCCTTCCGGTAGATAAAGACTGGTTTCTCAGGGATCATTTTTCCTATAAACTTGTCCATTTGTAAGATGTTCCAATTTTTTCGGAAAATTTGCTCCACCTCTTTATGCTGGATGTTGAAATCTGTTATGAAACCCCACTGATGTCTCTCATTGGGCGTTTTGATTTTATCATTCAAGCACTCGCTTTGTGTAATTTTACCGATCTCGTTCATTGTTTGTTCGAGATCTTTTGTTTGATAACCCTTTTCACAAAAGCGTTTCTTGATCACCGTTGCTTGTTGTTGGTAATCTGAATCAGCAGTACGGTTCCTTCTCACACGAAGGAATTGTCCTTTGGGGATATTCCTTAACCATGTGCTATGATGTCCACTGTGCACAGGTAAATACCCATTCCGGTCCGTTGGCTTAAAATAAGCCAACGATACTAGGCTGGAACCCTGAATCATAATTTCAACATCTAGATAATGGATCTTCATCCTACTCCAGTTAAACTCTAGCTTGATATTGTTCTCATTGGTATTGAGATAGTTTGCAAACGATATCAAGGAGGCTTCGCTACCCGCCCATACGAAAAAAAGATCATCGATATATCTTTTGTATAGGACAAGCTCGTCCCTGGCGGCGGCATAGATGTAGCGATCCTCCCATTCCCCCATGAAGAGATTCGCTAGGCTCGGGGCATACTTAGCCCCCATGGCAACGCCCTTCCGCTGAGAGAAAAACGTGCCCCCATACCAGAAATAATTATGGGACACGCAGTATTGCAATATCGAGCCTAGGAATCTCCTCTGGGGGAATGGGATGTCCGGTCGTTTGCTCAGGGCCCAATTTAACGCTAGCAGAGCATCGTCGTGTTGAATGACCGTATAAAGAGAGGCCACGTCAGCCGTAACCACGTATACCTCTCCCTGCGGTAATTCCACCCCTCTGATCATAGTAAGAAAATCTTTTGTATCCCTCAGATAAGATCTGAGAGATTGGACACTGTCCTGCAAAAAATGATCGAGGTACTGCCCAATTCGAGAGGTGACCGAATTAATGCTGTTCACTATCGGTCTAGGTGGAGGATTTGTATCACTTTTGTGGATCTTGGGCAACGTATATATAGTAGGAATTCTACTATAGCTAGGCACCAAAAACCTTCTTTCCTTTTTTGTGAGTATTCCATCCTGATAGCCAATGGCAACTAGACTTTCCAATTCTCTCCTGTAAGTCAAGGTTGGATTGCCTGATAGGACCCCATAAGTGGATGTATCCGATAACATCTCAGACAATTGTTGATCATAAAAACTCTTGTCTAAGATCACCACCCCGCCACCCTTATCAGCCGGCCTGATAATAATATCTTTGCGTTTTTCTAGCGATTCCAGGCCCTCTCTGATGTACCGAGGATTCACATCCTTCTTGGGTACTATACTTTCCAAATCTCGGAGGACCGATTGCTTAAACACTTCGATACACTGATTGGCCGGCTGAGGTGGATTAAAGAGTGATTTGTTTTTAAGGCCACTATCTTTACCTATTAGGCCATTATCAACATACTGAGTTTTTTTCCCGACATTTCTACTGGGGTTTAAAAAATGTCGCTTCAAATTGATTTTTCTAATGTATCTGTGGATGTCCACAAAAACATTAAATTTGTTAATAGGCCTTTGGGCTGCGCATTTTAACCCTGCATTAAGTATGTTGGTCTCTTTTTCAGTAAGAGTGATGTTTGTCAGATTGTATATACCCTTTACTCCTTTTCTCTCCTTCTTTTTTTGGTGTTTGAATCCACCTCTGCATCCTCTTGTTGTGCGTCTACCCTGGGCCAGGGGCGGTCCCTTTGGTTGTCCAGATGGGGAAGCTGAGGTCTCCAGGAGTCCGTTTGGGCCCCTGTAGGTCTCCCTCTCCACGGTTTCCCCCTCCTTCTCCCGCCCCTGCCCCTTCCCCCCCTCCAGGGAAAAGGGCGATTCTGGGCCGGAGTTCTTGGGTTCTCAAAACCTGGTGCCTCATTATACCTGTTATAGGTGGGCACGGAATATGTATATCCCGAATCATACTGGAACTGCCCCTGATGCGTATTGTCCCTATGTGAACCGTTAGGGGCTCCCTGTTGCCAGTCATTTCTTGAATATTGTAAAGGGGCAGGAGGACCATTCCCCTCTATCTCTCTTGTATAGACATAATGTGCCGGCACACCCCTGTGGGGGGTAGGGACTGTACCTGATGTACTGTTACCTTTTCCCTTTCCCTTACCTCTCCTACGTGGGGTACCTCGCGGAATAGATATCTGAGGTGCAGGTAATGGTGCTAGTGATTGGGGCACCTGTTCATGGTTGACGGGTGGTGGTGGCATCTGCCAGGCATATACCAAATTGCTTTTAAAGTCTTCCATATCCCTACGAAATTTTTTAATAGGGAACATTAGAAAGGGCTACAAATACCATAGTGTTCCCCTGCATTTCAGGTACCATCACAATAAGGACCCTTCGGGGTTACTTTTTTGGGGAATCGAGAAGGTTGAACAGGTATGGAGGGGCTCTAATAGAGTCAGGGAGCTCTCCAAAAGAGAAACTTTCTGGATCTATCAAACTAACGCATTAGCCCCTAATGGCATGAACGTGGAGCTCGATATAAATTGCTTCATTAGCGACTACTAGCCCAGAGGTAACAACATTAGACCTCGTACAATTGGAATTTTTTCCCTACAAGTAGTAATATATGGTTTTAAGGTTACTGTTTAACTACCTACCTTCTCCCCCTTTCCATTCTATTCAATTCAATTCAATTTTTTCTTCTGATCTACCAGTACTGTATATCCAATAGCTCATGGGCACCTTGTGGGTAGGTCCCATTTGAGCTCCTTTAACTCAATAGGAGGATATATGCCTTGTTTAGAGGCTCTATGTGGTCATCTATTTATTTATTCAGTTATTAATATAAAATTCTTTTTTTGGCAGTTCGGCCACGAGGATGGCCGTAATATATATAGTTTTTCTTGATGTATGGTGCTCCACCTTGCTGTGGAGTCCGATATATGGAGAATGATGGGTGATAGCAGGCCCTATTGGGTCCAATCATTTTAGTTCGTAACTTTGGCCCTGTCTTGGATATTAGCACATGCGTTTAGATTGATGCTCCCCAGGGGAGTACCAATTTAGTGTATCAGTGGTGGCGATATCCCCAGCATATGGGGTGCAGTATCTAATATCGTCCCATGTAGTGATTATCTCATAGGAATTATTGAGATAATCAATAAAGGGAATTTAGGATTTGTTCCATATATACACTATTCCTATATAGAGATATCTCATAGGAATTATTGAGATAATTAATAAAGGGAATTTAGGATTTGTTCCATATATACACTATTCCTATATAGAGATATATACAATACCCATGTGGTAAAGTCTGATAGGTATTATCAGGCTTTTGGTAGAAATAGTGAATGTACCCCTTTGGTTCTTTTATATGTTCTTATATTTGATATGGGATATCTGATATGTGTAACTTAAGCATGTGTTTAATATACTTACATCCTCTGTGTTTTATACTGATTTCTGTTACGGAATAACAGATGTATGTAATTTGAGCATATGCTAATTATATGAAATGTTGGGGATTGAATGAGTTAATTGTACACAGGCGATGTCCCCACTGTCCGCAGGTAAGGATATGTATCCATCCTTATTGAGGAATTAGGTTGCGGCGGAGGTGGGACCATAATGTAGTCCAATCCAATTGGATAATCGTTCTGTGTTCTTGTGGGTGTGCAGGGCCGGATGTGGTGGCCGTGAGCTCCACTTCCGGTTTCCGGTTTCGGCTGCAGGAAGGCTGTGAGCTCCACTTCCGGTCTCTTATCTTGAGGGCTTGCCGAGAGGCGCGATGTCATTTCCGCTTTCCCTGACGTCCGGATTGGTAGACGCAGGGAGGGGCGGGTTTTGTAGCGTCATTTCCGGTGTCTCCAATGTCCGGATGAGCGAACTTGGAGACAAGGGGCATGGTAGCTTCCGGCCGCTAACGTGAGCGGTACACATAGCGGCGGCTGATGAGTTTCCGGCCGCCCACGTGGGGGAGATCTCCGCCCATAATCTAGCGTATACACACCCCTCCCCAAAAGGGTATAAATATGAGGAGATGAGGCTGCGTGCTCACGCCCTCAGTAGAAGTCCAATGCCGACGAAACGCGTCAGGGCGTGAGCACGCGGCCATTCAGTTGTACACTAAGGACATCCCAGAGGATCCCCAGTTATAGCGCCCATTGAGTCCGGGCAACATCGCGATCAGGTGGCTGGATCACCCGTACCGTGTGGCTCAGTGGGGACATCGTTTGCAGTGGGAGGACCGGGTTTTGTGCCTTGGATATTTGTTTCGCTCAAATACATCCGATTTCATGTGAGTGCGATTTTAATTTTTTAATAAAGCCTTGTTTGTACATATTACACTATGGGTCCCTATTTGTCCCCCTTTATGTGAGAGGAGAGGAGGAGGTGCTGTTCATATCTCTACTGGTTGGAGTGGAGTCCTGAGAGGATCGCCATCTGGGAGTGGAGGATCATTTGTGGAACAAAGCGCTAGACCCTAGCGTTAAGGGTACGTGGCCACTCTCTAGGGGGGGAGCACGGTGGTGAGGTGAAGGATACGGTAGTCGCAGAGTGATCAGAAAAGAAGTCTTGTTCAACACTATGTTACAAGTTTCCTATGCACCCTATCTCTCGTCTAACTTTACCCTGTGAACACCATGGACTTATGAACTTTGGCTTTATTTTAATTTAAAAAAAAATTTTTTATATTATCATTCTGCTATTTACCCCCAACTTTGTCAGAGGTTGTTTTCTAGCGCTGCTAGTGCTTATGCGGGCTGTGGCTCCTATACGCACCTTTTTACATGTTATGATCTGAATATAGCGGCTGCTTTATTGGGAATATTGGCATATGAGAATTTACATCTGGTTGTTTTGGCTAGTTGTATATGTCTTGATCCTTTGAGGATTGTATCACATAAGCGCTGAGTGGGTAGGATAAGGAACTATTGTTTCTCTCTTGCTCTTTTTGTGATTTCTGTTTTTGGTAACTTAGCAGCTATGGATGCAATTCTCTTTCTCAAAAATAGGCAAATTGATGTGAAAAACATATTTGCAGATGAGATAGAGGATGATAATGATTTGGATCTGGGATCGGATCTAGCCGCTTTGGGTATTTTGCTCGAGAAGCAGATACGCACATGGTGGGATATCTGCACCTTCGAGCAGTACTTAAAGGAACGCATTATTATGCGGAGCCTAAGGTGGGAGGTAACCCCGCAGGACGGCTTGGATGATGAGGCTAGTCAACAAGAATGGCTTGAATTTTTTAACAATATGGGTATTAAGTTACAGGAACTGGTTTTAAAACGCAAAAAGAAAAAGATGACCATTTTAGAGAAACGAATAGCAGAGATAAAGGCAAATATTGAACCTGAGAAGGATTCACCTCAGGTAACTAAGTTTAACATAGACATACAGAAAAAATTGGAGAAAGTAGATCGGGAGACACATAAGAAGAAAGTTAAAAAATTTCGTAGGGATATGGAAGACTTTAAAAGCAATTTGGTATATGCCTGGCAGATGCCACCACCACCCGTCAACCATGAACAGGTGCCCCAATCACTAGCACCATTACCTGCACCTCAGATATCTATTCCGCGAGGTACCCCACGTAGGAGAGGTAAGGGAAAGGGAAAAGGTAACAGTACATCAGGTACAGTCCCTACCCCCCACAGGGGTGTGCCGGCACATTATGTCTATACAAGAGAGATAGAGGGGAATGGTCCTCCTGCCCCTTTACAATATTCAAGAAATGACTGGCAACAGGGAGCCCCTAACGGTTCACATAGGGACAATACGCATCAGGGGCAGTTCCAGTATGATTCGGGATATACATATTCCGTGCCCACCTATAACAGGTATAATGAGGCACCAGGTTTTGAGAACCCAAGAACTCCGGCCCAGAATCGCCCTTTTCCCTGGAGGGGGGGAAGGGGCAGGGGCGGGAGAAGGAGGGGGAAACCGTGGAGAGGGAGACCTACAGGGGCCCAAACGGACTCCTGGAGACCTCAGCTTCCCCATCTGGACAACCAAAGGGACCGCCCCTGGCCCAGGGTAGACGCACAACAAGAGGATGCAGAGGTGGATTCAAACACCAAAAAAAGAAGGAGAGAAAAGGAGTAAAGGGTATATACAATCTGACAAACATCACTCTTACTGAAAAAGAGACCAACATACTTAATGCAGGGTTAAAATGCGCAGCCCAAAGGCCTATTAACAAATTTAATGTTTTTGTGGACATCCACAGATACATTAGAAAAATCAATTTGAAGCGACATTTTTTAAACCCCAGTAGAAATGTCGGGAAAAAAACTCAGTATGTTGATAATGGCCTAATAGGTAAAGATAGTGGCCTTAAAAACAAATCACTCTTTAATCCACCTCAGCCGGCCAATCAGTGTATCGAAGTGTTTAAGCAATCGGTCCTCCGAGATTTGGAAAGTATAGTACCCAAGAAGGATGTGAATCCTCGGTACATCAGAGAGGGCCTGGAATCGCTAGAAAAACGCAAAGATATTATTATCAGGCCGGCTGATAAGGGTGGCGGGGTGGTGATCTTAGACAAGAGTTTTTATGATCAACAATTGTCTGAGATGTTATCGGATACATCCACTTATGGGGTCCTATCAGGCAATCCAACCTTGACTTACAGGAGAGAATTGGAAAGTCTAGTTGCCATTGGCTATCAGGATGGAATACTCACAAAAAAGGAAAGAAGGTTTTTGGTGCCTAGCTATAGTAGAATTCCTACTATATATACGTTGCCCAAGATCCACAAAAGTGATACAAATCCTCCACCTAGACCGATAGTGAACAGCATTAATTCGGTCACCTCTCGAATTGGGCAGTACCTCGATCATTTTTTGCAGGACAGTGTCCAATCTCTCAGATCTTATCTGAGGGATACAAAAGATTTTCTTACTATGATCAGAGGGGTGGAATTACCGCAGGGAGAGGTATACGTGGTTACGGCTGACGTGGCCTCTCTTTATACGGTCATTCAACACGACGATGCTCTGCTAGCGTTAAATTGGGCCCTGAGCAAACGACCGGACATCCCATTCCCCCAGAGGAGATTCCTAGGCTCGATATTGCAATACTGCGTGTCCCATAATTATTTCTGGTATGGGGGCACGTTTTTCTCTCAGCGGAAGGGCGTTGCCATGGGGGCTAAGTATGCCCCGAGCCTAGCGAATCTCTTCATGGGGGAATGGGAGGATCGCTACATCTATGCCGCCGCCAGGGACGAGCTTGTCCTATACAAAAGATATATCGATGATCTTTTTTTCGTATGGGCGGGTAGCGAAGCCTCCTTGATATCGTTTGCAAACTATCTCAATACCAATGAGAACAATATCAAGCTAGAGTTTAACTGGAGTAGGATGAAGATCCATTATCTAGATGTTGAAATTATGATTCAGGGTTCCAGCCTAGTATCGTTGGCTTATTTTAAGCCAACGGACCGGAATGGGTATTTACCTGTGCACAGTGGACATCATAGCACATGGTTAAGGAATATCCCCAAAGGACAATTCCTTCGTGTGAGAAGGAACTGTACTGCTGATTCAGATTACCAACAACAAGCAACGGTGATCAAGAAACGCTTTTGTGAAAAGGGTTATCAAACAAAAGATCTCGAACAAACAATGAACGAGATCGGTAAAATTACACAAAGCGAGTGCTTGAATGATAAAATCAAAACGCCCAATGAGAGACATCAGTGGGGTTTCATAACAGATTTCAACATCCAGCATAAAGAGGTGGAGCAAATTTTCCGAAAAAATTGGAACATCTTACAAATGGACAAGTTTATAGGAAAAATGATCCCTGAGAAACCAGTCTTTATCTACCGGAAGGCCCCAAGTTTCGGTGACAGACTGGTCAAAAAAGTGCTTGATCCACCTGTAAAACCAAAGTTTTTTTGGGATAACAGAGTTGGGTTTTACTCCTGTAGACATTGTAAGGCCTGTAAGCAGGTCGATGTTCATCTGAGGGGGTATACATCCTTTACATCATCAGCTAATGGACGTTCCTTTGAGATTCAAGACCTGATCACCTGCAGATCCACACATGTGGTATATGGCCTGCAGTGTCCTTGCGGGTTGATCTACATTGGTCGGACTAAGAGAACTCTGGGCAAAAGGATTTCAGAACACATAGGGAACATTAGAAAGGGCTACAAATACCATAGTGTTCCCCTGCATTTCAGGTACCATCACAATAAGGACCCTTCGGGGTTACTTTTTTGGGGAATCGAGAAGGTTGAACAGGTATGGAGGGGCTCTAATAGAGTCAGGGAGCTCTCCAAAAGAGAAACTTTCTGGATCTATCAAACTAACGCATTAGCCCCTAATGGCATGAACGTGGAGCTCGATATAAATTGCTTCATTAGCGACTACTAGCCCAGAGGTAACAACATTAGACCTCGTACAATTGGAATTTTTTCCCTACAAGTAGTAATATATGGTTTTAAGGTTACTGTTTAACTACCTACCTTCTCCCCCTTTCCATTCTATTCAATTCAATTCAATTTTTTCTTCTGATCTACCAGTACTGTATATCCAATAGCTCATGGGCACCTTGTGGGTAGGTCCCATTTGAGCTCCTTTAACTCAATAGGAGGATATATGCCTTGTTTAGAGGCTCTATGTGGTCATCTATTTATTTATTCAGTTATTAATATAAAATTCTTTTTTTGGCAGTTCGGCCACGAGGATGGCCGTAATATATATAGTTTTTCTTGATGTATGGTGCTCCACCTTGCTGTGGAGTCCGATATATGGAGAATGATGGGTGATAGCAGGCCCTATTGGGTCCAATCATTTTAGTTCGTAACTTTGGCCCTGTCTTGGATATTAGCACATGCGTTTAGATTGATGCTCCCCAGGGGAGTACCAATTTAGTGTATCAGTGGTGGCGATATCCCCAGCATATGGGGTGCAGTATCTAATATCGTCCCATGTAGTGATTATCTCATAGGAATTATTGAGATAATCAATAAAGGGAATTTAGGATTTGTTCCATATATACACTATTCCTATATAGAGATATCTCATAGGAATTATTGAGATAATTAATAAAGGGAATTTAGGATTTGTTCCATATATACACTATTCCTATATAGAGATATATACAATACCCATGTGGTAAAGTCTGATAGGTATTATCAGGCTTTTGGTAGAAATAGTGAATGTACCCCTTTGGTTCTTTTATATGTTCTTATATTTGATATGGGATATCTGATATGTGTAACTTAAGCATGTGTTTAATATACTTACATCCTCTGTGTTTTATACTGATTTCTGTTACGGAATAACAGATGTATGTAATTTGAGCATATGCTAATTATATGAAATGTTGGGGATTGAATGAGTTAATTGTACACAGGCGATGTCCCCACTGTCCGCAGGTAAGGATATGTATCCATCCTTATTGAGGAATTAGGTTGCGGCGGAGGTGGGACCATAATGTAGTCCAATCCAATTGGATAATCGTTCTGTGTTCTTGTGGGTGTGCAGGGCCGGATGTGGTGGCCGTGAGCTCCACTTCCGGTTTCCGGTTTCGGCTGCAGGAAGGCTGTGAGCTCCACTTCCGGTCTCTTATCTTGAGGGCTTGCCGAGAGGCGCGATGTCATTTCCGCTTTCCCTGACGTCCGGATTGGTAGACGCAGGGAGGGGCGGGTTTTGTAGCGTCATTTCCGGTGTCTCCAATGTCCGGATGAGCGAACTTGGAGACAAGGGGCATGGTAGCTTCCGGCCGCTAACGTGAGCGGTACACATAGCGGCGGCTGATGAGTTTCCGGCCGCCCACGTGGGGGAGATCTCCGCCCATAATCTAGCGTATACACACCCCTCCCCAAAAGGGTATAAATATGAGGAGATGAGGCTGCGTGCTCACGCCCTCAGTAGAAGTCCAATGCCGACGAAACGCGTCAGGGCGTGAGCACGCGGCCATTCAGTTGTACACTAAGGACATCCCAGAGGATCCCCAGTTATAGCGCCCATTGAGTCCGGGCAACATCGCGATCAGGTGGCTGGATCACCCGTACCGTGTGGCTCAGTGGGGACATCGTTTGCAGTGGGAGGACCGGGTTTTGTGCCTTGGATATTTGTTTCGCTCAAATACATCCGATTTCATGTGAGTGCGATTTTAATTTTTTAATAAAGCCTTGTTTGTACATATTACACTATGGGTCCCTATTTGTCCCCCTTTATGTGAGAGGAGAGGAGGAGGTGCTGTTCATATCTCTACTGGTTGGAGTGGAGTCCTGAGAGGATCGCCATCTGGGAGTGGAGGATCATTTGTGGAACAAAGCGCTAGACCCTAGCGTTAAGGGTACGTGGCCACTCTCTAGGGGGGGAGCACGGTGGTGAGGTGAAGGATACGGTAGTCGCAGAGTGATCAGAAAAGAAGTCTTGTTCAACACTATGTTACAAGTTTCCTATGCACCCTATCTCTCGTCTAACTTTACCCTGTGAACACCATGGACTTATGAACTTTGGCTTTATTTTAATTTAAAAAAATTTTTTTTATATTATCATTCTGCTATTTACCCCCAACTTTGTCAGAGGTTGTTTTCTAGCGCTGCTAGTGCTTATGCGGGCTGTGGCTCCTATACGCACCTTTTTACATGTTATGATCTGAATATAGCGGCTGCTTTATTGGGAATATTGGCATATGAGAATTTACATCTGGTTGTTTTGGCTAGTTGTATATGTCTTGATCCTTTGAGGATTGTATCACATAAGCGCTGAGTGGGTAGGATAAGGAACTATTGTTTCTCTCTTGCTCTTTTTGTAAATTGGGGGATAGTCTGTGTTGGTACGTGTGAGAGAGATCCACCTTTCCAAGTTGTTGGGGTTCATCTCATACTTCTGAAGGTTTGAGGGTGCTGCCTGTTCCATACCCCCCCTACTCCTCATCTAGCCTTTTAGGGGTACAAACAATAGTAATTGGGGCCTAGTGTGGTTGTGTACGTGTGATATACATACACTTTTTTTGGATCATATTTTCTATTCCGCTATTTAATCAAAAACCTTTGGGGATCAGTTAAATTGGGGGATAATCTGTGTTGGTACGTGTGAGAGAGATCCACCTTTCCAAGTTTTTGGGGTTCATCTCATACTTCTGAAGATTTGAGGGTGCTGCCTGTTCCATACCCCCCCTACTCCTCATCTAGCCTTTTAGGGGTACAAACAATAGTAATTGGGGCCAAGTGTGGTTGTGTACGTGTGATATACATACACTTTTTTTGGATCATATTTTCTATTCCGCTATTTAATCAAAAACCTTTGGGGATCAGTTAAATTGGGGGATAGTCTGTGTTGGTACGTGTGAGAGAGATCCACCTTTCCAAGTTGTTGGGGTTCATCTCATACTTCTGAAGGTTTGAGGGTGCTGCCTGTTCCATACTCCCCCTACTCCTAGCCTTTTAGGGGTACAAACAATAGTAATTGGGGCCTAGTGTGGTTGTGTACGTGTGATATACATACACTTTTTTTGGATCATATTTTCTATTCCGCTATTTAATCAAAAACCTTTGGGGATCAGTTAAATTGGGGGATAGTCTGTGTTGGTACGTGTGAGAGAGATCCACCTTTCCAAGTTGTTGGGGTTCATCTCATACTTCTGAAGGTTTGAGGGTGCTGCCTGTTCCATACTCCCCCTACTCCTAGCCTTTTAGGGGTACAAACAATAGTAATTGGGGCCTAGTGTGGTTGTGTACGTGTGATATACATACACTTTTTTTGGATCATATTTTCTATTCCGCTATTTAATCAAAAACCTTTGGGGATCAGTTAAATTGGGGGATAGTCTGTGTTGGTACGTGTGAGAGAGATCCACCTTTCCAAGTTGTTGGGGTTCATCTCATACTTCTGAAGGTTTGAGGGTGCTGCCTGTTCCATACCCCCCCTACTCCTCATCTAGCCTTTTAGGGGTACAAACAATAGTAATTGGGGCCTAGTGTGGTTGTGTACGTGTGATATACATACACTTTTTTTGGATCATATTTTCTATTCCGCTATTTAATCAAAAACCTTTGGGGATCAGTTAAATTGGGGGATAGTCTGTGTTGGTACGTGTGAGAGAGATCCACCTTTCCAAGTTGTTGGGGTTCATCTCATACTTCTGAAGGTTTGAGGGTGCTGCCTGTTCCATACTCCCCCTACTCCTCATCTAGCCTTTTAGGGGTACAAACAATAGTAATTGGGGCCCAGTGTGGTTGTGTACGTGTGATATACATACACTTTTTTTGGATCATATTTTCTATTCCGCTATTTAATTTAACTGGGCCTCCATGCGAGACCTGTGTGCCTTGTTGCGCTGTTTTGAGTACTCCACCAACATGGCCAGTGGCAATGACGCCGTTCTCAGCTTAACTATCCCACTTCTATGCCTCCTTGAAAAAACAATTCGGGCGATGATGGAAGAGGATGTGGCACAGGATGAGGAGGAGGAGGAGGATGAAGAGGTAACATTTCCAAGGCTTTCAGGGCAGTCATTTGCAAGGGGCTCCGAGGGTGGGTTCCTGCACACGCAAACGCCAGGGACGCAATTGTCCAGCAGGGGCACAGTTCTGGAGGATGAGGAGGATGAGGAGGAGGAGGAGCTGGAGGAGGAGATGGAACCATGTTCACAGCAGGGTGGCACCCAGGCCAGCTCATGGCCATCACTGGTGCGTGGCTGGGGGGATACAGAGGACACGGACGATACACCTCCCACAGAGGACAGCCTTTCGTTGCCTCTGGGCAGCCTGGCACACATGAGCGATTACATGCTGCAGTGTCTCCACAACGACCGCCGAGTTGCCCACATTCTAACTTGTGCTGATTACTGGGTGGCCACGCTGCTGGATCCCCGTTACAAGGACAACGTACCGTCCTTAATTCACTCACTGGAGCGCGATCGCAAGATGCGCGAGTACAAGCGCACGCTGGTAGACGCCATGCTGCTGGCATTCCCATCTGACAGCGGGGCCACAGTGGAAGCACAAGGCAGAGGAGGAGGAGGAGGAGGTCGCCAACGCAACCAGGGCACCGCCAGCACCTCAGAAGGCAGGGTTAGCATGGCCGAAATGTGGAAAAGCTTTGTCAGCACGCCACAACAAACAGCAGCACCAGCAGCTCAGATGGAATGTCTTAGCAGGAGGCAGCATTTTACCAACATGGTGGAGCAGTATGTGTGCACACGCCTACATGTAGTGAATGATGGGTCTGCCCCCTTCAACTTCTGGGTCTCCAAATTGGGCACATGGCCTGAGCTTGCCCTTTACGCCTTGGAGGTGCTGGCGTGCCCTGCAGCCAGTGTATTATCTGAACGGGTATTTAGCACGGCTGGGGGCGTTATAACAGACAAGCGCAGCCGCCTGTCCAGAGACAATGTGGACAAGCTCACGTTCATTAAAATGAACCAGGCATGGATCCCACTGGACTTTTCCGTACCTTATGCAGAATAGCAATGGATACCGACCTTACCCACCCATTGTTCCTTTTTTGCTCTTTCTCACTCTTTTGGGGTGTACCCTCATTTAAAATTTTTGAAAAGAAGCAGTGTTGGCTACCTTGTCCTCCTCCTCAGGGCCAGATTAATGTAGGGGCTATTGGAGCTGCAGCTCCAGGCCCCTACCTTTTATATAGGCCCCGGGTTGGCCATATTCACTGTTACCGCTCTTCTGTCACTTGTAAACACAGAAGTCTGGCTTCTATGCTCGCTTCCCCAGGCAGCACCCTCAGAACCTCCCCACACAGCGTGAAGGCCGGACAAGGAGGGACAGTTGGCGATGCATGGATGTGTTTATGGGCTTCAGAGACAGCATCCCATGTTGAATTAGGCATGCATGGCTGCACCCTTCCTCCTCTGGGTGCATGGCAAGGCACAGCCCTTAAGGCCCTTCAAAATCCTCAGCACCAAGCCCATGATGCTGTTAATCCGGCCCTGGTCCTCCTCCACCGCCGCTTCCACCTACACCGCCCATAGGTGTGCGCAGCCTATTGCATTAAGGTGTGCACCCCAAAGTTGAAATACACATGCATGTGTTTGCCAGCAGGGAGAGTAATGTATCGGGGCCATGTACCTGTAGGCAAGGAGAAATAGAGCAGAGCAGGTCCCAGGGAGATCTTTCCCATCTCCTCACTGGCAATGCTATGTGCCCTAGGTGATTAGGGTGTGCCCAGGCACACCCAGCACACCCTGTGCGCACGCCTATGTCACCGCCACATCCACCACCACCTCAACCTCCCTCCTACTCCATATGGGCCTCGTCCTTCAGAGATGAAGAAGAACATTGTTTTATTTTTCTGTTTTTTTTTGTTGTTTTAAGTTATTTCCCTATCCACATTTGTTTGCAGAGCACTTGCCATGCTCTTAATTACGTTTTGCTGCCATTTGCAGCACTCTAGCCCTTTCCTTTGGTGTTTTAGAGCCATTTTAGTGCCTTAAAGTTCGGGTCCCCATTGACTTCAATGGGGTTCGGTGTCCGGGAAAAGTTCGGTAAAAGTCCGGGACACGGACCCGGACTTTTTTTTAAAGTTCGGCCGAACCCGTCGAACACGGACATCTAGGTGTCCGCTCAACCCTAGTCAAAATGACTATTTTTGTCTTTTAGATTCTTAAAAAAGTCGGTTTAGACAAGATAACTGCAGTTTGTCTTCAATGGCCTGAAAAACTGTGGGTCACAATGACTGTATTTTGGTCTTCAAGTGTCTAAAAAGCCTTTTTTTTTAGTCAAAAGAACTGCATTTCGTCACCAAAGGTCTGAAATTTTTTTTTAAGTCAAAATCACTGTATTTTTGTCTTTTAGTCTTAAAAAGCCGGTTTTAGACAAGATAACTGCATGTGGTCTCCAATGGCCTACAAAACTATGTGGGTCACAATGACTGTATTTTGGTCTTCAAGTGTCTTAAAAGCCTTTTTTAGTCAAAAGAACTGCATTTGGTCACCAAAGGTCTGAAAACATTTTTTAGTCAAAATGACTGTATTTTTGTCTTTTAGAGTCTTAAAAAGCCGGTTTTAGACAAGATAACTGCATTTGGTCTCCAATGGCCTACAAAACTATGTGGGTCACAATGACTGTATTTTGGTCTTCAAGTGTCTAAAAATCCTTTTTTAGTCAAAAGAACTGCATTTTGTTCACCAAAGGTCTGAAAACATTTTTTAGTCAAAATGACTGAATTTTATTTTTTTAGAGTCTTATAAAGACGGTTTTAGGCAAGATAACTGCAGTTTGTCTCCAATGGCCTGAAAAAACTTTTTGGGTAAAATGACTGTATTTTGGTCTCCAAGTGTCTAAAAAGCCTTTTTTAGTCAAAAGAACTGCATTTGGTCACCAAAGGTCGGAAATCATTTTTTAGTCAAAATGACTGTATTTTTGGCTTTTAGAGTCTTAAAAAGCCGGTTTTAGACAAGATAACTGCATTTGGTCTCCAATGGCCTGAAAAAATATTTGGGGTCAAAATGACTGTATTTTGGTCTCCAATTGTTTAAAAAGCCTTTTTAGTCAATATAACTGCATTTGGTCACCAAAGGTCTGAAAAATTTTTTTAGTCAAAATGAATATTTTTGTCTTTTAGATTCTTATAAAGCTGGTTTAGACAAAATAACTGCATTTTGTCTTCAATGCCCTGAAAAAACTATTTGGGTCAAAATGACTGTATTTTGTTCTTCAAGTGTCTAAAAAGCCTTTTTAGTCAAAATAACTGCATTTGGTCACCAAAGGTCTGAAATTTTTTTTAAGTCAAAATGACTAGGGTTGAGCGGACACCTAGATGTCCGTGTTCGACGGGTTCGGCCGAACTTTAAAAAAAGTCCGGGTCCGTGTCCCGGACTTTTACCGAACTTTTCCCGGACACCGAACCCCATTGAAGTCAATGGGGACCCGAACTTTAAGGCACTAAAATGGCTCTAAAACACCAAAGGAAAGGGCTAGAGTGCTGCAAATGGCAGCAAAACGTAATTAAGAGCATGACAAGTGCTCTGCAAACAAATGTGGATAGGGAAATAACTTAAAACAACAAAAAAACAGAAAAATAAAACAATGTTCTTCTTCATCTCTGAAGGACGAGGCCCATATGGAGTAGGAGGGAGGTTGAGGTGGTGGTGGATGTGGCGGTGACATAGGCATGCGCACAGGGTGTGCCGGGTGTGCCTGGGCACACCCTAATCACCTAGGGCACATAGCATTGCCAGTGAGGAGATGGGAAAGATCTCCCTCGGACCTGCTCTGCTCTATTTCTCTTTGCCTACTGGTACATGGCCCCGATACATTACTCTCCCTGCTGGCAAACACATGCATGTGTATTTCAACTTTGGGGTGCACACCTTAATGCAATAGGCTGCGCACACCTATGGGCGGTGTTGGTGGAAGCGGCGGTGGAGGAGGACCAGGGCCGGATTAAGAGCATCATGGGCTTGGTGCTGAGGATTTTGAAGGACCTTAAGGGCCGTGCCTTGCCATGCACCCAGAGAAGGAAGGGTGCAGCCATGCATGCCTAATTCAACATGGGATGCTGTCTCTGAAGCCCATAAACACATCCATGCATCGGCAACTCTCCCTCCTTGTCCGGCCTTCGCGCTGTGTGCGGAGGTTCTGAGGGTGCTGCCTGGGGAAGCGAGCATAGAAGCCAGACTTCTGTGTTTACAAGTGACAGAAGAGCGGTAACAGTGAATATGGCCAACCCGGGGCCTATATAAAAGGTAGGGGCCTGGAGCTGCAGCTCCAATAGCCCCTACGTTAATCTGGCCCTGAGGAGGAGGACGAGGTAGCCAACACTGCTTCTTTTCACAAATTTTAAATGAGGGTACACCCCAAAAGAGTGAGAAAGAGCAAAAATGGAACAATGGCTGGGTAAGGTCGGTATCCATTGCTATTCTGCATAAGGTATGGAAAAGTCCCGTGGGATCCATGCCTGGTTCATTTTAATGAACGTGAGCTTGTCCACATTGTCTCTGGACAGGCGGCTGCGCTTGTCTGTTATAACGCCCCCAGCCGTGCTAAATACCCATTCAGATAATCCACTTTGTCTTTTAGTCCTAAAAAGCCGGTTTTAGACAAGATAACTGCATGTGGTCTCCAATGGCCTACAAAACTATGTGGGTCACAATGACTGTATTTTGGTCTTCAAGTGTCTAAAAAGCCTTTTTTAGTCAAAAGAACTGCATTTGGTCACCAAAGGTCTGAAAACATTTTTTAGTCAAAATGACTGTATTTTTGTCTTTTAGAGTCTTAAAAAGCCGGTTTTAGACAAGATAACTGCATTTGGTCTCCAATGGCCTACAAAACTATGTGGGTCACAATGACTGTATTTTGGTCTTCAAGTGTCTAAAAATCCTTTTTTAGTCAAAAGAACTGCATTTTGTTCACCAAAGGTCTGAAAACATTTTTTAGTCAAAATGACTGAATTTTGTTTTTTAGAGTCTTATAAAGACGGTTTTAGGCAAGATAACTGCTGTTTGTCTCCAATGGCCTGAAAAAACTTTTTGGGTAAAATGACTGTATTTTGGTCTCCAAGAGTCTAAAAAGCCTTTTTTAGTCAAAAGAACTGCATTTGGTCACCAAAGGTCGGAAATCATTTTTTAGTCAAAATGACTGTATTTTTGGCTTTTAGAGTCTTAAAAAGCCGGTTTTAGACAAGATAACTGCATTTGGTCTCCAATGGCCTGAAAAAAAATTTGGGGTCAAAATGACTGTATTTTGGTCTCCAATTGTTTAAAAAGCCTTTTTAGTCAAAATAACTGCAATTGGTCACCAAAGGTCTGAAAATTTTTTTTAGTCAAAATGACTGTATTTTTGTCTTTTAGATTCTTATAAAGCCGGTTTAGACAAAATAACTGCATTTTGTCTTCAATGGCCTGAAAAAACTATTTGGGTCAAAATGACCGTATTTTGTTCTTCAAGTGTCTAAAAAGCCTTTTTTAGTCAAAATAACTGCATTTGGTCACCAAAGGTCTGAAATTTTTTTAAGTCAAAATGACTGTATTTTTGTCTTTTAGTCTTAAAAAGCTGGTTTTAGACAAGATAACTGCATTTGGTCTCCAATGGCCTGAAATTTTTTTTGGGGTCAAAATGACTGTATTTTGGTCTCCAATTGTCTAAAAAGCCTTTTTTAGTCAAAATAACTGCATTTGGTCACCAAAGGTCTGGAAAAAATTTAGTCAAAATAACTATTTTTGTCTTTTACAGTCTTAAAAAGCCGGTTTTAGACGATAACTGCATTTGGTAACCAATGGCCTGAAAAAATGTTTTTGGTCAAAATGACTCTATTTTGGTCTCCAAGTGTCTAAAAAGCCTTTTTTTAGTCAAAATAACTTTATTTGATCACCAAAGGTGTGAAAAAACTTTTAGTCAAAATGACTGTATTTTTGTCTTTTAAAGTCTTAAAACGCTTGTATTAGACACGATAACTGCATTTGCTCTCCAATGACCTGAAATTTTATTTTTTGGTCAAAATGACTCTGTTTTGGTCTCCAAGTATGAAAAAAGCCTTTTATAGTCAAAATAGCTGCATTTGGTCACCAAAGGTCTGAAAACATTTTTTTGTCTAAATGACAGTCTTAAAAAGCCGGTTTTAGACAAGAAATCTGCATTTTGTCTCCAATGGCCTGAAAAAATGTTTTGGGTCAAAATTACTGTATTTTGGTCTCTATATTTTTAGTCAAAATAACTGCATTTGGTCACCAAAGGTCTGAAAAAAAAATTTTAAGTCAAAATGACTGTATTTTTGTCTTTTAGTCTTAAAAAGCCGGTTTTAGACAAGATAACTGCATTTGGTCTCCAATGGCCTGAAAAAAAAATTTTGGTCAAAATGACTGTATTTTGGTCTCCAAGTGTCTAAAAAGCCTTTTTAGTCAAAACTACTGCATTTGGTCACCAAAGGTCTGGAAAAAAATTTTAAGTCAAAATGACTGTATTTTTGTCTTTAAGAGTCTTAAAAAGCCGGTTTTAGACAATGCAGTTGCATTTGGTCACCAATGGCCTGAAATATTTTTGGGTCCAAATGACTGTATTTTGGTCTCCAGGTGTATAAAAAGCCTTTTTTAGTCAAAATAACTGTATTTGGTCACCAAAGGTCTGAAAAAAATTTTTAAGTCAAAATGACTGTATTTTTGTCTTTTAGTCTTAAAAAGCCGGTTTTAGACAAGATAACTGCATTTGGTCTCTAATGGCCTGAAAATATTTTTTCAGTATTTTGGTCTCCAATTGTCTAAAAAGCCTTTTTTAGTCAAAATAACTGCATTTGGTCACCAAAGGTCTGAAAAAAATTTAGTCAAAATGACTATTTTTGTCTTTTAGATTCTTAAAAAAGTCGGTTTAGACAAGATAACTGCATTTTGTCTTCAATGGCCTGAAAAACTGTGGGTCACAATGACTGTATTTTGGTCTTCAAGTGTCTAAAAAGCCTTTTTTTTAGTCAAAAGAACTGCATTTGGTCACCAAAGGTCTGAAAAAAATGTTTAAGTCAAAATGACTGTATTTTTGTCTTTTAGTCTTAAAAAGCCGGTTTTAGACAAGATAACTGCATGTGGTCTCCAATGGTCTACAAAACTATGTGGGTCACAATGACTGTATTTTGGTCTTCAAGTGTCTAAAAAGCCTTTTTTAGTCAAAAGAACTGCATTTGGTCACCAAAGGTCTGAAAACATTTTTTAGTCAAAATGACTGTATTTTTGTCTTTTAGAGTCTTAAAAAGCCGATTTTAGATAAGATAACTGCATTTGGTCTCCAATGGCCTACAAAACTATGTGGGTCACAATGACTGTATTTTGGTCTTCAAGTGTCTAAAAATCCTTTTTTAGTCAAAAGAACTGCATTTTGTTCACCAAAGGTCTGAAAACATTTTTTAGTCAATATAACTGAATTTTGTTTTTTAGAGTCTTATAAAGACGGTTTTAGGCAAGATAACTGCAGTTTGTCTCCAATGGCCTGAAAAAACTTTTTGGGTAAAATGACTGTATTTTGGTCTCCAAGTGTCTAAAAAGCCTTTTTTTTAGTCAAAAGAACTGCATTTGGTCACCAAAGGTCTGAAAAAATTTTTTAAGTCAAAATGACTGTATTTTTGTCTTTTAGTCTTAAAAAGCCGGTTTTAGACAAGATAACTGCATGTGGTCTCCAATGGCCTACAAAACTATGTGGGTCACAATGACTGTATTTTGGTCTTCAAGTGTCTTAAAAGCCTTTTTTAGTCAAAAGAACTGCATTTGGTCACCAAAGGTCTGAAAACATTTTTTAGTCAAAATGACTGTATTTTTGTCTTTTAGAGTCTTAAAAAGCCGGTTTTAGACAAGATAACTGCATTTGGTCTCCAATGGCCTACAAAACTATGTGGGTCACAATGACTGTATTTTGGTCTTCAAGTGTCTAAAAATCCTTTTTTAGTCAAAAGAACTGCATTTTGTTCACCAAAGGTCTGAAAACATTTTTTAGTCAAAATGACTGAATTTTGTTTTTTTAGAGTCTTATAAAGACGGTTTTAGGCAAGATAACTGCAGTTTGTCTCCAATGGCCTGAAAAAACTTTTTGGGTAAAATGACTGTATTTTGGTCTCCAAGTGTCTAAAAAGCCTTTTTTAGTCAAAAGAACTGCATTTGGTCACCAAAGGTCGGAAATCATTTTTTAGTCAAAATGACTGTATTTTTGGCTTTTAGAGTCTTAAAAAGCCGGTTTTAGACAAGATAACTGCATTTGGTCTCCAATGGCCTGAAAAAATATTTGGGGTCAAAATGACTGTATTTTGGTCTCCAATTGTTTAAAAAGCCTTTTTAGTCAATATAACTGCATTTGGTCACCAAAGGTCTGAAAAATTTTTTTAGTCAAAATGAATATTTTTGTCTTTTAGATTCTTATAAAGCTGGTTTAGACAAAATAACTGCATTTTGTCTTCAATGCCCTGAAAAAACTATTTGGGTCAAAATGACTGTATTTTGTTCTTCAAGTGTCTAAAAAGCCTTTTTAGTCAAAATAACTGCATTTGGTCACCAAAGGTCTGAAATTTTTTTTAAGTCAAAATGACTAGGGTTGAGCGGACACCTAGATGTCCGTGTTCGACGGGTTCGGCCGAACTTTAAAAAAAGTCCGGGTCCGTGTCCCGGACTTTTACCGAACTTTTCCCGGACACCGAACCCCATTGAAGTCAATGGGGACCCGAACTTTAAGGCACTAAAATGGCTCTAAAACACCAAAGGAAAGGGCTAGAGTGCTGCAAATGGCAGCAAAACGTAATTAAGAGCATGACAAGTGCTCTGCAAACAAATGTGGATAGGGAAATAACTTAAAACAACAAAAAAACAGAAAAATAAAACAATGTTCTTCTTCATCTCTGAAGGACGAGGCCCATATGGAGTAGGAGGGAGGTTGAGGTGGTGGTGGATGTGGCGGTGACATAGGCATGCGCACAGGGTGTGCCGGGTGTGCCTGGGCACACCCTAATCACCTAGGGCACATAGCATTGCCAGTGAGGAGATGGGAAAGATCTCCCTCGGACCTGCTCTGCTCTATTTCTCTTTGCCTACTGGTACATGGCCCCGATACATTACTCTCCCTGCTGGCAAACACATGCATGTGTATTTCAACTTTGGGGTGCACACCTTAATGCAATAGGCTGCGCACACCTATGGGCGGTGTTGGTGGAAGCGGCGGTGGAGGAGGACCAGGGCCGGATTAAGAGCATCATGGGCTTGGTGCTGAGGATTTTGAAGGACCTTAAGGGCCGTGCCTTGCCATGCACCCAGAGAAGGAAGGGTGCAGCCATGCATGCCTAATTCAACATGGGATGCTGTCTCTGAAGCCCATAAACACATCCATGCATCAGCAACTCTCCCTCCTTGTCCGGCCTTCGCGCTGTGTGCGGAGGTTCTGAGGGTGCTGCCTGGGGAAGCGAGCATAGAAGCCAGACTTCTGTGTTTACAAGTGACAGAAGAGCGGTAACAGTGAATATGGCCAACCCGGGGCCTATATAAAAGGTAGGGGCCTGGAGCTGCAGCTCCAATAGCCCCTACGTTAATCTGGCCCTGAGGAGGAGGACGAGGTAGCCAACACTGCTTCTTTTCACAAATTTTAAATGAGGGTACACCCCAAAAGAGTGAGAAAGAGCAAAAATGGAACAATGGCTGGGTAAGGTCGGTATCCATTGCTATTCTGCATAAGGTACGGAAAAGTCCCGTGGGATCCATGCCTGGTTCATTTTAATGAACGTGAGCTTGTCCACATTGTCTCTGGACAGGCGGCTGCGCTTGTCTGTTATAACGCCCCCAGCCGTGCTAAATACCCATTCAGATAATCCACTTTGTCTTTTAGTCCTAAAAAGCCGGTTTTAGACAAGATAACTGCATGTGGTCTCCAATGGCCTACAAAACTATGTGGGTCACAATGACTGTATTTTGGTCTTCAAGTGTCTAAAAAGCCTTTTTTAGTCAAAAGAACTGCATTTGGTCACCAAAGGTCTGAAAACATTTTTTAGTCAAAATGACTGTATTTTTGTCTTTTAGAGTCTTAAAAAGCCGGTTTTAGACAAGATAACTGCATTTGGTCTCCAATGGCCTACAAAACTATGTGGGTCACAATGACTGTATTTTGGTCTTCAAGTGTCTAAAAATCCTTTTTTAGTCAAAAGAACTGCATTTTGTTCACCAAAGGTCTGAAAACATTTTTTAGTCAAAATGACTGAATTTTGTTTTTTAGAGTCTTATAAAGACGGTTTTAGGCAAGATAACTGCTGTTTGTCTCCAATGGCCTGAAAAAACTTTTTGGGTAAAATGACTGTATTTTGGTCTCCAAGAGTCTAAAAAGCCTTTTTTAGTCAAAAGAACTGCATTTGGTCACCAAAGGTCGGAAATCATTTTTTAGTCAAAATGACTGTATTTTTGGCTTTTAGAGTCTTAAAAAGCCGGTTTTAGACAAGATAACTGCATTTGGTCTCCAATGGCCTGAAAAAAAATTTGGGGTCAAAATGACTGTATTTTGGTCTCCAATTGTTTAAAAAGCCTTTTTAGTCAAAATAACTGCAATTGGTCACCAAAGGTCTGAAAATTTTTTTTAGTCAAAATGACTGTATTTTTGTCTTTTAGATTCTTATAAAGCCGGTTTAGACAAAATAACTGCATTTTGTCTTCAATGGCCTGAAAAAACTATTTGGGTCAAAATGACCGTATTTTGTTCTTCAAGTGTCTAAAAAGCCTTTTTTAGTCAAAATAACTGCATTTGGTCACCAAAGGTCTGAAATTTTTTTAAGTCAAAATGACTGTATTTTTGTCTTTTAGTCTTAAAAAGCCGGTTTTAGACAAGATAACTGCATTTGGTCTCCAATGGCCTGAAATTTTTTTTGGGGTCAAAATGACTGTATTTTGGTCTCCAATTGTCTAAAAAGCCTTTTTTAGTCAAAATAACTGCATTTGGTCACCAAAGGTCTGGAAAAAATTTAGTCAAAATAACTATTTTTGTCTTTTACAGTCTTAAAAAGCCGGTTTTAGACGATAACTGCATTTGGTAACCAATGGCCTGAAAAAATGTTTTTGGTCAAAATGACTCTATTTTGGTCTCCAAGTGTCTAAAAAGCCTTTTTTTAGTCAAAATAACTTTATTTGATCACCAAAGGTGTGAAAAAACTTTTAGTCAAAATGACTGTATTTTTGTCTTTTAAAGTCTTAAAACGCTTGTATTAGACACGATAACTGCATTTGCTCTCCAATGACCTGAAATTTTATTTTTTGGTCAAAATGACTCTGTTTTGGTCTCCAAGTATGAAAAAAGCCTTTTATAGTCAAAATAGCTGCATTTGGTCACCAAAGGTCTGAAAACATTTTTTTGTCTAAATGACAGTCTTAAAAAGCCGGTTTTAGACAAGAAATCTGCATTTTGTCTCCAATGGCCTGAAAAAATGTTTTGGGTCAAAATGACTGTATTTTGGTCTCTATATTTTTAGTCAAAATAACTGCATTTGGTCACCAAAGGTCTGAAAAAAAATTTTTAAGTCAAAATGACTGTATTTTTGTCTTTTAGTCTTAAAAAGCCGGTTTTAGACAAGATAACTGCATTTGGTCTCCAATGGCCTGAAAAAAAAATTTTGGTCAAAATGACTGTATTTTGGTCTCCAAGTGTCTAAAAAGCCTTTTTAGTCAAAACTACTGCATTTGGTCACCAAAGGTCTGGAAAAAAATTTTAAGTCAAAATGACTGTATTTTTGTCTTTAAGAGTCTTAAAAAGCCGGTTTTAGACAATGCAGTTGCATTTGGTCACCAATGGCCTGAAATATTTTTGGGTCCAAATGACTGTATTTTGGTCTCCAGGTGTATAAAAAGCCTTTTTTAGTCAAAATAACTGTATTTGGTCACCAAAGGTCTGAAAAAAATTTTTAAGTCAAAATGACTGTATTTTTGTCTTTTAGTCTTAAAAAGCCGGTTTTAGACAAGATAACTGCATTTGGTCTCTAATGGCCTGAAAATATTTTTTCAGTATTTTGGTCTCCAATTGTCTAAAAAGCCTTTTTTAGTCAAAATAACTGCATTTGGTCACCAAAGGTCTGAAAAAAATTTAGTCAAAATGACTATTTTTGTCTTTTAGATTCTTAAAAAAGTCGGTTTAGACAAGATAACTGCATTTTGTCTTCAATGGCCTGAAAAACTGTGGGTCACAATGACTGTATTTTGGTCTTCAAGTGTCTAAAAAGCCTTTTTTTTAGTCAAAAGAACTGCATTTGGTCACCAAAGGTCTGAAAAAAATTTTTAAGTCAAAATGACTGTATTTTTGTCTTTTAGTCTTAAAAAGCCGGTTTTAGACAAGATAACTGCATGTGGTCTCCAATGGTCTACAAAACTATGTGGGTCACAATGACTGTATTTTGGTCTTCAAGTGTCTAAAAAGCCTTTTTTAGTCAAAAGAACTGCATTTGGTCACCAAAGGTCTGAAAACATTTTTTAGTCAAAATGACTGTATTTTTGTCTTTTAGAGTCTTAAAAAGCCGATTTTAGATAAGATAACTGCATTTGGTCTCCAATGGCCTACAAAACTATGTGGGTCACAATGACTGTATTTTGGTCTTCAAGTGTCTAAAAATCCTTTTTTAGTCAAAAGAACTGCATTTTGTTCACCAAAGGTCTGAAAACATTTTTTAGTCAATATAACTGAATTTTGTTTTTTAGAGTCTTATAAAGACGGTTTTAGGCAAGATAACTGCAGTTTGTCTCCAATGGCCTGAAAAAACTTTTTGGGTAAAATGACTGTATTTTGGTCTCCAAGTGTCTAAAAAGCCTTTTTTTTAGTCAAAAGAACTGCATTTGGTCACCAAAGGTCTGAAAAAATTTTTTAAGTCAAAATGACTGTATTTTTGTCTTTTAGTCTTAAAAAGCCGGTTTTAGACAAGATAACTGCATGTGGTCTCCAATGGCCTACAAAACTATGTGGGTCACAATGACTGTATTTTGGTCTTCAAGTGTCTTAAAAGCCTTTTTTAGTCAAAAGAACTGCATTTGGTCACCAAAGGTCTGAAAACATTTTTTAGTCAAAATGACTGTATTTTTGTCTTTTAGAGTCTTAAAAAGCCGGTTTTAGACAAGATAACTGCATTTGGTCTCCAATGGCCTACAAAACTATGTGGGTCACAATGACTGTATTTTGGTCTTCAAGTGTCTAAAAATCCTTTTTTAGTCAAAAGAACTGCATTTTGTTCACCAAAGGTCTGAAAACATTTTTTAGTCAAAATGACTGAATTTTGTTTTTTTAGAGTCTTATAAAGACGGTTTTAGGCAAGATAACTGCAGTTTGTCTCCAATGGCCTGAAAAAACATTTTGGGTAAAATGACTGTATTTTGGTCTCCAAGTGTCTAAAAAGCCTTTTTTAGTCAAAAGAACTGCATTTGGTCACCAAAGGTCGGAAATCATTTTTTAGTCAAAATGACTGTATTTTTGGCTTTTAGAGTCTTAAAAAGCCGGTTTTAGACAAGATAACTGCATTTGGTCTCCAATGGCCTGAAAAAATATTTGGGGTCAAAATGACTGTATTTTGGTCTCCAATTGTTTAAAAAGCCTTTTTAGTCAATATAACTGCATTTGGTCACCAAAGGTCTGAAAAATTTTTTTAGTCAAAATGAATATTTTTGTCTTTTAGATTCTTATAAAGCTGGTTTAGACAAAATAACTGCATTTTGTCTTCAATGCCCTGAAAAAACTATTTGGGTCAAAATGACTGTATTTTGTTCTTCAAGTGTCTAAAAAGCCTTTTTAGTCAAAATAACTGCATTTGGTCACCAAAGGTCTGAAATTTTTTTTAAGTCAAAATGACTAGGGTTGAGCGGACACCTAGATGTCCGTGTTCGACGGGTTCGGCCGAACTTTTAAAAAAGTCCGGGTCCGTGTCCCGGACTTTTACCGAACTTTTCCCGGACACCGAACCCCATTGAAGTCAATGGGGACCCGAACTTTAAGGCACTAAAATGGCTCTAAAACACCAAAGGAAAGGGCTAGAGTGCTGCAAATGGCAGCAAAACGTAATTAAGAGCATGACAAGTGCTCTGCAAACAAATGTGGATAGGGAAATAACTTAAAACAACAAAAAAACAGAAAAATAAAACAATGTTCTTCTTCATCTCTGAAGGACGAGGCCCATATGGAGTAGGAGGGAGGTTGAGGTGGTGGTGGATGTGGCGGTGACATAGGCATGCGCACAGGGTGTGCCGGGTGTGCCTGGGCACACCCTAATCACCTAGGGCACATAGCATTGCCAGTGAGGAGATGGGAAAGATCTCCCTCGGACCTGCTCTGCTCTATTTCTCTTTGCCTACTGGTACATGGCCCCGATACATTACTCTCCCTGCTGGCAAACACATGCATGTGTATTTCAACTTTGGGGTGCACACCTTAATGCAATAGGCTGCGCACACCTATGGGCGGTGTTGGTGGAAGCGGCGGTGGAGGAGGACCAGGGCCGGATTAAGAGCATCATGGGCTTGGTGCTGAGGATTTTGAAGGACCTTAAGGGCCGTGCCTTGCCATGCACCCAGAGAAGGAAGGGTGCAGCCATGCATGCCTAATTCAACATGGGATGATGTCTCTGAAGCCCATAAACACATCCATGCATCGGCAACTCTCCCTCCTTGTCCGGCCTTCGCGCTGTGTGCGGAGGTTCTGAGGGTGCTGCCTGGGGAAGCGAGCATAGAAGCCAGACTTCTGTGTTTACAAGTGACAGAAGAGCGGTAACAGTGAATATGGCCAACCCGGGGCCTATATAAAAGGTAGGGGCCTGGAGCTGCAGCTCCAATAGCCCCTACGTTAATCTGGCCCTGAGGAGGAGGACGAGGTAGCCAACACTGCTTCTTTTCACAAATTTTAAATGAGGGTACACCCCAAAAGAGTGAGAAAGAGCAAAAATGGAACAATGGCTGGGTAAGGTCGGTATCCATTGCTATTCTGCATAAGGTACGGAAAAGTCCCGTGGGATCCATGCCTGGTTCATTTTAATGAACGTGAGCTTGTCCACATTGTCTCTGGACAGGCGGCTGCGCTTGTCTGTTATAACGCCCCCAGCCGTGCTAAATACCCATTCAGATAATCCACTTTGTCTTTTAGTCCTAAAAAGCCGGTTTTAGACAAGATAACTGCATGTGGTCTCCAATGGCCTACAAAACTATGTGGGTCACAATGACTGTATTTTGGTCTTCAAGTGTCTAAAAAGCCTTTTTTAGTCAAAAGAACTGCATTTGGTCACCAAAGGTCTGAAAACATTTTTTAGTCAAAATGACTGTATTTTTGTCTTTTAGAGTCTTAAAAAGCCGGTTTTAGACAAGATAACTGCATTTGGTCTCCAATGGCCTACAAAACTATGTGGGTCACAATGACTGTATTTTGGTCTTCAAGTGTCTAAAAATCATTTTTTAGTCAAAAGAACTGCATTTTGTTCACCAAAGGTCTGAAAACATTTTTTAGTCAAAATGACTGAATTTTGTTTTTTAGAGTCTTATAAAGACGGTTTTAGGCAAGATAACTGCTGTTTGTCTCCAATGGCCTGAAAAAACTTTTTGGGTAAAATGACTGTATTTTGGTCTCCAAGAGTCTAAAAAGCCTTTTTTAGTCAAAAGAACTGCATTTGGTCACCAAAGGTCGGAAATCATTTTTTAGTCAAAATGACTGTATTTTTGGCTTTTAGAGTCTTAAAAAGCCGGTTTTAGACAAGATAACTGCATTTGGTCTCCAATGGCCTGAAAAAAAATTTGGGGTCAAAATGACTGTATTTTGGTCTCCAATTGTTTAAAAAGCCTTTTTAGTCAAAATAACTGCAATTGGTCACCAAAGGTCTGAAAATTTTTTTTAGTCAAAATGACTGTATTTTTGTCTTTTAGATTCTTATAAAGCCGGTTTAGACAAAATAACTGCATTTTGTCTTCAATGGCCTGAAAAAACTATTTGGGTCAAAATGACCGTATTTTGTTCTTCAAGTGTCTAAAAAGCCTTTTTTAGTCAAAATAACTGCATTTGGTCACCAAAGGTCTGAAATTTTTTTAAGTCAAAATGACTGTATTTTTGTCTTTTAGTCTTAAAAAGCCGGTTTTAGACAAGATAACTGCATTTGGTCTCCAATGGCCTGAAATTTTTTTGGGGGTCAAAATGACTGTATTTTGGTCTCCAATTGTCTAAAAAGCCTTTTTTAGTCAAAATAACTGCATTTGGTCACCAAAGGTCTGGAAAAAATTTAGTCAAAATAACTATTTTTGTCTTTTACAGTCTTAAAAAGCCGGTTTTAGACGATAACTGCATTTGGTAACCAATGGCCTGAAAAAATGTTTTTGGTCAAAATGACTCTATTTTGGTCTCCAAGTGTCTAAAAAGCCTTTTTTTAGTCAAAATAACTTTATTTGATCACCAAAGGTGTGAAAAAACTTTTAGTCAAAATGACTGTATTTTTGTCTTTTAAAGTCTTAAAACGCTTGTATTAGACACGATAACTGCATTTGCTCTCCAATGACCTGAAATTTTATTTTTTGGTCAAAATGACTCTGTTTTGGTCTCCAAGTATGAAAAAAGCCTTTTATAGTCAAAATAGCTGCATTTGGTCACCAAAGGTCTGAAAACATTTTTTTGTCTAAATGACAGTCTTAAAAAGCCGGTTTTAGACAAGAAATCTGCATTTTGTCTCCAATGGCCTGAAAAAATGTTTTGGGTCAAAATGACTGTATTTTGGTCTCTCGATATTTTTTAGTCAAAATAACTGCATTTGGTCACCAAAGGTCTGAAAAAAAAAATTTAAGTCAAAATTAATGTTTTTTTGTCTTTTAGTCTTAAAAAGTCGGTTTTAGACAAGATAACTGCATTTGATCTCCAATGGCCTGAAAAAAAATTTTTGGTCAAAATGACTGTATTTTGGTCTCCAATTGGCTAAAAAGCCTTTTTTAGTCAAAATAACTGCATTTGGTCACCAAAGGTCTGGAAAAAAATTTAGTCAAAATAACTGTATTTTTGTCTTTTACAGTCTTAAAAAGCCGGTTTTAGACGATAACTGCATTTGGTCTCCAATGGCCTGAAAAAAAAATTTTGGTCAAAATGACTGTATTTTGGTCTCCAAGTGTCTAAAAAGCCTTTTTAGTCAAAACTACTGCATTTGGTCACCAAAGGTCTGGAAAAAATTTTTAAGTCAAAATGACTGTATTTTTGTCTTTAAGAGTCTTAAAAAGCCGGTTTTAGACAATGCAGTTGCATTTGGTCACCAATGGCCTGAAATTTTTTTGGGTCCAAATGACTGTATTTTGGTCTCCAGGTGTATAAAAAGCCTTTTTTAGTCAAAATAACTGTATTTGGTCACCAAAGGTCTGAAAAAAAATTTTAAGTCAAAATGACTGTATTTTTGTCTTTTAGTCTTAAAAAGCCGGTTTTAGACAAGATAACTGCATTTGGTCTCTAATGGCCTGAAAATATTTTTTCAGTATTTTGGTCTCCAATTGTCTAAAAAGCCTTTTTTAGTCAAAATAACTGCATTTGGTCACCAAAGGTCTGAAAAAAATTTAGTCAAAATGACTATTTTTGTCTTTTAGATTCTTAAAAAAAAGTCGGTTTAGACAAGATAACTGCATTTTGTCTTCAATGGCCTGAAAAACTGTGGGTCACAATGACTGTATTTTGGTCTTCAAGTGTCTAAAAAGCCTTTTTTTTAGTCAAAAGAACTGCATTTGGTCACCAAAGGTCTGAAAAAAATTTTTAAGTCAAAATGACTGTATTTTTGTCTTTTAGTCTTAAAAAGCCGGTTTTAGACAAGATAACTGCATGTGGTCTCCAATGGTCTACAAAACTATGTGGGTCACAATGACTGTATTTTGGTCTTCAAGTGTCTAAAAAGCCTTTTTTAGTCAAAAGAACTGCATTTGGTCACCAAAGGTCTGAAAACATTTTTTAGTCAAAATGACTGTATTTTTGTCTTTTAGAGTCTTAAAAAGCCGATTTTAGATAAGATAACTGCATTTGGTCTCCAATGGCCTACAAAACTATGTGGGTCACAATGACTGTATTTTGGTCTTCAAGTGTCTAAAAATCCTTTTTTAGTCAAAAGAACTGCATTTTGTTCACCAAAGGTCTGAAAACATTTTTTAGTCAATATAACTGAATTTTGTTTTTTAGAGTCTTATAAAGACGGTTTTAGGCAAGATAACTGCAGTTTGTCTCCAATGGCCTGAAAAAACTTTTTGGGTAAAATGACTGTATTTTGGTCTCCAAGTGTCTAAAAAGCCTTTTTTTAGTCAAAATAACTGCATTTGGTCACCAAAGGTCTGAAATTTTTTTAAGTCAAAATGACTGTATTTTTGTCTTTTAGTCTTAAAAAGCCGGTTTTAGACAAGATAATTGCATTTGGTCTCCAATGGCCTGAAAAATTTTTTGGGGTCAAAATGACTGTATTTTGGTCTCCAATTGTCTAAAAAGCCTTTTTTAGTCAAAATAACTGCATTTGGTCACCAAAGGTCTGAAAATTGTTTTTTTGTCTAAATGACTGTATTTTTGTCTTTTACAGTCTTAAAAAGCCGGTTTTAGACAAGAAATCTGCATTTTGTCTCCAATGGCCTGAAAAAATGTTTTGGGTCAAAATGACTGTATTTTGGTCTCCAATTGTCTAAAAAGCCTTTTTTAGTCAAAATAACTGCATTTGGTCACCAAAGGTCTGGAAAAAAATTTAGTCAAAATAACTATTTTTGTCTTTTACAGTCTTAAAAAGCCGGTTTTAGGCAATAACTGCATTTGGTAACCAATGGCCTAAAAAAATGTTTTTGGTCAAAATGACTCTATTTTGGTCTCCAAGTGTCTAAAAAGCCTTTTTTTAGTCAAAATAACTTTATTTGATCACCAAAGGTGTGAAAAAACTTTTAGTCAAAATGACTGTATTTTTGTCTTTTAAAGTCTTAAAACGCTTGTATTAGACACGATAACTGCATTTGCTCTCCAATGGCCTGAAATTTTATTTTTTGGTCAAAATGACTCTGTTTTGGTCTCCAAGTATGAAAAAAGCCTTTTATAGTCAAAATAGCTGCATTTGGTCACCAAAGGTCTGAAAATTGTTTTTTTGTCTAAATGACTGTATTTTTGTCTTTTACAGTCTTAAAAAGCCGGTTTTAGACAAGAAATCTGCATTTTGTCTCCAATGGCCTGAAAAAATGGTTTGGGTCAAAATGACTGTATTTTGGTCTCTCTATATTTTTTAGTCAAAATAACTGCATTTGGTCACCAAAGGTCTGAAAAAAAAATTTTAAGTCAAAATTAATGTATTTTTGTCTTTTATGCTTAAAAAGCCAGTTTTAGACAAGATAACTGCATTTGGTCTCCAATGGCCTGAAAAAAATTTTTTAGTCAAAATGACTGTATTTTGGTCTCCAATTGTCTAAAAAGCCTTTTTTAGTCAAAATAACTGCATTTGGTCACCAAAGGTCTGGAAAAAAATTTAGTCAAAATAACTGTATTTTTGTCTTTTACAGTCTTAAAAAGCCGGTTTTAGACGATAACTGCATTTGGTAACTAATGGCCTGAAAAAATGTTTTTGGTCAAAATGACTCTATTTTGGTCTCCAAGTGTCTAAAAAGCCTTTTTTTAGTCAAAATAACTTTATTTGATCACCAAAGGTGTGAAAAAACTTTTAGTCAAAATGACTGTATTTATGTCTTTTAAAGTCTTAAAACGCTTGTATTAGACACGATAACTGCATTTGCTCTCCAATGGCCTGAAATTTTATTTTTTGGTCAAAATGACTCTGTTTTGGTCTCCAAGTATCAAAAAAGCCTTTTTTAGTCAAAATAGCTGCATTTGGTCACCAAAGGTCTGAAAATTGTTTTTTGTCTAAATGACTGTATTTTTGTCTTTTACAGTCTTAAAAAGCCGGTTTTAGACAAGAAATCTGCATTTTGTCTCCAATGGCCTGAAAAAATGTTTTGGGTCAAAATGACTGTATTTTGGTCTCTCTATATTTTTTAGTCAAAATAACTGCATTTGGTCACCAAAGGTCTGAAAAAAAATTTTTAAGTCAAAATGACTGTATTTTTGTCTTTTAGTCTTAAAAAGCCGGTTTTAGACAAGATAACTGCATTTGATCTCTAAGGGCCTGAAAATATTTTTTCAGTATTTTGGTCTCCAATTGTCTAAAAAGCCTTTTTTAGTCAAAATAACTGCATTTGGTCACCAAAGGTCTGAAAAAAAATTTAGTCAAAATGACTATTTTTGTCTTTTAGATTCTTAAAAAAGTCGGTTTAGACAAGATAACTGCATTTTGTCTTCAATGGCCTGAAAAACTGTGGGTCACAATGACTGTATTTTGGTCTTCAAGTGTCTAAAAAGCCTTTTTTTAGTCAAAAGAACTGCATTTGGTCACCAAAGGTCTGAAAAAAATTTTAAGTCAAAATGACTGTATTTTTGTCTTTTAGTCTTAAAAAGCCGGTTTTAGACAAGATAACTGCATGTGGTCTCCAATGGTCTACAAAACTATGTGGGTCACAATGACTGTATTTTGGTCTTCAAGTGTCTAAAAAGCCTTTTTTAGTCAAAAGAACTGCATTTGGTCACCAAAGGTCTGAAAACATTTTTTAGTCAAAATGACTGTATTTTTGTCTTTTAGAGTCTTAAAAAGCCGGTTTTAGACAAGATAACTGCATTTGGTCTCCAATGGCCTACAAAACTATGTGGGTCACAATGACTGTATTTTGGTCTTCAAGTGTCTAAAAATCCTTTTTTAGTCAAAAGAACTGCATTTTGTTCACCAAAGGTCTGAAAACATTTTTTAGTCAATATAACTGAATTTTGTTTTTTAGAGTCTTATAAAGACGGTTTTAGGCAAGATAACTGCAGTTTGTCTCCAATGGCCTGAAAAAACTTTTTGGGTAAAATGACTGTATTTTGGTCTCCAAGTGTCTAAAAAGCCTTTTTTTAGTCAAAATAACTGCATTTGGTCACCAAAGGTCTGAAATTTTTTTAAGTCAAAATGACTGTATTTTTGTCTTTTAGTCTTAAAAAGCCGGTTTTAGACAAGATAATTGCATTTGGTCTCCAATGGCCTGAAAAATTTTTTGGGGTCAAAATGACTGTATTTTGGTCTCCAATTGTCTAAAAAGCCTTTTTTAGTCAAAATAACTGCATTTGGTCACCAAAGGTCTGGAAAAAAATTTAGTCAAAATAACTATTTTTGTCTTTTACAGTCTTAAAAAGCCGGTTTTAGGCAATAACTGCATTTGGTAACCAATGGCCTAAAAAAATGTTTTTGGTCAAAATGACTCTATTTTGGTCTCCAAGTGTCTAAAAAGCCTTTTTTTAGTCAAAATAACTTTATTTGATCACCAAAGGTGTGAAAAAACTTTTAGTCAAAATGACTGTGTTTTTGTCTTTTAAAGTCTTAAAACGCTTGTATTAGACACGATAACTGCATTTGCTCTCCAATGGCCTGAAATTTTATTTTTTGGTCAAAATGACTCTGTTTTGGTCTCCAAGTATGATAAAAGCCTTTTATAGTCAAAATAGCTGCATTTGGTCACCAAAGGTCTGAAAATTGTTTTTTTGTCTAAATGACTGTATTTTTGTCTTTTACAGTCTTAAAAAGCCGGTTTTAGACAAGAAATCTGCATTTTGTCTCCAATGGCCTGAAAAAATGTTTTGGGTCAAAATGACTGTATTTTGGTCTCTCTATATTTTTTAGTCAAAATAACTGCATTTGGTCACCAAAGGTCTGAAAAAAAAATTTTAAGTCAAAATTAATGTATTTTTGTGTTTTATTCTTAAAAAGCCGGTTTTAGACAAGATAACTGCATTTGGTCTCCAATGGCCTGAAAAAAAATTTTTAGTCAAAATGACTATTTTGGTCTCCAATTGTCTAAAAAGCCTTTTTTAGTCAAAATAACTGCATTTGGTCACCAAAGGTCTGGAAAAAAATTTAGTCAAAATAACTGTATTTTTGTCTTTTACAGTCTTAAAAAGCCGGTTTTAGACGATAACTGCATTTGGTAACTAATGGCCTGAAAAAATGTTTTTGGTCAAAATGACTCTATTTTGGTCTCCAAGTGTCTAAAAAGCCTTTTTTTAGTCAAAATAACTTTATTTGATCACCAAAGGTGTGAAAAAACTTTTAGTCTAAATGACTGTATTTATGTCTTTTAAAGTCTTAAAACGCTTGTATTAGACACGATAACTGCATTTGCTCTCCAATGGCCTGAAATTTTATTTTTTTGGTCAAAATGACTCTGTTTTGGTCTCCAAGTATCAAAAAAGCCTTTTTAGTCAAAATAGCTGCATTTGGTCACCAAAGGTCTGAAAATTGTTTTTTGTCTAAATGACTGTATTTTTGTCTTTTACAGTCTTAAAAAGCCGGTTTTAGACAAGAAATCTGCATTTTGTCTCCAATGGCCTGAAAAAATGTTTTGGGTCAAAATGACTGTATTTTGGTCTCTCTATATTTTTTAGTCAAAATAACTGCATTTGGTCACCAAAGGTCTGAAAAAAAATTTTTAAGTCAAAATGACTGTATTTTTGTCTTTTAGTCTTAAAAAGCCGGTTTTAGACAAGATAACTGCATTTGGTCTCTAAGGGCCTGAAAATATTTTTTCAGTATTTTGGTCTCCAATTGTCTAAAAAGCCTTTTTTAGTCAAAATAACTGCATTTGGTCACCAAAGGTCTGAAAAAAAATTTAGTCAAAATGACTATTTTTGTCTTTTAGATTCTTAAAAAAGTCGGTTTAGACAAGATAACTGCATTTTGTCTTCAATGGCCTGAAAAACTGTGGGTCACAATGACTGTATTTTGGTCTTTTAGTCTTAAAAAGCCGGTTTTAGACAAGATAACTGCATGTGGTCTCCAATGGTCTACAAAACTATGTGGGTCACAATGACTGTATTTTGGTCTTCAAGTGTCTAAAAAGCCTTTTTTAGTCAAAAGAACTGCATTTGGTCACCAAAGGTCTGAAAACATTTTTTAGTCAAAATGACTGTATTTTTGTCTTTTAGAGTCTTAAAAAGCCGGTTTTAGACAAGATAACTGCATTTGGTCTCCAATGGCCTACAAAACTATGTGGGTCACAATGACTGTATTTTGGTCTTCAAGTGTCTAAAAATCCTTTTTTAGTCAAAAGAACTGCATTTTGTTCACCAAAGGTCTGAAAACATTTTTTAGTCAAAATGACTGAATTTTGTTTTTTAGAGTCTTATAAAGACGGTTTTAGGCAAGATAACTGCAGTTTGTCTCCAATGGCCTGAAAAAACTTTTTGGGTAAAATGACTGTATTTTGGTCTCCAAGTGTCTAAAAAGCCTTTTTTAGTCAAAATAACTGCATTTGGTCACCAAAGGTCTGAATTTTTTTTAAGTCAAAATGACTGTATTTTTGTCTTTTAGTCTTAAAAAGCCGGTTTTAGACAAGATAACTGCATTTGGTCTCCAATGGCCTGAAAAATTTTTTGGGGTCAAAATGACTGTATTTTGGTCTCCAATTGTCTAAAAAGCCTTTTTTAGTCAAAATAACTGCATTTGGTCACCAAAGGTCTGGAAAAAAATTTAGTCAAAATAACTATTTTTGTCTTTTACAGTCTTAAAAAGCCGGTTTTAGACAATAACTGCATTTGGTAACCAATGGCCTGAAAAAATGTTTTTGGTCAAAATGACTCTATTTTGGTCTCCAAGTGTCTAAAAAGCCTTTTTTTAGTAAAATAACTTTATTTGATCACCAAAGGTGTGAAAAAACTTTTAGTCAAAATGACTGTATTTTTGTCTTTTAAAGTCTTAAAACGCTTGTATTAGACACGATAACTGCATTTGCTCTCCAATGGCCTGAAATTTTATTTTTTGGTCAAAATGACTCTGTTTTGGTCTCCAAGTATCAAAAAAGCCTTTTTTAGTCAAAATAGCTGCATTTGGTCTGAAAATTGTTTTTTTGTCTAAATGACTGTATTTTTAATGTCTTAAAAAGCCGGTTTTAGACAAGAAATCTGCATTTTGTCTCCAATGGCCTCAAAAAATGTTTTGGGTAGGGTTGAGCGGACACCTAGATGTCCGTGTTCGACGGGTTCGGCCGAACTTTAAAAAAAAGTCCGGGTCCGTGTCCCGGACTTTTACCGAACTTTTCCCGGACACCGAACCCCATTGAAGTCAATGTGGACCCGAACTTTAAGGCACTAAAATGGCTCTAAAACACCAAAGGAAAGGGCTAGAGTGCTGCAAATGGCAGCAAAACGTAATTAAGAGCATGGCAAGTGTTCTGCAAACAAATGTGGATAGGGAAATAACTTAAAACAACAAAAAAAACAGAAAAATAAAACAATGTTCTTCTTCATCTCTGAAGGACGAGGCCCATATGGAGTAGGAGGGAGGTTGAGGTGGTGGTGGATGTGGCGGTGACATAGGCATGCGCACAGGGTGTGCCGGGTGTGCCTGGGCACATCCTTATCACCTAGGGCACATAGCATTGCCAGTGAGGAGATGGGAAAGATCTCCCTCGGACCTGCTCTGCTCGGATTAAGAGCATCATGGGCTTGGTGCTGAGGATTTTGAAGGGCCTTAAGGGCATTGCCTTGCCATGCACCCAGAGGAGGAAGGGTGCAGCCATGCATGCCTAATTCAACATGGGATGCTGTCTCTGAAGCCCATAAACACATCCATGCATCGGCAACTGTCCCTCCTTGTCTGGCCTTCACGCTGTGTGGGGAGGTTCTGAGGGTGCTGCCTGGGGAAGCGAGCATAGAAGCCAGACTTCTGTGTTTACAAGTGACAGAAGAGCGGTAACAGTGAATATGGCCAACCCGGGGCCTATATAAAAGGTAGGGGCCTGGAGCTGCAGCTCCAATAGCCCCTACGTTAATCTGGCCCTGAGGAGGAGGACGAGGTAACCAACACTGCTTCTTTTCACAAATTTTAAATGAGGGTACACGCCAAAAGAGTGAGAAAGAGCAAAAATGGAACAATGGGTGGGTAAGGTCGGTATCCATTGCTATTCTGCATAAGGTACGGAAAAGTCCCGTGGGATCCATGCCTGGTTCATTTTAATGAACGTGAGCTTGTCCACATTGTCTCTGGACAGGCGGCTGCGCTTGTCTGTTATAACGCCCCCAGCCGTGCTAAATACCCGTTCAGATATTACACTGGCTGCAGGGCACGCCAGCACCTCCAAGGCATAAAGGGCAAGCTCAGGCCATGTGCCCAATTTGGAGACCCAGAAGTTGAAGGGGGCAGACCCCTCATTCACTACATGTAGGCGTGTGCACACATACTGCTCCACCATGTTGGTAAAATGCTGCCTCCTGCTAAGACGTTCCATCTGAGCTGCTGGTGCTGCTGTTTGTTGTGGCGTGCTGACAAAGCTTTTCCACATTTCGGCCATGCTAACCCTGCCTTCTGAGGTGCTGGCGGTGCCCTGGTTGCATTGGCGACCTCCTCCTCCTCCTCCTCTGCCTTGTGCTTCCACTGCGAACCCGCTGTCAGATGGGAATGCAAGCAGCATGGCGTCTACCAGCGTGCGCTTGTAGTCGCGCATCTTGCGATCGCGCTCCAGTGAGTGAATTAAGGACGGTATGTTGTCCTTGTAACGGGGATCCAGCAGCGTGGCCACCCAGTAATCAGCACAAGTTAGAATGTGGGCAACTCGGCGGTCGTTGTGGAGACACTGCAGCATGTAATCGCTCATGTGTGCCAGGCTGCCCAGAGGCAACGAAAGGCTGTCCTCTGTGGGAGGTGTATCGTCCGTGTCCTCTGTATCCCCCCAGCCACGCACCAGTGATGGCCATGAGCTGGCCTGGGTGCCACCCTGCTGTGAACATGGTTCCATCTCCTCCTCCAGCTCCTCCTCCTCCTCATCCTCCTCATCCTCCAGAACTGTGCCCCTGCTGGACAATTGTGTCCCTGGCGTTTGTGTGTGCAGGAACCCACCCTCGGAGCCCCTTGCGAATGACTGCCCTGAAAGCCTTGGAAATGTTACCTCTTCATCCTCCTCCTCCTCCTCATCCTGTGCCACATCCTCTTCCATCATCGCCCGAATTGTTTTTTCAAGGAGGCATAGAAGTGGAATGCAAATATAAAGGGTTCGCGCTTAGGATAAATAGGTGTTAATGCTCCAAAATCAATAAAAATAATTATATAATAATTGAATAATTAAATCAATATAAGCTGCTGCAGGTAAAAAAGGTAATACCTCTCAAACAATAAAACAACTATGTACCTGCGCTGCTTATGTGTAAACACCTCAAAATATTGTGATTATATAAAGTGCTCGTGCAAAATTATACTGAGTGCAGCCTTAAAAAATTATATGTATATTACACAAGTACACACAATAAATATCAGTTATGAATACCATATATGAAAATGCCACATAAAAAAACTTGTGCAAATAAAAAACTTATAAATACAAATATGTATTATATACTATATAGTCCATGATAATGTTAAAGTGAAAAAAAGTCTCTGTGCTTAATTTAAGTGCTTCGTGCTCTAATAATATTAAAAAGTGCTCGTGCTCAATCCAGGTGAAGTGGTGCTCCCCTCTCAGCTCCCCACTCACCAGAAGTTGGATGAAAAAACGCCTTATCAATAGATAAAATGGAGTAGATCCCTCACTGGATCGCCAACAGGAACAAGGTACCGCACCACAAGCCTCTCACTCTATCTCCAGGTTATGTTCTCACGATTCATAAAAAGAAAGGGCCATCATGGTGCAGTATATCAGACTTGTTTATTATCACGCAAAACCAAATAACACTTACACTGTACAGGAAAAAATTATCGCCTTGTGCAAACCCGCGGGACGCCAAACAAATGGCCGTGCGTTCCACCCGCGTAACCGGAAGCCGGAAGCCGGAAGTAGTTGCAGCCGGAAGTGATGTATTACGTATTCGGACGGCTTGACGCGTTTCGCTCCGCCAATCAGAGCGTTCTCAAAAGCAAAGGCGTCACGAATACGTAGTACTATATATAATGGTATCAATAATGCAACATTGTAAACACCTGAGGCGGACCGGAAGTCAATCGCCGCCATCTTTGGACTCCCTTTACAATGGGCTGCCTATCAATCTCCATTATGGTGCACCCGGAAGTGCTATTGTGCCCCAAAAATGTATGAATATATGCAGCATATGAAATAAAGGCCACATACCATCATAATGTTATTATAATCATAAACCAATATATTGTTATAATACTAAATTAATTTGGATCTATGGCGACCCCTCAGTGATATGATATTTAACCGATCGAATTCCGGTATACCTTGATGGTTGCCCTGTTTATGTGTATACACAAAAAAGACCTAACATATTATATACATATACATTAGTATGCTGAAAACCATATACCCTATAATTTCTCACCATATTACAGCATACTGTAATCTATAAATACAATATAAATTTCATATTAAAAAACATAGTTGATAATAAAATATTTTATAAAATAAACAGATGATTATGAAAATAAATATAGAAATTAAAAATCATTTATAAAACAATTTATATCTAAATCTACATTTAAACCTGTCGGCACCATACTCTTAAGCTGCTGTATCCACCAAGTTTCATTTTGGGATACAGCCCTCTTCATGTGTGTACCCCTCCAATGTGGGCTGATTCTGTCTATTCCACAAAAAGTAAGCTTGGATGGATCCTTATTGTGGAATATCCTAAAATGGTTAGATAAATTATGTTTACGAAACCCCTTTTTAATATTGCTGACGTGTTCTCTGAGGCGTACTCTAAGTTCTCTTGTAGTGCGGCCTACATACTGTAGGCCACATTCGCACTGTAGTAAGTATGTCACGTGTGTATTGTAGCATGAGATAAATTGCTTTATCTCATATTTCTTTTTGGTAGTCCATGAAACAAAGTTATTTATACTCCTACGTTTGTCCTTACGGCACGTTGTACAAGCCACGCATCGCCCACATTTAAAAAACCCTGTTTTATCTAAAAAAGTTCCCAATTTTTTAGGGGGGTTGGGGATGCTCTTCACAATCTTATCTTTTAGGACTGGTGGTCTTCTGTAGATAAATTTAGGTCTACTAGGTAACATTTGTTTAAAAACCGGATCTCTCAACAAAATGTCCCAGTGTTTTCTTATACTCCTCTCAACCTGTTTATATTGCTGGTTAAACTCTGTGCAAAACGCAATGTCGAACTTTCTGTTGTTATCTTTATTTCTAGGTTTATCACTCAATAATACTTTTCTTTCCAGACCTCCCACTTGTTTTTTTACTTTATCTAAATTAGCTCTCTTATATCCCTTTTCTTCAAAATCCAAATTAATTTAGTATTATAACAATATATTGGTTTATGATTATAATAACATTATGATGGTATGTGGCCTTTATTTCATATGCTGCATATATTCATACATTTTTGGGGCACAATAGCACTTCCGGGTGCACCATAATGGAGATTGATAGGCAGCCCATTGTAAAGGGAGTCCAAAGATGGCGGCGATTGACTTCCGGTCCGCCTCAGGTGTTTACAATGTTGCATTATTGATACCATTATATATAGTACTACGTATTCGTGACGCCTTTGCTTTTGAGAACGCTCTGATTGGCGGAGCGAAACGCGTCAAGCCGTCCGAATACGTAATACATCACTTCCGGCTGCAACTACTTCCGGCTTCCGGCTTCCGGTTACGCGGGTGGAACGCACGGCCATTTGTTTGGCGTCCCGCGGGTTTGCACAAGGCGATAATTTTTTCCTGTACAGTGTAAGTGTTATTTGGTTTTGCGTGATAATAAACAAGTCTGATATACTGCACCATGATGGCCCTTTCTTTTTATGAATCGTGAGAACATAACCTGGAGATAGAGTGAGAGGCTTGTGGTGCGGTACCTTGTTCCTGTTGGCGATCCAGTGAGGGATCTACTCCATTTTATCTATTGATAAGGCGTTTTTTCATCCAACTTCTGGTGAGTGGGGAGCTGAGAGGGGAGCACCACTTCACCTGGATTGAGCACGAGCACTTTTTAATATTATTGGAGCACGAAGCACTTAAATTAAGCACAGAGACTTTTTTTCACTTTAACATTATCATGGACTATATAGTATATAATACATATTTGTATTTATAAGTTTTTTATTTGCACAAGTTTTTTTATGTGGCATTTTCATATATGGTATTCATAACTGATATTTATTGTGTGTACTTGTGTAATATACATATAATTTTTTAAGGCTGCACTCAGTATAATTTTGCACTAGCACTTTATATAATCACAATATTTTGAGGTGTTTACACATAAGCAGCGCAGGTACATAGTTGTTTTATTGTTTGAGAGGTATTACCTTTTTTACCTGCAGCAGCTTATATTGATTTAATTATTCAATTATTATATAATTATTTTTATTGATTTTGGAGCATTAACACCTATTTATCCTAAGCGCGAACCCTTTATATTTGCATTACATAAAAAAATATAAATATTTATATTTTTTGGTTCTGCAGCTATGGATTTATTTAGTTTAATAAGCACAAAGAAAATTAATTCTGAAGATATATTTTCACAAAGTTCTATTAATATGGATGTTGATCGCAGTCTTAAACAGCTGCGCAGTACTTTGGACAAACAAATTAGATCCTGGTGGGACATCACCACCTTGAGTCAATATTTAAAAGAAGGTATCACACCTAGGAGACTAAGGTGGGATGTGGCCCCAAATGATGGCCTAGAAACCAAAGAATTGGAAGACAGCTGGTATAATTTTTTCAATGGCTGCGAACAAAAACTCCTAGGTCTGATTATTTCAAGGAGAAAGACTAAATTAGAAATGCTAGAAAATAAAGTGAAAGGTTTAAAAGAGATACTAGACCCCTTTCTGGAGAATATAGAATACAAGGACAAAATGAAAAATATCCAGGAATATATTGCAAAACTAGATAAAGACACACAAAAGAAAAAGATTAAGAAGTTTCATAGAGACTGTAATGATTATAAACAGGGAAATGTGTACAAATGGCAAGAGGATGAGTCAGTTACAAATATAGAATCTCGAGAGACTACACCTGAGAGGGAGGTTACGTTTACCTTTCCCTCTACAACTCCCACTAGAACTCCTGAAAGTAACCCGCTAACCCCATTAAGGGACACAACAAATGATACCCCATATCAACAATCTCCAAGATATAATGTTCCAACACATAATAGATATGACCCCATCTCCCCTGTAAGTCCTGCCCCAAGAGAACATTATTATGAACAAAGACCAGAGGATTATTATTATAGACCCCCTTATAGAGGGGATTTTTGGGATCAGGGACAAGGAAGACCACCAGGGAGAGGACGAGGTGGTCCCCGAGGAAGAGGCCAATTTTGGGGTCCCCCAAGAGGTCAGAACTTTTGGAGACCGAGAGGCCCATACAGAGGCCCATACAGGGGACACAACAATACATATCCCCAACAAGGAGGAGGTCCTTACAGAGGACACAACAACACATATCCCCAGCAAGGAGGAGGTCCTCACAGGGCCTACAATGCATACCCCCCACAAGGAGGAGAGGCAAGAAGAGAGGATGCCGGGGAGGACAGAAGAAAAAGGAAAAGAGATGCATAGGCGCGGGAATTTTTAATTTAAGTAAAAAGGTTTTTAATGAGGATGAACTTAAAATTTTAGATAGAGGATTAAAATATGCACCACCGAAGCAAATAAACAAATTTAAAACTTTTATTGACCTGCATAAGTTTGTGAGAATTTTAAATATTAAAAAGCATTTTTTTAACAAACCAGCCACGAGCTCTTTAACAGATGATATATTTATTCATAGTGGTTTAACCACTTAAGCCCCGGAGGATTTGGCTGCTAAAGGACCAGGGGTTTTTTTGCGATTTTTTACTGCGTGACTTTAACGGACAATTGCGCGGTCGTGCGACGCTGTACCTAAACGAATTTGACGTCCTTTTTTTCCCACAAACAGAGCTTTCTTTTGGTGGTATTTGATCACCTGTGCGATTTTTTGATCACGCGCTATAAACAAAAAAAGAGCGTAAATTTTGCAAAAATAACAATATTTTTCACATTTTTTTATATGAAATTCCCCCAAAAAAAAAGTAAAAATCAAAATTTTTTAACATTTTTCGGCCAATTTGTTTTATGCTACCTATGTTTGGTAAAAAAAATCGCAAAAAGCGTATTTTGATTGGTTTGCGCAAAAGTTATCGCGTTTACTAACAAAGAGAAAGATTTTTGTCATTTTTGGTGTTTTTTTTTTTAACGCGTAATGGCGGCGATCTGCGATTTTTTTTTGGGTACTGCGACATTGCGGCGGACAGATCGGACCCTTGACTGACATTTTTGACACTTTTGGGGTTACCAGTGACATTACTGCAGTAATCAGTGCTATACATATGCACTGTTACTGCAAAAATGACACTGGCAGGGAAGGGGTTAACTTTATTGGGAAGGGAGGGGTTAAGTGTGTCCTAGGGGCGTGCTTTCTACTGTGTAGGGACATTGCTATTGGTGTAAAAGCAAAGATCAACCGTTCTACATAGTAGAACGGTCAGATCTTTACTTTTACACAGGGAGAACTGACAGGCAGCTTGTTTACACAAGCTGCTCTGTCTTTCTCCCTTCACAGGAGCGATCGTAGTGTGGCCGGCGGACATCGAGTCCGCCGGTCACACGCACTGACTTGCCTGTGAACGAGCCGCGGCGGGCGCGCGCCTCGGCGGGCGCGCGCTCGCTCGCTATAGGCTCGCAAGTCAGTGACAGGCGAGTGACGTACCGATACGTCACTCTGCCTGGCCGGGGCTGACCGCCGCAGTATATAGTCGTGCGGCGGTCGGCAACCGGTTAAGAAATAAATCTACATTTAATCCCAAAAATACCAGGAATCAATGTTTAGAAGTATTTAAAATGATGGTTGAACAGGATTTGGAAAATATTTCAATACACCCAATAAAAGGCAGTAAAGAAATTAAGCAGAGTATAAAAAAACTCGAGAAAGCGAATGATATTATTATCAGACCAGCTGATAAGGGGGGGGGGATTGTAGTAATGGATAAGGACCATTATATTGCAGAACTTAATCGATTAGTCGAGGACAAGGAAACATACATGAAACTCAAAGGTGACCCAGTAAAGAAATTAAAAGCAATGTTAATAAAGAAAGTTAAGAAGGCACAAAAAGAGGGTATCTTGAATAAGAAAGAGGCCAGATACTTAGTACCAGACCACCCCAAGAAACCCATCATATACCAAAATCCCAAAATACATAAAAGCACTACCAACCCACCGGGGCGCCCTATTATTAATGGAGTGGATTCCTTATACTCCAGGTTAGGAGAATATGTAGACTATTATCTCCAACCATTAGCACAAAAATGCCCAGCCTATTTGAAAGACAGCAAAGATTTAATCAACCGTATAACCAATATGAAAGTGTCAGAGAATACCATTTTAGCTAGCATAGACGTCAACTCTCTTTATACTAACATTAAGCAAAAAGATGCTAGCAAAGCTGTAGAGTGGGCCCTTAAATCGGAAAATAAAATCCCACGTGAGCAGATTGATTTTATATTAGAGGTTTTAAATATGGCTATGCAAAACAACTATTTTTGGCATGAAGGGCAATATTTTAACCAAACAAAGGGTGTCGCCATGGGGGCTAAGTATGCCCCCACGGTAGCTAACTTATTTATGAGTAAATGGGAGTCGGAAACAATTTTTAAACGACCCCACAACCCTCTCAAGATGTATGTTAGATACATTGACGACATTTTTATCATATGGGAGGGGTCTAAGAATTCTTTTATGGATTTTATGTCTGTAATAAATAACAATAAGTATGGGATTAGTTTTACGGAAAGTTTTAACACACAAGAAGTAAATTATTTGGACCTTACAATTTTTAAAAATGGTGACAATCTTTTTACTAAAACATATTTTAAGAGTACAGATCGTAATAGTTACATCCCCACTAATAGCGGACACCACCCAAAATGGATCTCAGCAGTACCGAAAGGCCAACTGCTGAGGATTAAAAGAAATTGTGATAGAGATAGTGACTTCAATGAACAAGCAGAAATTTTAATGAAAAGGTTTGAAGAAAAGGGATATAAGAGAGCTAATTTAGATAAAGTAAAAAAACAAGTGGGAGGTCTGGAAAGAAAAGTATTATTGAGTGATAAACCTAGAAATAAAGATAACAACAGAAAGTTCGACATTGCGTTTTGCACAGAGTTTAACCAGCAATATAAACAGGTTGAGAGGAGTATAAGAAAACACTGGGACATTTTGTTGAGAGATCCGGTTTTTAAACAAATGTTACCTAGTAGACCTAAATTTATCTACAGAAGACCACCAGTCCTAAAAGATAAGATTGTGAAGAGCATCCCCAACCCCCCTAAAAAATTGGGAACTTTTTTAGATAAAACAGGGTTTTTTAAATGTGGGCGATGCGTGGCTTGTACAACGTGCCGTAAGGACAAACGTAGGAGTATAAATAACTTTGTTTCATGGACTACCAAAAAGAAATATGAGATAAAGCAATTTATCTCATGCTACAATACACACGTGACATACTTACTACAGTGCGAATGTGGCCTACAGTATGTAGGCCGCACTACAAGAGAACTTAGAGTACGCCTCAGAGAACACGTCAGCAATATTAAAAAGGGGTTTCGTAAACATAATTTATCTAACCATTTTAGGATATTCCACAATAAGGATCCATCCAAGCTTACTTTTTGTGGAATAGACAGAATCAGCCCACATTGGAGGGGTACACACATGAAGAGGGCTGTATCCCAAAATGAAACTTGGTGGATACAGCAGCTTAAGAGTATGGTGCCGACAGGTTTAAATGTAGATTTAGATATAAATTGTTTTATAAATGATTTTTAATTTCTATATTTATTTTCATAATCATCTGTTTATTTTATAAAATATTTTATTATCAACTATGTTTTTTAATATGAAATTTATATTGTATTTATAGATTACAGTATGCTGTAATATGGTGAGAAATTATAGGGTATATGGTTTTCAGCATACTAATGTATATGTATATAATATGTTAGGTCTTTTTTGTGTATACACATAAACAGGGCAACCATCAAGGTATACCGGAATTCGATCGGTTAAATATCATATCACTGAGGGGTCGCCATAGATCCAAATTAATTTAGTATTATAACAATATATTGGTTTATGATTATAATAACATTATGATGGTATGTGGCCTTTATTTCATATGCTGCATATATTCATACATTTTTGGGGCACAATAGCACTTCCGGGTGCACCATAATGGAGATTGATAGGCAGCCCATTGTAAAGGGAGTCCAAAGATGGCGGCGATTGACTTCCGGTCCGCCTCAGGTGTTTACAATGTTGCATTATTGATACCATTATATATAGTACTACGTATTCGTGACGCCTTTGCTTTTGAGAACGCTCTGATTGGCGGAGCGAAACGCGTCAAGCCGTCCGAATACGTAATACATCACTTCCGGCTGCAACTACTTCCGGCTTCCGGCTTCCGGTTACGCGGGTGGAACGCACGGCCATTTGTTTGGCGTCCCGCGGGTTTGCACAAGGCGATAATTTTTTCCTGTACAGTGTAAGTGTTATTTGGTTTTGCGTGATAATAAACAAGTCTGATATACTGCACCATGATGGCCCTTTCTTTTTATGAATCGTGAGAACATAACCTGGAGATAGAGTGAGAGGCTTGTGGTGCGGTACCTTGTTCCTGTTGGCGATCCAGTGAGGGATCTACTCCATTTTATCTATTGATAAGGCGTTTTTTCATCCAACTTCTGGTGAGTGGGGAGCTGAGAGGGGAGCACCACTTCACCTGGATTGAGCACGAGCACTTTTTAATATTATTGGAGCATGAAGCACTTAAATTAAGCACAGAGACTTTTTTTCACTTTAACATTATCATGGACTATATAGTATATAATACATATTTGTATTTATAAGTTTTTTATTTGCACAAGTTTTTTTTATGTGGCATTTTCATATATGGTATTCATAACTGATATTTATTGTGTGTACTTGTGTAATATACATATAATTTTTTAAGGCTGCACTCAGTATAATTTTGCACTAGCACTTTATATAATCACAATATTTTGAGGTGTTTACACATAAGCAGCGCAGGTACATAGTTGTTTTATAGAAGTGGAATAGTTAAGCTGAGAACGGCGTCATTGCCACTGGCCATGTTGGTGGAGTACTCAAAACAGCGCAACAAGGCACACAGGTCTCGCATGGAGGCCCAGTTATTGGTGGTGAAGTGGTGCTGTTCCGCAGAGCGACTCACGCGTGCGTGCTGCAGCTGAAACTCCACTATGGCCTGCTGCTGCTCGCACAGTCTTTCCAGCATGTGCAAGGTGGAGTTCCACCTTGTGGGCACGTCACATATGAGGCGGTGAGCGGGAAGGCCGAAGTTACGCTGCAGCGCTGCCAGGCGAGCAGCAGCAGGGTGAGAACGCCGAAAGTGTGCACAAACGGCCCGCACTTTCTGCAGCAGCTCTGACATATCGGGGTAGTTTTTAAGGAACCTCTGCACCACCAAATTCAGCACATGCGCCAGGCAAGGGATGTGCGTCAAACCGGCTAGGCCCAGAGCTGCTATGTGATTTCGCCCGTTATCGCACACCACCAGGCCGGGCTTGAGGCTCGCTGGCAGCAACCACTCATTTGTCTGCTGTTCCATGCTCCTCCACAACTCCTGCGCGGTGTGTGGTTTGTCCCCCAAACAGGCAAGTTGTAAAACTGCCTGCTGTTGTTTACCCCTGGCCGTGCTGAAGTTGGTGGTGAAGGTGTTACGCTGTCCGGATGAGGAGGCGGTAGAGGATGAGGAAGCGGAGTAGGAGGAGTTAGGAACAGGAGGCAAACTGAAGCGCCCTGCAATCCTCGGTGGTGGAAGGACATGCGCCAAATTGCTATCCGCCTCAGGCCCATCCGCCACTGCATTTACCCAGTGTGCCGTTAGGGAGATATAACGCCCCTGACCGTGCTTACTGGTCCACGTATCGGTAGTTAGGTGGACCTTGGCACAGATGGCGTTGCGCAGTGCACACCTGATTTTTTCCCCCACTTGGTTGTGCAGGGAAGGGATGGCTTGCCTGGAAAAGTAGTGGCGGCTGGGCACGACGTACTGTGGGACAGCCACCGACATAAGGTTTTTAAAACTGTGCGTCTCCACCAGACGGAATGACAGCATTTCAAAGGCCAATAATTTTGAAATGCTGGCATTCAGGGCCAGGGATCGCGGGTGGGTAGGGGGGTACTTCCTCTTCCTCTCAAGTGTTTGGGAGATGGAAAGCTGAACGCTTCCACGGGACATTGTGGAGATGGTTGTTGGTGACCCAGGTGGTGGTGTTGCTGACAGATCGTCTGTTTGCGGGGTGGCAGGTGCCGGTATCACTACAGATGTGGCTGGAGCAGCCGAGACTGCAGCAGAAGAGGAAGCAGGATGAGCCAGAGACGTTTCTTGGTTTTGAAGGTGTGTACTCCACTGCAGCTCGTGCTTTGCACTTAGATGCCTGATCATGCAGGTTGTGCTCAGGTTGAGAAGGTTTATGCCTCGCTTCAAGCTCTGATTGCACAGGGTGCAAACCACTCGTGTCCTGTCATCAGCACATTTTCTAAAGAACTTCCACGCTAGAGAACTCCTTTGAGCTGACTTTGGTGCGCTCGTTCCCTTGCTGCGTTGGGCAGTAGCGGGCGTAGTGTCTAGGGCACGGCCGCTCCGCTTCTGCACCCTGCTCCCTCTTCTGCTGTGCTGGTGGCTCTGTGCGACCACCGCCTCTTCCTCCAAACTACTCAGGTCACCTGCATGACGTTCATTCCATGTGGGGTCGAGGACCTCATCGTCCTCCACATCATCTTCCACCCAGTCTTCACCCCTGCCCTCTTTGTCGGTCTCCACAATGCTGAACGCCGCAGCAGCTGGCACCTGCATTTCGTCATCATCGGAGACGTGCTGCGATGATCCTTGCATGTACTCATCTTGAGAAATAAGTGGTTGGGCATCGCTGCACTCAATCTCTTCCACTTCTGGGGCAGGGCTAGGTGGATGGCCCTGGGAAACCCTGCTGACAGAGTCATCAAAAAGAAGAAGAGACTGCTGTATGGCTTGGGGCTCAGACTGCTTGCCTGATTTGCAAGGGGGTGAGGTGAAAGACGGTTGGACATCGGCTGCAGGTGCCAACTGTGACCTTTCTGCAGTAGACTGGGTGGGAGACAATGTGAAGGAACTGGAGGCACTGTCAGTAGCAAACCAATCTACTATTGCCTCCACTTGTTCTGGCCTCATCACTTCTAGGGGCGTATGATGCCCTACCAAATACTGATGCAGGTTCTGTCGCCTACTCACAATTGAGGAAGGTGTTTCACTTGTGCGTGTAGCTGGCACAGATCGACCACATCCTCTCCTTGCAACAGGAGCTCTACCAGCAGCACCATGACCCAGGCCACGGCCCTTATTTGATGGTCTCCTCATATTTCTGTAATTTAAGATCTTGCCCTAGAAAGGTTTTTATTGAATAGCGGAATAGGAAATATGATCCAAAAAAGTGTATGTATCTCGCACGTACAAAACCACACTAGGCCCAAATTACTACCCCTAAAAGGATGGATGAGGAGTAGGAGGAGTATGGAACAGACAGCACCCTCAAATCTTCAGAAGTATGAGATGAACCCCAAAAACTTGGAAAGGTGGATCTCACACGTACCGACACAGACTATCACGCAATTTAATTGATCCCCAAAGGTTTTAATTGAATAGCGGAATAGAAAATATGATCAAAAAGAAAGTGTATGTATCTCACACGTACACCACCACACTAGGCCCCAATTACTATTGTTTGTACCCCTAAAAGGATGGTTGAGCAGTAGGAGGAGGAGTATGGAACAGGCAGCACCCTCAAATCTTCAGAAGTATGAGATGAACCCCAAAAACTTGGAAAGGTGGATCTCACACGTACCGACACAGACTATCACGCAATTTAATTGATCCCCAAAGGATTTAATTGAATAGCGGAATAGAAAATATGATCAAAAAGAAAGTGTATGTATCTCACACGTACACCACCACACTAGGCCCCAATTACTATTGTTTGTACCCCTAAAAGGATGGTTGAGCAGTAGGAGGAGGAGTATGGAACAGGCAGCACCCTCAAATCTTCAGAAGTATGAGATGAACCCCAAAAACTTGGAAAGGTGGATCTCACATGTACCGACACAGACTATCACGCAATTTAATTGATCCCCAAAGGTTTTAATTGAATAGCGGAATAGAAAATATGATCAAAAAGAAAGTGTATGTATCTCACACGTACACCACCACACTAGGCCCCAATTACTATTGTTTGTACCCCTAAAAGGATGGTTGAGCAGTAGGAGGAGGAGTATGGAACAGGCAGCACCCTCAAATCTTCAGAAGTATGAGATGAACCCCAAAAACTTGGAAAGGTGGATCTCACACGTACCGACACAGACTATCACGCAATTTAATTGATCCCCAAAGGTTTTAATTGAATAGCGGAATAGAAAATATGATCAAAAAGAAAGTGTATGTATCTCACACGTACACCACCACACTAGGCCCCAATTACTATTGTTTGTACCCCTAAAAGGATGGTTGAGGAGTAGGAGGAGGAGTATGGAACAGGCAGCACCCTCAAATCTTCAGAAGTATGAGATGAACCCCAAAAACTTGGAAAGGTGGATCTCACACGTACCGACACAGACTATCACGCAATTTAATTGATCCCCAAAGGTTTTAATTGAATAGCGGAATAGAAAATATGATCAAAAAGAAAGTGTATGTATCTCACACGTACACCACCTCACTAGGCCCCAATTACTATTGTTTGTACCCCTAAAAGGATGGTTGAGCAGTAGGAGGAGGAGTATGGAACAGGCAGCACCCTCAAATCTTCAGAAGTATGAGATGAACCCCAAAAACTTGGAAAGGTGGATCTCACACGTACCGACACAGACTATCACGCAATTTAATTGATCCCCAAAGGTTTTAATTGAATAGCGGAATAGAAAATATGATCAAAAAGAAAGTGTATGTATCTCACACGTACACCACCACACTAGGCCCCAATTACTATTGTTTGTACCCCTAAAAGGATGGTTGAGCAGTAGGAGGAGGAGTATGGAACAGGCAGCACCCTCAAATCTTCAGAAGTATGAGATGAACCCCAAAAACTTGGAAAGGTGGATCTCACACGTACTGACACAGACTATCACGCAATTTAATTGATCCCCAAAGGATTTAATTGAATAGCGGAATAGAAAATATGATCAAAAAGAAAGTGTATGTATCTCACACGTACACCACCTCACTAGGCCCCAATTACTATTGTTTGTACCCCTAAAAGGATGGTTGAGCAGTAGGAGGAGGAGTATGGAACAGGCAGCACCCTCAAATCTTCAGAAGTATGAGATGAACCCCAAAAACTTGGAAAGGTGGATCTCACATGTACCGACACAGACTATCACGCAATTTAATTGATCCCCAAAGGTTTTAATTGAATAGCGGAATAGAAAATATGATCAAAAAGAAAGTGTATGTATCTCACACGTACACCACCACACTAGGCCCCAATTACTATTGTTTGTACCCCTAAAAGGATGGTTGAGGAGTAGGAGGAGGAGTATGGAACAGGCAGCACCCTCAAATCTTCAGAAGTATGAGATGAACCCCAAAAACTTGGAAAGGTGGATCTCACACGTACCGACACAGACTATCACGCAATTTAATTGATCCCCAAAGGTTTTAATTGAATAGTGGAATAGAAAATATGATCAAAAAGGAACTGTATGTATCTCACACGTACACCACCACACTAGGCCCCAATTACTATTGTTTGTACCCCTAAAAGGATGGTTGAGCAGTAGGAGGAGGAGTATGGAACAGGCAGCACCCTCAAATCTTCAGAAGTATGAGATGAACCCCAAAAACTTGGAAAGGTGGATCTCACACGTACCGACACAGACTATCACGCAATTTAATTGATCCCCAAAGGTTTTAATTGAATAGCGGAATAGAAAATATGATCAAAAAGAAAGTGTATGTATCTCACACGTACACCACCACACTAGGCCCCAATTACTATTGTTTGTACCCCTAAAAGGATGGTTGAGCAGTAGGAGGAGGAGTATGGAACAGGCACCACCCTCAAATCTTCAGAAGTATGAGATGAACCCCAAAAACTGGGAACGGTGGATCTCACACGTACCGACACAGACTATCACGCAATTTAATTGATCCCCAAAGGATTTAATTGAATAGCGGAATAGAAAATATGATCAAAAAGAAAGTGTATGTATCTCACACGTACACCACCACACTAGGCCCCAATTACTATTGTTTGTACCCCTAAAAGGATGGTTGAGCAGTAGGAGGAGGAGTATGGAACAGGCAGCACCCTCAAATCTTCAGAAGTATGAGATGAACCCCAAAAACTTGGAAAGATGGATCTCACACGTACCGACACAGACTATCACGCAATTTAATTGATCCCCAAAGGTTTTAATTGAATAGCGGAATAGAAAATATGATCAAAAAGAAAGTGTATGTATCTCACACGTACACCACCACACTAGGCCCCAATTACTATTGTTTGTACCCCTAAAAGGATGGTTGAGCAGTAGGAGGAGGAGTATGGAACAGGCAGCACCCTCAAATCTTCAGAAGTATGAGATGAACCCCAAAAACTTGGAAAGGTGGATCTCACACGTACCGACACAGACTATCACGCAATTTAATTGATCCCCAAAGGATTTAATTGAATAGCGGAATAGAAAATATGATCAAAAAGAAAGTGTATGTATCTCACACGTACACCACCACACTAGGCCCCAATTACTATTGTTTGTACCCCTAAAAGGATGGTTGAGCAGTAGGAGGAGGAGTATGGAACAGGCAGCAACCTCAAATCTTCAGAAGTATGAGATGAACCCCAAAAACTTGGAAAGGTGGATCTCACACGTACCGACACAGACTATCACGAAATTTAATTGATCCCCAAAGGTTTTAATTGAATAGCGGAATAGAAAATATGATCAAAAAGAAAGTGTATGTATCTCACACGTACACCACCACACTAGGCCCCAATTACTATTGTTTGTACCCCTAAAAGGATGGTTGAGGAGTAGGAGGAGGAGTATGGAACAGGCAGCACCCTCAAATCTTCAGAAGTATGAGATGAACCCCAAAAACTTGGAAAGGTGGATCTCACACGTACCGACACAGACTATCACGCAATTTAATTGATCCCCAAAGGTTTTAATTGAATAGCGGAATAGAAAATATGATCAAAAAGAAAGTGTATGTATCTCACACGTACACCACCACACTAGGCCCCAATTACTATTGTTTGTACCCCTAAAAGGATGGTTGAGCAGTAGGAGGAGGAGTATGGAACAGGCAGCACCCTCAAATCTTCAGAAGTATGAGATGAACCCCAAAAACTTGGAAAGATGGATCTCACACGTACCGACACAGACTATCACGCAATTTAATTGATCCCCAAAGGTTTTAATTGAATAGCGGAATAGAAAATATGATCAAAAAGAAAGTGTATGTATCTCACACGTACACCACCACACTAGGCCCCAATTACTATTGTTTGTACCCCTAAAAGGATGGTTGAGCAGTAGGAGGAGGAGTATGGAACAGGCAGCACCCTCAAATCTTCAGAAGTATGAGATGAACCCCAAAAACTTGGAAAGGTGGATCTCACACGTACCGACACAGACTATCACGCAATTTAATTGATCCCCAAAGGATTTAATTGAATAGCGGAATAGAAAATATGATCAAAAAGAAAGTGTATGTATCTCACACGTACACCACCACACTAGGCCCCAATTACTATTGTTTGTACCCCTAAAAGGATGGTTGAGCAGTAGGAGGAGGAGTATGGAACAGGCAGCACCCTCAAATCTTCAGAAGTATGAGATGAACCCCAAAAACTTGGAAAGGTGGATCTCACACGTACCGACACAGACTATCACGCAATTTAATTGATCCCCAAAGGTTTTAATTGAATAGCGGAATAGAAAATATGATCAAAAAGAAAGTGTATGTATCTTACACGTACACCACCACACTAGGCCCCAATTACTATTGTTTGTACCCCTAAAAGGATGGTTGAGGAGTAGGAGGAGGAGTATGGAACAGGCAGCACCCTCAAATCTTCAGAAGTATGAGATGAACCCCAAAAACTTGGAAAGGTGGATCTCACACGTACCGACACAGACTATCACGCAATTTAATTGATCCCCAAAGGTTTTAATTGAATAGTGGAATAGAAAATATGATCAAAAAGGAAGTGTATGTATCTCACACGTACACCACCACACTAGGCCCCAATTACTATTGTTTGTACCCCTAAAAGGATGGTTGAGCAGTAGGAGGAGGAGTATGGAACAGGCAGCACCCTCAAATCTTCAGAAGTATGAGATGAACCCCAAAAACTTGGAAAGGTGGATCTCACACGTACCGACACAGACTATCACGCAATTTAATTGATCCCCAAAGGTTTTAATTGAATAGCGGAATAGAAAATATGATCAAAAAGAAAGTGTATGTATCTCACACGTACACCACCACACTAGGCCCCAATTACTATTGTTTGTACCCCTAAAAGGATGGTTGAGCAGTAGGAGGAGGAGTATGGAACAGGCACCACCCTCAAATCTTCAGAAGTATGAGATGAACCCCAAAAACTTGGAACGGTGGATCTCACACGTACCGACACAGACTATCACGCAATTTAATTGATCCCCAAAGGATTTAATTGAATAGCGGAATAGAAAATATGATCAAAAAGAAAGTGTATGTATCTCACACGTACACCACCACACTAGGCCCCAATTACTATTGTTTGTACTCCTAAAAGGATGGTTGAGCAGTAGGAGGAGGAGTATGGAACAGGCAGCACCCTCAAATCTTCAGAAGTATGAGATGAACCCCAAAAACTTGGAAAGATGGATCTCACACGTACCGACACAGACTATCACGCAATTTAATTGATCCCCAAAGGTTTTAATTGAATAGCGGAATAGAAAATATGATCAAAAAGAAAGTGTATGTATCTCACACGTACACCACCACACTAGGCCCCAATTACTATTGTTTGTACCCCTAAAAGGATGGTTGAGCAGTAGGAGGAGGAGTATGGAACAGGCAGCACCCTCAAATCTTCAGAAGTATGAGATGAACCCCAAAAACTTGGAAAGGTGGATCTCACACGTACCGACACAGACTATCACGCAATTGAATTGATCCCCAAAGGATTTAATTGAATAGCGGAATAGAAAATATGATCAAAAAGAAAGTGTATGTATCTCACACGTACACCACCACACTAGGCCCCAATTACTATTGTTTGTACCCCTAAAAGGATGGTTGAGGAGTAGGAGGAGGAGTATGGAACAGGCAGCACCCTCAAATCTTCAGAAGTATGAGATGAACCCCAAAAACTTGGAAAGGTGGATCTCACACGTACCGACACAGACTATCACGCAATTTAATTGATCCCCAAAGGTTTTAATTGAATAGCGGAATAGAAAATATGATCAAAAAGAAAGTGTATGTATCTCACACGTACACCACCACACTAGGCCCCAATTACTATTGTTTGTACCCCTAAAAGGATGGTTGAGCAGTAGGAGGAGGAGTATGGAACAGGCAGCACCCTCAAATCTTCAGAAGTATGAGATGAACCCCAAAAACTTGGAAAGATGGATCTCACACGTACCGACACAGACTATCACGCAATTTAATTGATCCCCAAAGGTTTTAATTGAATAGCGGAATAGAAAATATGATCAAAAAGAAAGTGTATGTATCTCACACGTACACCACCACACTAGGCCCCAATTACTATTGTTTGTACCCCTAAAAGGATGGTTGAGCAGTAGGAGGAGGAGTATGGAACAGGCAGCACCCTCAAATCTTCAGAAGTATGAGATGAACCCCAAAAACTTGGAAAGGTGGATCTCACACGTACCGACACAGACTATCACGCAATTTAATTGATCCCCAAAGGATTTAATTGAATAGCGGAATAGAAAATATGATCAAAAAGAAAGTGTATGTATCTCACACGTACACCACCACACTAGGCCCCAATTACTATTGTTTGTACCCCTAAAAGGATGGTTGAGCAGTAGGAGGAGGAGTATGGAACAGGCAGCACCCTCAAATCTTCAGAAGTATGAGATGAACCCCAAAAACTTGGAAAGGTGGATCTCACACGTACCGACACAGACTATCACGCAATTTAATTGATCCCCAAAGGTTTTAATTGAATAGCGGAATAGAAAATATGATCAAAAAGAAAGTGTATGTATCTTACACGTACACCACCACACTAGGCCCCAATTACTATTGTTTGTACCCCTAAAAGGATGGTTGAGGAGTAGGAGGAGGAGTATGGAACAGGCAGCACCCTCAAATCTTCAGAAGTATGAGATGAACCCCAAAAACTTGGAAAGGTGGATCTCACACGTACCGACACAGACTATCACGCAATTTAATTGATCCCCAAAGGTTTTAATTGAATAGCGGAATAGAAAATATGATCAAAAAGAAAGTGTATGTATCTCACACGTACACCACCACACTAGGCCCCAATTACTATTGTTTGTACCCCTAAAAGGATGGTTGAGCAGTAGGAGGAGGAGTATGGAACAGGCAGCACCCTCAAATCTTCAGAAGTATGAGATGAACCCCAAAAACTTGGAAAGGTGGATCTCACACGTACCGACACAGACTATCACGCAATTTAATTGATCCCCAAAGGTATTAATTGAATAGCGGAATAGAAAATATGATCAAAAAGAAAGTGTATGTATCTCTCACGTACACCACCACACTAGGCCCCAATTACTATTGTTTGTACCCCTAAAAGGATGGTTGAGGAGTAGGAGGAGGAGTATGGAACAGGCAGCACCCTCAAATCTTCAGAAGTATGAGATGAACCCCAAAAACTTGGAAAGGTGGATCTCACACGTACCGACACAGACTATCACGCAATTTAATTGATACCCAAAGGTTTTAATTGAATAGCGGAATAGAAAATATGATCAAAAAGAAAGTGTATGTATCTCACACGTACACCACCTCACTAGGCCCCAATTACTATTGTTTGTACCCCTAAAAGGATGGTTGAGCAGTAGGAGGAGGAGTATGGAACAGGCAGCACCCTCAAATCTTCAGAAGTATGAGATGAACCCCAAAAACTTGGAAAGATGGATCTCACACGTACCGACACAGACTATCACGCAATTTAATTGATCCCCAAAGGTTTTAATTGAATAGCGGAATAGAAAATATGATCAAAAAGAAAGTGTATGTATCTCACACGTACACCACCACACTAGGCCCCAATTACTATTGTTTGTACCCCTAAAAGGATGGTTGAGCAGTAGGAGGAGGAGTATGGAACAGGCAGCACCCTCAAATCTTCAGAAGTATGAGATGAACCCCAAAAACTTGGAAAGGTGGATCTCACACGTACCGACACAGACTATCACGCAATTTAATTGATCCCCAAAGGATTTAATTGAATAGCGGAATAGAAAATATGATCAAAAAGAAAGTGTATGTATCTCACACGTACACCACCACACTAGGCCCCAATTACTATTGTTTGTACCCCTAAAAGGATGGTTGAGCAGTAGGAGGAGGAGTATGGAACAGGCAGCACCCTCAAATCTTCAGAAGTATGAGATGAACCCCAAAAACTTGGAAAGGTGGATCTCACACGTACCGACACAGACTATCACGCAATTTAATTGATCCCCAAAGGTTTTAATTGAATAGCGGAATAGAAAATATGATCAAAAAGAAAGTGTATGTATCTTACACGTACACCACCACACTAGGCCCCAATTACTATTGTTTGTACCCCTAAAAGGATGGTTGAGGAGTAGGAGGAGGAGTATGGAACAGGCAGCACCCTCAAATCTTCAGAAGTATGAGATGAACCCCAAAAACTTGGAAAGGTGGATCTCACACGTACCGACACAGACTATCACGCAATTTAATTGATCCCCAAAGGTTTTAATTGAATAGCGGAATAGAAAATATGATCAAAAAGAAAGTGTATGTATCTCACACGTACACCACCACACTAGGCCCCAATTACTATTGTTTGTACCCCTAAAAGGATGGTTGAGCAGTAGGAGGAGGAGTATGGAACAGGCAGCACCCTCAAATCTTCAGAAGTATGAGATGAACCCCAAAAACTTGGAAAGGTGGATCTCACACGTACCGACACAGACTATCACGCAATTTAATTGATCCCCAAAGGTATTAATTGAATAGCGGAATAGAAAATATGATCAAAAAGAAAGTGTATGTATCTCTCACGTACACCACCACACTAGGCCCCAATTACTATTGTTTGTACCCCTAAAAGGATGGTTGAGGAGTAGGAGGAGGAGTATGGAACAGGCAGCACCCTCAAATCTTCAGAAGTATGAGATGAACCCCAAAAACTTGGAAAGGTGGATCTCACACGTACCGACACAGACTATCACGCAATTTAATTGATACCCAAAGGTTTTAATTGAATAGCGGAATAGAAAATATGATCAAAAAGAAAGTGTATGTATCTCACACGTACACCACCTCACTAGGCCCCAATTACTATTGTTTGTACCCCTAAAAGGATGGTTGAGCAGTAGGAGGAGGAGTATGGAACAGGCAGCACCCTCAAATCTTCAGAAGTATGAGATGAACCCCAAAAACTTGGAAAGGTGGATCTCACATGTACCGACACAGACTATCACGCAATTTAATTGATCCCCAAAGGTTTTAATTGAATAGCGGAATAGAAAATATGATCAAAAAGAAAGTGTATGTATCTCACACGTACACCACCACACTAGGCCCCAATTACTATTGTTTGTACCCCTAAAAGGATGGTTGAGGAGTAGGAGGAGGAGTATGGAACAGGCAGCACCCTCAAATCTTCAGAAGTATGAGATGAACCCCAAAAACTTGGAAAGGTGGATCTCACACGTACCGACACAGACTATCACGCAATTTAATTGATCCCCAAAGGTTTTAATTGAATAGTGGAATAGAAAATATGATCAAAAAGGAACTGTATGTATCTCACACGTACACCACCACACTAGGCCCCAATTACTATTGTTTGTACCCCTAAAAGGATGGTTGAGCAGTAGGAGGAGGAGTATGGAACAGGCAGCACCCTCAAATCTTCAGAAGTATGAGATGAACCCCAAAAACTTGGAAAGGTGGATCTCACACGTACCGACACAGACTATCACGCAATTTAATTGATCCCCAAAGGTTTTAATTGAATAGCGGAATAGAAAATATGATCAAAAAGAAAGTGTATGTATCTCACACGTACACCACCACACTAGGCCCCAATTACTATTGTTTGTACCCCTAAAAGGATGGTTGAGCAGTAGGAGGAGGAGTATGGAACAGGCACCACCCTCAAATCTTCAGAAGTATGAGATGAACCCCAAAAACTGGGAACGGTGGATCTCACACGTACCGACACAGACTATCACGCAATTTAATTGATCCCCAAAGGATTTAATTGAATAGCGGAATAGAAAATATGATCAAAAAGAAAGTGTATGTATCTCACACGTACACCACCACACTAGGCCCCAATTACTATTGTTTGTACCCCTAAAAGGATGGTTGAGCAGTAGGAGGAGGAGTATGGAACAGGCAGCACCCTCAAATCTTCAGAAGTATGAGATGAACCCCAAAAACTTGGAAAGATGGATCTCACACGTACCGACACAGACTATCACGCAATTTAATTGATCCCCAAAGGTTTTAATTGAATAGCGGAATAGAAAATATGATCAAAAAGAAAGTGTATGTATCTCACACGTACACCACCACACTAGGCCCCAATTACTATTGTTTGTACCCCTAAAAGGATGGTTGAGCAGTAGGAGGAGGAGTATGGAACAGGCAGCACCCTCAAATCTTCAGAAGTATGAGATGAACCCCAAAAACTTGGAAAGGTGGATCTCACACGTACCGACACAGACTATCACGCAATTTAATTGATCCCCAAAGGATTTAATTGAATAGCGGAATAGAAAATATGATCAAAAAGAAAGTGTATGTATCTCACACGTACACCACCACACTAGGCCCCAATTACTATTGTTTGTACCCCTAAAAGGATGGTTGAGCAGTAGGAGGAGGAGTATGGAACAGGCAGCAACCTCAAATCTTCAGAAGTATGAGATGAACCCCAAAAACTTGGAAAGGTGGATCTCACACGTACCGACACAGACTATCACGCAATTTAATTGATCCCCAAAGGTTTTAATTGAATAGCGGAATAGAAAATATGATCAAAAAGAAAGTGTATGTATCTCACACGTACACCACCACACTAGGCCCCAATTACTATTGTTTGTACCCCTAAAAGGATGGTTGAGGAGTAGGAGGAGGAGTATGGAACAGGCAGCACCCTCAAATCTTCAGAAGTATGAGATGAACCCCAAAAACTTGGAAAGGTGGATCTCACACGTACCGACACAGACTATCACGCAATTTAATTGATCCCCAAAGGTTTTAATTGAATAGCGGAATAGAAAATATGATCAAAAAGAAAGTGTATGTATCTCACACGTACACCACCACACTAGGCCCCAATTACTATTGTTTGTACCCCTAAAAGGATGGTTGAGCAGTAGGAGGAGGAGTATGGAACAGGCAGCACCCTCAAATCTTCAGAAGTATGAGATGAACCCCAAAAACTTGGAAAGATGGATCTCACACGTACCGACACAGACTATCACGCAATTTAATTGATCCCCAAAGGTTTTAATTGAATAGCGGAATAGAAAATATGATCAAAAAGAAAGTGTATGTATCTCACACGTACACCACCACACTAGGCCCCAATTACTATTGTTTGTACCCCTAAAAGGATGGTTGAGCAGTAGGAGGAGGAGTATGGAACAGGCAGCACCCTCAAATCTTCAGAAGTATGAGATGAACCCCAAAAACTTGGAAAGGTGGATCTCACACGTACCGACACAGACTATCACGCAATTTAATTGATCCCCAAAGGATTTAATTGAATAGCGGAATAGAAAATATGATCAAAAAGAAAGTGTATGTATCTCACACGTACACCACCACACTAGGCCCCAATTACTATTGTTTGTACCCCTAAAAGGATGGTTGAGCAGTAGGAGGAGGAGTATGGAACAGGCAGCACCCTCAAATCTTCAGAAGTATGAGATGAACCCCAAAAACTTGGAAAGGTGGATCTCACACGTACCGACACAGACTATCACGCAATTTAATTGATCCCCAAAGGTTTTAATTGAATAGCGGAATAGAAAATATGATCAAAAAGAAAGTGTATGTATCTTACACGTACACCACCACACTAGGCCCCAATTACTATTGTTTGTACCCCTAAAAGGATGGTTGAGGAGTAGGAGGAGGAGTATGGAACAGGCAGCACCCTCAAATCTTCAGAAGTATGAGATGAACCCCAAAAACTTGGAAAGGTGGATCTCACACGTACCGACACAGACTATCACGCAATTTAATTGATCCCCAAAGGTTTTAATTGAATAGTGGAATAGAAAATATGATCAAAAAGGAAGTGTATGTATCTCACACGTACACCACCACACTAGGCCCCAATTACTATTGTTTGTACCCCTAAAAGGATGGTTGAGCAGTAGGAGGAGGAGTATGGAACAGGCAGCACCCTCAAATCTTCAGAAGTATGAGATGAACCCCAAAAACTTGGAAAGGTGGATCTCACACGTACCGACACAGACTATCACGCAATTTAATTGATCCCCAAAGGTTTTAATTGAATAGCGGAATAGAAAATATGATCAAAAAGAAAGTGTATGTATCTCACACGTACACCACCACACTAGGCCCCAATTACTATTGTTTGTACCCCTAAAAGGATGGTTGAGCAGTAGGAGGAGGAGTATGGAACAGGCACCACCCTCAAATCTTCAGAAGTATGAGATGAACCCCAAAAACTTGGAACGGTGGATCTCACACGTACCGACACAGACTATCACGCAATTTAATTGATCCCCAAAGGATTTAATTGAATAGCGGAATAGAAAATATGATCAAAAAGAAAGTGTATGTATCTCACACGTACACCACCACACTAGGCCCCAATTACTATTGTTTGTACCCCTAAAAGGATGGTTGAGCAGTAGGAGGAGGAGTATGGAACAGGCAGCACCCTCAAATCTTCAGAAGTATGAGATGAACCCCAAAAACTTGGAAAGATGGATCTCACACGTACCGACACAGACTATCACGCAATTTAATTGATCCCCAAAGGTTTTAATTGAATAGCGGAATAGAAAATATGATCAAAAAGAAAGTGTATGTATCTCACACGTACACCACCACACTAGGCCCCAATTACTATTGTTTGTACCCCTAAAAGGATGGTTGAGCAGTAGGAGGAGGAGTATGGAACAGGCAGCACCCTCAAATCTTCAGAAGTATGAGATGAACCCCAAAAACTTGGAAAGGTGGATCTCACACGTACCGACACAGACTATCACGCAATTTAATTGATCCCCAAAGGATTTAATTGAATAGCGGAATAGAAAATATGATCAAAAAGAAAGTGTATGTATCTCACACGTACACCACCACACTAGGCCCCAATTACTATTGTTTGTACCCCTAAAAGGATGGTTGAGCAGTAGGAGGAGGAGTATGGAACAGGCAGCAACCTCAAATCTTCAGAAGTATGAGATGAACCCCAAAAACTTGGAAAGGTGGATCTCACACGTACCGACACAGACTATCACGCAATTTAATTGATCCCCAAAGGTTTTAATTGAATAGCGGAATAGAAAATATGATCAAAAAGAAAGTGTATGTATCTCACACGTACACCACCACACTAGGCCCCAATTACTATTGTTTGTACCCCTAAAAGGATGGTTGAGGAGTAGGAGGAGGAGTATGGAACAGGCAGCACCCTCAAATCTTCAGAAGTATGAGATGAACCCCAAAAACTTGGAAAGGTGGATCTCACACGTACCGACACAGACTATCACGCAATTTAATTGATCCCCAAAGGTTTTAATTGAATAGCGGAATAGAAAATATGATCAAAAAGAAAGTGTATGTATCTCACACGTACACCACCACACTAGGCCCCAATTACTATTGTTTGTACCCCTAAAAGGATGGTTGAGCAGTAGGAGGAGGAGTATGGAACAGGCAGCACCCTCAAATCTTCAGAAGTATGAGATGAACCCCAAAAACTTGGAAAGATGGATCTCACACGTACCGACACAGACTATCACGCAATTTAATTGATCCCCAAAGGTTTTAATTGAATAGCGGAATAGAAAATATGATCAAAAAGAAAGTGTATGTATCTCACACGTACACCACCACACTAGGCCCCAATTACTATTGTTTGTACCCCTAAAAGGATGGTTGAGCAGTAGGAGGAGGAGTATGGAACAGGCAGCACCCTCAAATCTTCAGAAGTATGAGATGAACCCCAAAAACTTGGAAAGGTGGATCTCACACGTACCGACACAGACTATCACGCAATTTAATTGATCCCCAAAGGATTTAATTGAATAGCGGAATAGAAAATATGATCAAAAAGAAAGTGTATGTATCTCACACGTACACCACCACACTAGGCCCCAATTACTATTGTTTGTACCCCTAAAAGGATGGTTGAGCAGTAGGAGGAGGAGTATGGAACAGGCAGCACCCTCAAATCTTCAGAAGTATGAGATGAACCCCAAAAACTTGGAAAGGTGGATCTCACACGTACCGACACAGACTATCACGCAATTTAATTGATCCCCAAAGGTTTTAATTGAATAGCGGAATAGAAAATATGATCAAAAAGAAAGTGTATGTATCTTACACGTACACCACCACACTAGGCCCCAATTACTATTGTTTGTACCCCTAAAAGGATGGTTGAGGAGTAGGAGGAGGAGTATGGAACAGGCAGCACCCTCAAATCTTCAGAAGTATGAGATGAACCCCAAAAACTTGGAAAGGTGGATCTCACACGTACCGACACAGACTATCACGCAATTTAATTGATCCCCAAAGGTTTTAATTGAATAGCGGAATAGAAAATATGATCAAAAAGAAAGTGTATGTATCTCACACGTACACCACCACACTAGGCCCCAATTACTATTGTTTGTACCCCTAAAAGGATGGTTGAGCAGTAGGAGGAGGAGTATGGAACAGGCAGCACCCTCAAATCTTCAGAAGTATGAGATGAACCCCAAAAACTTGGAAAGGTGGATCTCACACGTACCGACACAGACTATCACGCAATTTAATTGATCCCCAAAGGTATTAATTGAATAGCGGAATAGAAAATATGATCAAAAAGAAAGTGTATGTATCTCTCACGTACACCACCACACTAGGCCCCAATTACTATTGTTTGTACCCCTAAAAGGATGGTTGAGGAGTAGGAGGAGGAGAATGGAACAGGCAGCACCCTCAAATCTTCAGAAGTATGAGATGAACCCCAAAAACTTGGAAAGGTGGATCTCACACGTACCGACACAGACTATCACGCAATTTAATTGATACCCAAAGGTTTTAATTGAATAGCGGAATAGAAAATATGATCAAAAAGAAAGTGTATGTATCTCACACGTACACCACCTCACTAGGCCCCAATTACTATTGTTTGTACCCCTAAAAGGATGGTTGAGCAGTAGGAGGAGGAGTATGGAACAGGCAGCACCCTCAAATCTTCAAAAGTATGAGATGAACCCCAAAAACTTGGAAAGGTGGATCTCACACGTACCGACAAAGACTATCACGCAATTTAATTGATCCCCAAAGGTTTTAATTGAATAGCGGAATAGAAAATATGATCAAAAAGAAAGTGTATGTATCTCACACGTACACCACCACACTAGGCCCCAATTACTATTGTTTGTACCCCTAAAAGGATGGTTGAGCAGTAGGAGGAGGAGTATGGAACAGGCAGCACCCTCAAATCTTCAGAAGTATGAGATGAACCCCAAAAACTTGGAAAGGTGGATCTCACACGTACCGACACAGACTATCACGCAATTTAATTGATCCCCAAAGGATTTAATTGAATAGCGGAATAGAAAATATGATCAAAAAGAAAGTGTATGTATCTCACACGTACACCACCACACTAGACCCCAATTACTATTGTTTGTACCCCTAAAAGGATGGTTGAGCAGTAGGAGGAGGAGTATGGAACAGGCAGCACCCTCAAATCTTCAGAAGTATGAGATGAACCCCAAAAACTTGGAAAGGTGGATCTCACACGTACCGACACAGACTATCACGCAATTTAATTGATCCCCAAAGGTTTTAATTGAATAGCGGAATAGAAAATATGATCAAAAAGAAAGTGTATGTATCTCACACGTACACCACCACACTAGGCCCCAATTACTATTGTTTGTACCCCTAAAAGGATGGTTGAGCAGTAGGAGGAGGAGTATGGAACAGGCAGCACCCTCAAATCTTCAGAAGTATGAGATGAACCCCAAAAACTTGGAAAGGTGGATCTCACACGTACCGACACAGACTATCACGCACTTTAATTGATCCCCAAAGGTTTTAATTGAATAGCGGAATAGAAAATATGATCAAAAAGAAAGTGTATGTATCTCACACGTACACCACCACACTAGGCCCCAATTACTATTGTTTGTACCCCTAAAAGGATGGTTGAGCAGTAGGAGGAGGAGTATGGAACAGGCAGCACCCTCAAATCTTCAGAAGTATGAGATGAACCCCAAAAACTTGGAAAGGTGGATCTCACACGTACCGACACAGACTATCACGCAATTTAATTGATCCCCAAAGGTTTTAATTGAATAGCGGAATAGAAAATATGATCAAAAAGAAAGTGTATGTATCTCACACGTACACCACCACACTAGGCCCCAATTACTATTGTTTGTAGGTCTGAAAACATTTTTTAGTCAAAATGACTGAATTTTGTTTTTTAGAGTCTTATAAAGACGGTTTTAGGCAAGATAACTGCAGTTTGTCTCCAATGGCCTGAAAAAACTTTTTGGGTAAAATGACTCTATTTTGGTCTCCAAGTGTCTAAAAAGCCTTTTTTTAGTCAAAATAACTTTATTTGATCACCAAAGGTGTGAAAAAACTTTTAGTCAAAATGACTGTATTTTTGTCTTTTAAAGTCTTAAAACGCTTGTATTAGACACGATAACTGCATTTGCTCTCCAATGGCCTGAAATTTTATTTTTTGGTCAAAATGACTCTGTTTTGGTCTCCAAGTATGAAAAAAGCCTTTTATAGTCAAAATAGCTGCATTTGGTCACCAAAGGTCTGAAAATTGTTTTTTTGTCTAAATGACTGTATTTTTGTCTTTTACAGTCTTAAAAAGCCGGTTTTAGACAAGAAATCTGCATTTTGTCTCCAATGGCCTGAAAAAATGTTTTGGGTCAAAATGACTGTATTTTGGTCTCTCTATATTTTTTAGTCAAAATAACTGCATTTGGTCACCAAAGGTCTGAAAAAAATTTTTTAAGTCAAAATTAATGTATTTTTGTCTTTTAGTCTTAAAAAGCCGGTTTTAGACAAGATAACTGCATTTGGTCTCCAATGGCCTGAAAATTTTTTTTTAGTCAAAATGACTGTATTTTGGTCTCCAATTGTCTCAAAAGCCTTTTTTAGTCAAAATAACTGCATTTGGTCACCAAAGGTCTGGAAAAAAATTTAGTCAAAATAACTATTTTTGTCTTTTACAGTCTTAAAAAGCCGGTTTTAGACAATAACTGCATTTGGTAACCAATGGCCTGAAAAAATGTTTTTGGTCAAAATGACTCTATTTTGGTCTCCAAGTGTCTAAAAAGCCTTTTTTTAGTCAAAATAACTTTATTTGATCACCAAAGGTGTGAAAAAACTTTTAGTCAAAATGACTGTATTTTTGTCTTTTAAAGTCTTAAAACGCTTGTATTAGACACCATAACTGCATTTGCTCTCCAATGGCCTGAAATTTTATTTTTTGGTCAAAATGACTCTGTTTTGGTCTCCAAGTATGAAAAAAGCCTTTTATAGTTAAAATAGCTGCATTTGGTCACCAAAGGTCTGAAAATTGTTTTTTTGTCAAAATGACTGTATTTTTGTCTTTTACAGTCTTAAAAAGTCGGTTTTAGACAAGAAATCTGCATTTTGTCTCCAATGGCCTGAAAAAATGTTTTGGGTCAAAATGACTGTATTTTGGTCTCTCTATATTTTTTAGTCAAAATAACTGCATTTGGTCACCAAAGGTCTGAAAAAAAATTTTTAAGTCAAAATTAATGTATTTTTGTCTTTTATTCTTAAAAAGCCGGTTTTAGACAAGATAACTGCATTTGGTCTCCAATGGCCTGAAAAAAAATTTTTAGTCAAAATGACTGTATTTTGGTCTCCAATTGTCTAAAAAGCCTTTTTTAGTCAAAATAACTGCATTTGGTCACCAAAGGTCTGGAAAAAAATTTAGTCAAAATAACTGTATTTTTGTCTTTTACAGTCTTAAAAAGCCGGTTTTAGACGATAACTGCATTTGGTAACCAATGGCCTGAAAAAATGTTTTTGGTCAAAATGACTCTATTTTGGTCTCCAAGTGTCTAAAAAGCCTTTTTTTAGTCAAAATAACTTTATTTGATCACCAAAGGTGTGAAAAAACTTTTAGTCAAAATGCAGTTCTTTTGACTAAAAAAGGCTTTTTAGACTCTTGGAGACCAAAATACAGTCATTTTACCCAAAAAGTTTTTTCAGGCCATTGGAGACAAACAGCAGTTATCTTGCCTAAAACCGTCTTTATAAGACTCTAAAAAACAAAATTCAGTCATTTTGACTAAAAAATGTTTTCAGACCTTTGGTGAACAAAATGCAGTTCTTTTGACTAAAAAATGATTTTTAGACACTTGAAGACCAAAATACAGTCATTGTGACCCACATAGTTTTGTAGGCCATTGGAGACCAAATGCAGTTATCTTGTCTAAAACCGGCTTTTTAAGACTCTAAAAGACAAAAATACAGTCATTTTGACTAAAAAATGTTTTCAGACCTTTGGTGACCAAATGCAGTTCTTTTGACTAAAAAAGGCTTTTTAGACACTTGAAGACCAAAATACAGTCATTGTGACCCACATAGTTTTGTAGGCCATTGGAGACCACATGCAGTTATCTTGTCTAAAACCGGCTTTTTAGGACTAAAAGACAAAGTGGATTATCTGAATGGGTATTTAGCACGGCTGGGGGCGTTATAACAGACAAGCGCAGCCGCCTGTCCAGAGACAATGTGGACAAGCTCACGTTCATTAAAATGAACCAGGCATGGATCCCACGGGACTTTTCCGTACCTTATGCAGAATAGCAATGGATACCGACCTTACCCAGCCATTGTTCCATTTTTGCTCTTTCTCACTCTTTTGGGGTGTACCCTCATTTAAAATTTGTGAAAAGAAGCAGTGTTGGCTACCTCGTCCTCCTCCTCAGGGCCAGATTAACGTAGGGGCTATTGGAGCTGCAGCTCCAGGCCCCTACCTTTTATATAGGCCCCGGGTTGGCCATATTCACTGTTACCGCTCTTCTGTCACTTGTAAACACAGAAGTCTGGCTTCTATGCTCGCTTCCCCAGGCAGCACCCTCAGAACCTCCGCACACAGCGCGAAGGCCGGACAAGGAGGGAGAGTTGCCGATGCATGGATGTGTTTATGGGCTTCAGAGACATCATCCCATGTTGAATTAGGCATGCATGGCTGCACCCTTCCTTCTCTGGGTGCATGGCAAGGCACGGCCCTTAAGGTCCTTCAAAATCCTCAGCACCAAGCCCATGATGCTCTTAATCCGGCCCTGGTCCTCCTCCACCGCCGCTTCCACCAACACCGCCCATAGGTGTGCGCAGCCTATTGCATTAAGGTGTGCACCCCAAAGTTGAAATACACATGCATGTGTTTGCCAGCAGGGAGAGTAATGTATCGGGGCCATGTACCAGTAGGCAAAGAGAAATAGAGCAGAGCAGGTCCGAGGGAGATCTTTCCCATCTCCTCACTGGCAATGCTATGTGCCCTAGGTGATTAGGGTGTGCCCAGGCACACCCGGCACACCCTGTGCGCATGCCTATGTCACCGCCACATCCACCACCACCTCAACCTCCCTCCTACTCCATATGGGCCTCGTCCTTCAGAGATGAAGAAGAACATTGTTTTATTTTTCTGTTTTTTTGTTGTTTTAAGTTATTTCCCTATCCACATTTGTTTGCAGAGCACTTGTCATGCTCTTAATTACGTTTTGCTGCCATTTGCAGCACTCTAGCCCTTTCCTTTGGTGTTTTAGAGCCATTTTAGTGCCTTAAAGTTCGGGTCCCCATTGACTTCAATGGGGTTCGGTGTCCGGGAAAAGTTCGGTAAAAGTCCGGGACACGGACCCGGACTTTTTTAAAAGTTCGGCCGAACCCGTCGAACACGGACATCTAGGTGTCCGCTCAACCCTAGTCATTTTGACTTAAAAAAAATTTCAGACCTTTGGTGACCAAATGCAGTTATTTTGACTAAAAAGGCTTTTTAGACACTTGAAGAACAAAATACAGTCATTTTGACCCAAATAGTTTTTTCAGGGCATTGAAGACAAAATGCAGTTATTTTGTCTAAACCAGCTTTATAAGAATCTAAAAGACAAAAATATTCATTTTGACTAAAAAAATTTTTCAGACCTTTGGTGACCAAATGCAGTTATATTGACTAAAAAGGCTTTTTAAACAATTGGAGACCAAAATACAGTCATTTTGACCCCAAATATTTTTTCAGGCCATTGGAGACCAAATGCAGTTATCTTGTCTAAAACCGGCTTTTTAAGACTCTAAAAGCCAAAAATACAGTCATTTTGACTAAAAAATGATTTCCGACCTTTGGTGACCAAATGCAGTTCTTTTGACTAAAAAAGGCTTTTTAGACACTTGGAGACCAAAATACAGTCATTTTACCCAAAATGTTTTTTCAGGCCATTGGAGACAAACTGCAGTTATCTTGCCTAAAACCGTCTTTATAAGACTCTAAAAAAACAAAATTCAGTCATTTTGACTAAAAAATGTTTTCAGACCTTTGGTGAACAAAATGCAGTTCTTTTGACTAAAAAAGGATTTTTAGACACTTGAAGACCAAAATACAGTCATTGTGACCCACATAGTTTTGTAGGCCATTGGAGACCAAATGCAGTTATCTTGTCTAAAACCGGCTTTTTAAGACTCTAAAAGACAAAAATACAGTCATTTTGACTAAAAAATGTTTTCAGACCTTTGGTGACCAAATGCAGTTCTTTTGACTAAAAAAGGCTTTTAAGACACTTGAAGACCAAAATACAGTCATTGTGACCCACATAGTTTTGTAGGCCATTGGAGACCACATGCAGTTATCTTGTCTAAAACCGGCTTTTTAAGACTAAAAGACAAAAATACAGTCATTTTGACTTAAAAAATTTTTTCAGACCTTTGGTGACCAAATGCAGTTCTTTTGACTAAAAAAAAGGCTTTTTAGACACTTGGAGACCAAAATACAGTCATTTTACCCAAAAAGTTTTTTCAGGCCATTGGAGACAAACTGCAGTTATCTTGCCTAAAACCGTCTTTATAAGACTCTAAAAAACAAAATTCAGTTATATTGACTAAAAAATGTTTTCAGACCTTTGGTGAACAAAATGCAGTTCTTTTGACTAAAAAAGGATTTTTAGACACTTGAAGACCAAAATACAGTCATTGTGACCCACATAGTTTTGTAGGCCATTGGAGACCAAATGCAGTTATCTTATCTAAAATCGGCTTTTTAAGACTCTAAAAGACAAAAATACAGTCATTTTGACTAAAAAATGTTTTCAGACCTTTGGTGACCAAATGCAGTTCTTTTGACTAAAAAAGGCTTTTTAGACACTTGAAGACCAAAATACAGTCATTGTGACCCACATAGTTTTGTAGACCATTGGAGACCACATGCAGTTATCTTGTCTAAAACCGGCTTTTTAAGACTAAAAGACAAAAATACAGTCATTTTGACTTAAAAATTTTTTTCAGACCTTTGGTGACCAAATGCAGTTCTTTTGACTAAAAAAAAGGCTTTTTAGACACTTGAAGACCAAAATACAGTCATTGTGACCCACAGTTTTTCAGGCCATTGAAGACAAAATGCAGTTATCTTGTCTAAACCGACTTTTTTAAGAATCTAAAAGACAAAAATAGTCATTTTGACTAAATTTTTTTCAGACCTTTGGTGACCAAATGCAGTTATTTTGACTAAAAAAGGCTTTTTAGACAATTGGAGACCAAAATACTGAAAAAATATTTTCAGGCCATTAGAGACCAAATGCAGTTATCTTGTCTAAAACCGGCTTTTTAAGACTAAAAGACAAAAATACAGTCATTTTGACTTAAAAATTTTTTTCAGACCTTTGGTGACCAAATACAGTTATTTTGACTAAAAAAGGCTTTTTATACACCTGGAGACCAAAATACAGTCATTTGGACCCAAAAATATTTCAGGCCATTGGTGACCAAATGCAACTGCATTGTCTAAAACCGGCTTTTTAAGACTCTTAAAGACAAAAATACAGTCATTTTGACTTAAAATTTTTTTCCAGACCTTTGGTGACCAAATGCAGTAGTTTTGACTAAAAAGGCTTTTTAGACACTTGGAGACCAAAATACAGTCATTTTGACCAAAATTTTTTTTTCAGGCCATTGGAGACCAAATGCAGTTATCTTGTCTAAAACCGGCTTTTTAAGACTAAAAGACAAAAATACAGTCATTTTGACTTAAAAATTTTTTTTCAGACCTTTGGTGACCAAATGCAGTTATTTTGACTAAAAATATAGAGACCAAAATACAGTCATTTTGACCCAAAACATTTTTTCAGGCCATTGGAGACAAAATGCAGATTTCTTGTCTAAAACCGGCTTTTTAAGACTGTCATTTAGACAAAAAAATGTTTTCAGACCTTTGGTGACCAAATGCAGCTATTTTGACTATAAAAGGCTTTTTTCATACTTGGAGACCAAAACAGAGTCATTTTGACCAAAAAATAAAATTTCAGGTCATTGGAGAGCAAATGCAGTTATCGTGTCTAATACAAGCGTTTTAAGACTTTAAAAGACAAAAATACAGTCATTTTGACTAAAAGTTTTTTCACACCTTTGGTGATCAAATAAAGTTATTTTGACTAAAAAAAGGCTTTTTAGACACTTGGAGACCAAAATAGAGTCATTTTGACCAAAAACATTTTTTCAGGCCATTGGTTACCAAATGCAGTTATCGTCTAAAACCGGCTTTTTAAGACTGTAAAAGACAAAAATAGTTATTTTGACTAAATTTTTTCCAGACCTTTGGTGACCAAATGCAGTTATTTTGACTAAAAAAGGCTTTTTAGACAATTGGAGACCAAAATACAGTCATTTTGACCCCAAAAAAAATTTCAGGCCATTGGAGACCAAATGCAGTTATCTTGTCTAAAACCGGCTTTTTAAGACTAAAAGACAAAAATACAGTCATTTTGACTTAAAAAAATTTCAGACCTTTGGTGACCAAATGCAGTTATTTTGACTAAAAAAGGCTTTTTAGACACTTGAAGAACAAAATACGGTCATTTTGACCCAAATAGTTTTTTCAGGCCATTGAAGACAAAATGCAGTTATTTTGTCTAAACCGGCTTTATAAGAATCTAAAAGACAAAAATACAGTCATTTTGACTAAAAAAAATTTTCAGACCTTTGGTGACCAATTGCAGTTATTTTGACTAAAAAGGCTTTTTAAACAATTGGAGACCAAAATACAGTCATTTTGACCCCAAATTTTTTTTCAGGCCATTGGAGACCAAATGCAGTTATCTTGTCTAAAACCGGCTTTTTAAGACTCTAAAAGCCAAAAATACAGTCATTTTGACTAAAAAATGATTTCCGACCTTTGGTGACCAAATGCAGTTCTTTTGACTAAAAAAGGCTTTTTAGACTCTTGGAGACCAAAATACAGTCATTTTACCCAAAAAGTTTTTTCAGGCCATTGGAGACAAACAGCAGTTATCTTGCCTAAAACCGTCTTTATAAGACTCTAAAAAACAAAATTCAGTCATTTTGACTAAAAAATGTTTTCAGACCTTTGGTGAACAAAATGCAGTTCTTTTGACTAAAAAAGGATTTTTAGACACTTGAAGACCAAAATACAGTCATTGTGACCCACATAGTTTTGTAGGCCATTGGAGACCAAATGCAGTTATCTTGTCTAAAACCGGCTTTTTAAGACTCTAAAAGACAAAAATACAGTCATTTTGACTAAAAAATGTTTTCAGACCTTTGGTGACCAAATGCAGTTCTTTTGACTAAAAAAGGCTTTTTAGACACTTGAAGACCAAAATACAGTCATTGTGACCCACATAGTTTTGTAGGCCATTGGAGACCACATGCAGTTATCTTGTCTAAAACCGGCTTTTTAGGACTAAAAGACAAAGTGGATTATCTGAATGGGTATTTAGCACGGCTGGGGGCGTTATAACAGACAAGCGCAGCCGCCTGTCCAGAGACAATGTGGACAAGCTCACGTTCATTAAAATGAACCAGGCATGGATCCCACGGGACTTTTCCGTACCTTATGCAGAATAGCAATGGATACCGACCTTACCCAGCCATTGTTCCATTTTTGCTCTTTCTCACTCTTTTGGGGTGTACCCTCATTTAAAATTTGTGAAAAGAAGCAGTGTTGGCTACCTCGTCCTCCTCCTCAGGGCCAGATTAACGTAGGGGCTATTGGAGCTGCAGCTCCAGGCCCCTACCTTTTATATAGGCCCCGGGTTGGCCATATTCACTGTTACCGCTCTTCTGTCACTTGTAAACACAGAAGTCTGGCTTCTATGCTCGCTTCCCCAGGCAGCACCCTCAGAACCTCCGCACACAGCGCGAAGGCCGGACAAGGAGGGAGAGTTGCTGATGCATGGATGTGTTTATGGGCTTCAGAGACAGCATCCCATGTTGAATTAGGCATGCATGGCTGCACCCTTCCTTCTCTGGGTGCATGGCAAGGCACGGCCCTTAAGGTCCTTCAAAATCCTCAGCACCAAGCCCATGATGCTCTTAATCCGGCCCTGGTCCTCCTCCACCGCCGCTTCCACCAACACCGCCCATAGGTGTGCGCAGCCTATTGCATTAAGGTGTGCACCCCAAAGTTGAAATACACATGCATGTGTTTGCCAGCAGGGAGAGTAATGTATCGGGGCCATGTACCAGTAGGCAAAGAGAAATAGAGCAGAGCAGGTCCGAGGGAGATCTTTCCCATCTCCTCACTGGCAATGCTATGTGCCCTAGGTGATTAGGGTGTGCCCAGGCACACCCGGCACACCCTGTGCGCATGCCTATGTCACCGCCACATCCACCACCACCTCAACCTCCCTCCTACTCCATATGGGCCTCGTCCTTCAGAGATGAAGAAGAACATTGTTTTATTTTTCTGTTTTTTTGTTGTTTTAAGTTATTTCCCTATCCACATTTGTTTGCAGAGCACTTGTCATGCTCTTAATTACGTTTTGCTGCCATTTGCAGCACTCTAGCCCTTTCCTTTGGTGTTTTAGAGCCATTTTAGTGCCTTAAAGTTCGGGTCCCCATTGACTTCAATGGGGTTCGGTGTCCGGGAAAAGTTCGGTAAAAGTCCGGGACACGGACCCGGACTTTTTTTAAAGTTCGGCCGAACCCGTCGAACACGGACATCTAGGTGTCCGCTCAACCCTAGTCATTTTGACTTAAAAAAAATTTCAGACCTTTGGTGACCAAATGCAGTTATTTTGACTAAAAAGGCTTTTTAGACACTTGAAGAACAAAATACAGTCATTTTGACCCAAATAGTTTTTTCAGGGCATTGAAGACAAAATGCAGTTATTTTGTCTAAACCAGCTTTATAAGAATCTAAAAGACAAAAATATTCATTTTGACTAAAAAAATTTTTCAGACCTTTGGTGACCAAATGCAGTTATATTGACTAAAAAGGCTTTTTAAACAATTGGAGACCAAAATACAGTCATTTTGACCCCAAATATTTTTTCAGGCCATTGGAGACCAAATGCAGTTATCTTGTCTAAAACCGGCTTTTTAAGACTCTAAAAGCCAAAAATACAGTCATTTTGACTAAAAAATGATTTCCGACCTTTGGTGACCAAATGCAGTTCTTTTGACTAAAAAAGGCTTTTTAGACACTTGGAGACCAAAATACAGTCATTTTACCCAAAAAGTTTTTTCAGGCCATTGGAGACAAACTGCAGTTATCTTGCCTAAAACCGTCTTTATAAGACTCTAAAAAAACAAAATTCAGTCATTTTGACTAAAAAATGTTTTCAGACCTTTGGTGAACAAAATGCAGTTCTTTTGACTAAAAAAGGATTTTTAGACACTTGAAGACCAAAATACAGTCATTGTGACCCACATAGTTTTGTAGGCCATTGGAGACCAAATGCAGTTATCTTGTCTAAAACCGGCTTTTTAAGACTCTAAAAGACAAAAATACAGTCATTTTGACTAAAAAATGTTTTCAGACCTTTGGTGACCAAATGCAGTTCTTTTGACTAAAAAAGGCTTTTAAGACACTTGAAGACCAAAATACAGTCATTGTGACCCACATAGTTTTGTAGGCCATTGGAGACCACATGCAGTTATCTTGTCTAAAACCGGCTTTTTAAGACTAAAAGACAAAAATACAGTCATTTTGACTTAAAAAATTTTTTCAGACCTTTGGTGACCAAATGCAGTTCTTTTGACTAAAAAAAAGGCTTTTTAGACACTTGGAGACCAAAATACAGTCATTTTACCCAAAAAGTTTTTTCAGGCCATTGGAGACAAACTGCAGTTATCTTGCCTAAAACCGTCTTTATAAGACTCTAAAAAACAAAATTCAGTTATATTGACTAAAAAATGTTTTCAGACCTTTGGTGAACAAAATGCAGTTCTTTTGACTAAAAAAGGATTTTTAGACACTTGAAGACCAAAATACAGTCATTGTGACCCACATAGTTTTGTAGGCCATTGGAGACCAAATGCAGTTATCTTATCTAAAATCGGCTTTTTAAGACTCTAAAAGACAAAAATACAGTCATTTTGACTAAAAAATGTTTTCAGACCTTTGGTGACCAAATGCAGTTCTTTTGACTAAAAAAGGCTTTTTAGACACTTGAAGACCAAAATACAGTCATTGTGACCCACATAGTTTTGTAGACCATTGGAGACCACATGCAGTTATCTTGTCTAAAACCGGCTTTTTAAGACTAAAAGACAAAAATACAGTCATTTTGACTTAAACATTTTTTTCAGACCTTTGGTGACCAAATGCAGTTCTTTTGACTAAAAAAAAGGCTTTTTAGACACTTGAAGAACAAAATACGGTCATTTTGACCCAAATAGTTTTTTCAGGCCATTGAAGACAAAATGCAGTTATTTTGTCTAAACCGGCTTTATAAGAATCTAAAAGACAAAAATACAGTCATTTTGACTAAAAAAAATTTTCAGACCTTTGGTGACCAATTGCAGTTATTTTGACTAAAAAGGCTTTTTAAACAATTGGAGACCAAAATACAGTCATTTTGACCCCAAATTTTTTTTCAGGCCATTGGAGACCAAATGCAGTTATCTTGTCTAAAACCGGCTTTTTAAGACTCTAAAAGCCAAAAATACAGTCATTTTGACTAAAAAATGATTTCCGACCTTTGGTGACCAAATGCAGTTCTTTTGACTAAAAAAGGCTTTTTAGACTCTTGGAGACCAAAATACAGTCATTTTACCCAAAAAGTTTTTTCAGGCCATTGGAGACAAACAGCAGTTATCTTGCCTAAAACCGTCTTTATAAGACTCTAAAAAACAAAATTCAGTCATTTTGACTAAAAAATGTTTTCAGACCTTTGGTGAACAAAATGCAGTTCTTTTGACTAAAAAAGGATTTTTAGACACTTGAAGACCAAAATACAGTCATTGTGACCCACATAGTTTTGTAGGCCATTGGAGACCAAATGCAGTTATCTTGTCTAAAACCGGCTTTTTAAGACTCTAAAAGACAAAAATACAGTCATTTTGACTAAAAAATGTTTTCAGACCTTTGGTGACCAAATGCAGTTCTTTTGACTAAAAAAGGCTTTTTAGACACTTGAAGACCAAAATACAGTCATTGTGACCCACATAGTTTTGTAGGCCATTGGAGACCACATGCAGTTATCTTGTCTAAAACCGGCTTTTTAGGACTAAAAGACAAAGTGGATTATCTGAATGGGTATTTAGCACGGCTGGGGGCGTTATAACAGACAAGCGCAGCCGCCTGTCCAGAGACAATGTGGACAAGCTCACGTTCATTAAAATGAACCAGGCATGGATCCCACGGGACTTTTCCATACCTTATGCAGAATAGCAATGGATACCGACCTTACCCAGCCATTGTTCCATTTTTGCTCTTTCTCACTCTTTTGGGGTGTACCCTCATTTAAAATTTGTGAAAAGAAGCAGTGTTGGCTACCTCGTCCTCCTCCTCAGGGCCAGATTAACGTAGGGGCTATTGGAGCTGCAGCTCCAGGCCCCTACCTTTTATATAGGCCCCGGGTTGGCCATATTCACTGTTACCGCTCTTCTGTCACTTGTAAACACAGAAGTCTGGCTTCTATGCTCGCTTCCCCAGGCAGCACCCTCAGAACCTCCGCACACAGCGCGAAGGCCGGACAAGGAGGGAGAGTTGCCGATGCATGGATGTGTTTATGGGCTTCAGAGACAGCATCCCATGTTGAATTAGGCATGCATGGCTGCACCCTTCCTTCTCTGGGTGCATGGCAAGGCACGGCCCTTAAGGTCCTTCAAAATCCTCAGCACCAAGCCCATGATGCTCTTAATCCGGCCCTGGTCCTCCTCCACCGCCGCTTCCACCAACACCGCCCATAGGTGTGCGCAGCCTATTGCATTAAGGTGTGCACCCCAAAGTTGAAATACACATGCATGTGTTTGCCAGCAGGGAGAGTAATGTATCGGGGCCATGTACCAGTAGGCAAAGAGAAATAGAGCAGAGCAGGTCCGAGGGAGATCTTTCCCATCTCCTCACTGGCAATGCTATGTGCCCTAGGTGATTAGGGTGTGCCCAGGCACACCCGGCACACCCTGTGCGCATGCCTATGTCACCGCCACATCCACCACCACCTCAACCTCCCTCCTACTCCATATGGGCCTCGTCCTTCAGAGATGAAGAAGAACATTGTTTTATTTTTCTGTTTTTTTGTTGTTTTAAGTTATTTCCCTATCCACATTTGTTTGCAGAGCACTTGTCATGCTCTTAATTACGTTTTGCTGCCATTTGCAGCACTCTAGCCCTTTCCTTTGGTGTTTTAGAGCCATTTTAGTGCCTTAAAGTTCGGGTCCCTATTGACTTCAATGGGGTTCGGTGTCCGGGAAAAGTTCGGTAAAAGTCCGGGACACGGACCCGGACTTTTTTTAAAGTTCGGCCGAACCCGTCGAACACGGACATCTAGGTGTCCGCTCAACCCTAGTCATTTTGACTTAAAAAAAATTTCAGACCTTTGGTGACCAAATGCAGTTATTTTGACTAAAAAGGCTTTTTAGACACTTGAAGAACAAAATACAGTCATTTTGACCCAAATAGTTTTTTCAGGGCATTGAAGACAAAATGCAGTTATTTTGTCTAAACCAGCTTTATAAGAATCTAAAAGACAAAAATATTCATTTTGACTAAAAAAATTTTTCAGACCTTTGGTGACCAAATGCAGTTATATTGACTAAAAAGGCTTTTTAAACAATTGGAGACCAAAATACAGTCATTTTGACCCCAAATATTTTTTCAGGCCATTGGAGACCAAATGCAGTTATCTTGTCTAAAACCGGCTTTTTAAGACTCTAAAAGCCAAAAATACAGTCATTTTGACTAAAAAATGATTTCCGACCTTTGGTGACCAAATGCAGTTCTTTTGACTAAAAAAGGCTTTTTAGACACTTGGAGACCAAAATACAGTCATTTTACCCAAAAAGTTTTTTCAGGCCATTGGAGACAAACTGCAGTTATCTTGCCTAAAACCGTCTTTATAAGACTCTAAAAAAATAAAATTCAGTCATTTTGACTAAAAAATGTTTTCAGACCTTTGGTGAACAAAATGCAGTTCTTTTGACTAAAAAAGGATTTTTAGACACTTGAAGACCAAAATACAGTCATTGTGACCCACATAGTTTTGTAGGCCATTGGAGACCAAATGCAGTTATCTTGTCTAAAACCGGCTTTTTAAGACTCTAAAAGACAAAAATACAGTCATTTTGACTAAAAAATGTTTTCAGACCTTTGGTGACCAAATGCAGTTCTTTTGACTAAAAAAGGCTTTTAAGACACTTGAAGACCAAAATACAGTCATTGTGACCCACATAGTTTTGTAGGCCATTGGAGACCACATGCAGTTATCTTGTCTAAAACCGGCTTTTTAAGACTAAAAGACAAAAATACAGTCATTTTGACTTAAAAATTTTTTTCAGACCTTTGGTGACCAAATGCAGTTCTTTTGACTAAAAAAAAGGCTTTTTAGACACTTGAAGACCAAAATACAGTCATTGTGACCCACAGTTTTTCAGGCCATTGAAGACAAAATGCAGTTATCTTGTCTAAACCGACTTTTTTAAGAATCTAAAAGACAAAAATAGTCATTTTGACTAAATTTTTTTCAGACCTTTGGTGACCAAATGCAGTTATTTTGACTAAAAAAGGCTTTTTAGACAATTGGAGACCAAAATACTGAAAAAATATTTTCAGGCCATTAGAGACCAAATGCAGTTATCTTGTCTAAAACCGGCTTTTTAAGACTAAAAGACAAAAATACAGTCATTTTGACTTAAAAATTTTTTTCAGACCTTTGGTGACCAAATACAGTTATTTTGACTAAAAAAGGCTTTTTATACACCTGGAGACCAAAATACAGTCATTTGGACCCAAAAAAATTTCAGGCCATTGGTGACCAAATGCAACTGCATTGTCTAAAACCGGCTTTTTAAGACTCTTAAAGACAAAAATACAGTCATTTTGACTTAAAATTTTTTTCCAGACCTTTGGTGACCAAATGCAGTAGTTTTGACTAAAAAGGCTTTTTAGACACTTGGAGACCAAAATACAGTCATTTTGACCAAAATTTTTTTTTCAGGCCATTGGAGACCAAATGCAGTTATCTTGTCTAAAACCGGCTTTTTAAGACTAAAAGACAAAAATACAGTCATTTTGACTTAAAATTTTTTTTTCAGACCTTTGGTGACCAAATGCAGTTATTTTGACTAAAAATATAGAGACCAAAATACAGTCATTTTGACCCAAAACATTTTTTCAGGCCATTGGAGACAAAATGCAGATTTCTTGTCTAAAACCGGCTTTTTAAGACTGTCATTTAGACAAAAAAATGTTTTCAGACCTTTGGTGACCAAATGCAGCTATTTTGACTATAAAAGGCTTTTTTCATACTTGGAGACCAAAACAGAGTCATTTTGACCAAAAAATAAAATTTCAGGTCATTGGAGAGCAAATGCAGTTATCGTGTCTAATACAAGCGTTTTAAGACTTTAAAAGACAAAAATACAGTCATTTTGACTAAAAGTTTTTTCACACCTTTGGTGATCAAATAAAGTTATTTTGACTAAAAAAAGGCTTTTTAGACACTTGGAGACCAAAATAGAGTCATTTTGACCAAAAACATTTTTTCAGGCCATTGGTTACCAAATGCAGTTATCGTCTAAAACCGGCTTTTTAAGACTGTAAAAGACAAAAATAGTTATTTTGACTAAATTTTTTCCAGACCTTTGGTGACCAAATGCAGTTATTTTGACTAAAAAAGGCTTTTTAGACAATTGGAGACCAAAATACAGTCATTTTGACCCAAAAAAAATTTCAGGCCATTGGAGACCAAATGCAGTTATCTTGTCTAAAACCGGCTTTTTAAGACTAAAAGACAAAAATACAGTCATTTTGACTTAAAAAAATTTCAGACCTTTGGTGACCAAATGCAGTTATTTTGACTAAAAAAGGCTTTTTAGACACTTGAAGAACAAAATACGGTCATTTTGACCCAAATAGTTTTTTCAGGCCATTGAAGACAAAATGCAGTTATTTTGTCTAAACCGGCTTTATAAGAATCTAAAAGACAAAAATACAGTCATTTTGACTAAAAAAAATTTTCAGACCTTTGGTGACCAATTGCAGTTATTTTGACTAAAAAGGCTTTTTAAACAATTGGAGACCAAAATACAGTCATTTTGACCCCAAATTTTTTTTCAGGCCATTGGAGACCAAATGCAGTTATCTTGTCTAAAACCGGCTTTTTAAGACTCTAAAAGCCAAAAATACAGTCATTTTGACTAAAAAATGATTTCCGACCTTTGGTGACCAAATGCAGTTCTTTTGACTAAAAAAGGCTTTTTAGACTCTTGGAGACCAAAATACAGTCATTTTACCCAAAAAGTTTTTTCAGGCCATTGGAGACAAACAGCAGTTATCTTGCCTAAAACCGTCTTTATAAGACTCTAAAAAACAAAATTCAGTCATTTTGACTAAAAAATGTTTTCAGACCTTTGGTGAACAAAATGCAGTTCTTTTGACTAAAAAAGGATTTTTAGACACTTGAAGACCAAAATACAGTCATTGTGACCCACATAGTTTTGTAGGCCATTGGAGACCAAATGCAGTTATCTTGTCTAAAACCGGCTTTTTAAGACTCTAAAAGACAAAAATACAGTCATTTTGACTAAAAAATGTTTTCAGACCTTTGGTGACCAAATGCAGTTCTTTTGACTAAAAAAGGCTTTTTAGACACTTGAAGACCAAAATACAGTCATTGTGACCCACATAGTTTTGTAGGCCATTGGAGACCACATGCAGTTATCTTGTCTAAAACCGGCTTTTTAGGACTAAAAGACAAAGTGGATTATCTGAATGGGTATTTAGCACGGCTGGGGGCGTTATAACAGACAAGCGCAGCCGCCTGTCCAGAGACAATGTGGACAAGCTCACGTTCATTAAAATGAACCAGGCATGGATCCCACGGGACTTTTCCGTACCTTATGCAGAATAGCAATGGATACCGACCTTACCCAGCCATTGTTCCATTTTTGCTCTTTCTCACTCTTTTGGGGTGTACCCTCATTTAAAATTTGTGAAAAGAAGCAGTGTTGGCTACCTCGTCCTCCTCCTCAGGGCCAGATTAACGTAGGGGCTGTTGGAGCTGCAGCTCCAGGCCCCTACCTTTTATATAGGCCCCGGGTTGGCCATATTCACTGTTACCGCTCTTCTGTCACTTGTAAACACAGAAGTCTGGCTTCTATGCTCGCTTCCCCAGGCAGCACCCTCAGAACCTCCGCACACAGCGCGAAGGCCGGACAAGGAGGGAGAGTTGCCGATGCATGGATGTGTTTATGGGCTTCAGAGACAGCATCCCATGTTGAATTAGGCATGCATGGCTGCACCCTTCCTTCTCTGGGTGCATGGCAAGGCACGGCCCTTAAGGTCCTTCAAAATCCTCAGCACCAAGCCCATGATGCTCTTAATCCGGCCCTGGTCCTCCTCCACCGCCGCTTCCACCAACACCGCCCATAGGTGTGCGCAGCCTATTGCATTAAGGTGTGCACCCCAAAGTTGAAATACACATGCATGTGTTTGCCAGCAGGGAGAGTAATGTATCGGGGCCATGTACCAGTAGGCAAAGAGAAATAGAGCAGAGCAGGTCCGAGGGAGATCTTTCCCATCTCCTCACTGGCAATGCTATGTGCCCTAGGTGATTAGGGTGTGCCCAGGCACACCCGGCACACCCTGTGCGCATGCCTATGTCACCGCCACATCCACCACCACCTCAACCTCCCTCCTACTCCATATGGGCCTCGTCCTTCAGAGATGAAGAAGAACATTGTTTTATTTTTCTGTTTTTTTGTTGTTTTAAGTTATTTCCCTATCCACATTTGTTTGCAGAGCACTTGTCATGCTCTTAATTACGTTTTGCTGCCATTTGCAGCACTCTAGCCCTTTCCTTTGGTGTTTTAGAGCCATTTTAGTGCCTTAAAGTTCGGGTCCCCATTGACTTCAATGGGGTTCGGTGTCCGGGAAAAGTTCGGTAAAAGTCCGGGACACGGACCCGGACTTTTTTTAAAGTTCGGCCGAACCCGTTGAACACGGACATCTAGGTGTCCGCTCAACCCTAGTCATTTTGACTTAAAAAAAATTTCAGACCTTTGGTGACCAAATGCAGTTATTTTGACTAAAAAGGCTTTTTAGACACTTGAAGAACAAAATACAGTCATTTTGACCCAAATAGTTTTTTCAGGGCATTGAAGACAAAATGCAGTTATTTTGTCTAAACCAGCTTTATAAGAATCTAAAAGACAAAAATATTCATTTTGACTAAAAAAATTTTTCAGACCTTTGGTGACCAAATGCAGTTATATTGACTAAAAAGGCTTTTTAAACAATTGGAGACCAAAATACAGTCATTTTGACCCCAAATATTTTTTCAGGCCATTGGAGACCAAATGCAGTTATCTTGTCTAAAACCGTCTTTATAAGACTCTAAAAAAACAAAATTCAGTCATTTTGACTAAAAAATGTTTTCAGACCTTTGGTGAACAAAATGCAGTTCTTTTGACTAAAAAAGGATTTTTAGACACTTGAAGACCAAAATACAGTCATTGTGACCCACATAGTTTTGTAGGCCATTGGAGACCAAATGCAGTTATCTTGTCTAAAACCGGCTTTTTAAGACTCTAAAAGACAAAAATACAGTCATTTTGACTAAAAAATGTTTTCAGACCTTTGGTGACCAAATGCAGTTCTTTTGACTAAAAAAGGCTTTTAAGACACTTGAAGACCAAAATACAGTCATTGTGACCCACATAGTTTTGTAGGCCATTGGAGACCACATGCAGTTATCTTGTCTAAAACCGGCTTTTTAAGACTAAAAGACAAAAATACAGTGATTTTGACTTAAAAAAAAATTTCAGACCTTTGGTGACGAAATGCAGTTCTTTTGACTAAAAAAAAAGGCTTTTTAGACACTTGAAGACCAAAATACAGTCATTGTGACCCACAGTTTTTCAGGCCATTGAAGACAAACTGCAGTTATCTTGTCTAAACCGACTTTTTTAAGAATCTAAAAGACAAAAATAGTCATTTTGACTAGGGTTGAGCGGACACCTAGATGTCCGTGTTCGACGGGTTCGGCCGAACTTTAAAAAAAAGTCCGGGTCCGTGTCCCGGACTTTTACCGAACTTTTCCCGGACACCGAACCCCATTGAAGTCAATGGGGACCCGAACTTTAAGGCACTAAAATGGCTCTAAAACACCAAAGGAAAGGGCTAGAGTGCTGCAAATGGCAGCAAAACGTAATTAAGAGCATGGCAAGTGCTCTGCAAACAAATGTGGATAGGGAAATAACTTAAAACAACAAAAAAAAACAGAAAAATAAAACAATGTTCTTCTTCATCTCTGAAGGACGAGGCCCATATGGAGTAGGAGGGAGGTTGAGGTGGTGGTGGATGTGGCGGTGACATAGGCGTGCGCACAGGGTGTGCTGGGTGTGCCTGGGCACACCCTAATCACCTAGGGCACATAGCATTGCCAGTGAGGAGATGGGAAAGATCTCCCTGGGACCTGCTCTGCTCTATTTCTCCTTGCCTACAGGTACATGGCCCCGATACATTACTCTCCCTGCTGGCAAACACATGCATGTGTATTTCAACTTTGGGGTGCACACCTTAATGCAATAGGCTGCGCACACCTATGGGCGGTGTAGGTGGAAGCGGCGGTGGAGGAGGACCAGGGCCGGATTAACAGCATCATGGGCTTGGTGCTGAGGATTTTGAAGGGCCTTAAGGGCTGTGCCTTGCCATGCACCCAGAGGAGGAAGGGTGCAGCCATGCATGCCTAATTCAACATGGGATGCTGTCTCTGAAGCCCATAAACACATCCATGCATCGCCAACTGTCCCTCCTTGTCCGGCCTTCACGCTGTGTGGGGAGGTTCTGAGGGTGCTGCCTGGGGAAGCGAGCATAGAAGCCAGACTTCTGTGTTTACAAGTGACAGAAGAGCGGTAACAGTGAATATGGCCAACCCGGGGCCTATATAAAAGGTAGGGGCCTGGAGCTGCAGCTCCAATAGCCCCTACATTAATCTGGCCCTGAGGAGGAGGACAAGGTAGCCAACACTGCTTCTTTTCAAAAATTTTAAATGAGGGTACACCCCAAAAGAGTGAGAAAGAGCAAAAAAGGAACAATGGGTGGGTAAGGTCGGTATCCATTGCTATTCTGCATAAGGTACGGAAAAGTCCAGTGGGATCCATGCCTGGTTCATTTTAATGAACGTGAGCTTGTCCACATTGTCTCTGGACAGGCGGCTGCGCTTGTCTGTTATAACGCCCCCAGCCGTGCTAAATACCCGTTCAGATAATACACTGGCTGCAGGGCACGCCAGCACCTCCAAGGCGTAAAGGGCAAGCTCAGGCCATGTGCCCAATTTGGAGACCCAGAAGTTGAAGGGGGCAGACCCATCATTCACTACATGTAGGCGTGTGCACACATACTGCTCCACCATGTTGGTAAAATGCTGCCTCCTGCTAAGACATTCCATCTGAGCTGCTGGTGCTGCTGTTTGTTGTGGCGTGCTGACAAAGCTTTTCCACATTTCGGCCATGCTAACCCTGCCTTCTGAGGTGCTGGCGGTGCCCTGGTTGCGTTGGCGACCTCCTCCTCCTCCTCCTCTGCCTTGTGCTTCCACTGTGGCCCCGCTGTCAGATGGGAATGCCAGCAGCATGGCGTCTACCAGCGTGCGCTTGTACTCGCGCATCTTGCGATCGCGCTCCAGTGAGTGAATTAAGGACGGTACGTTGTCCTTGTAACGGGGATCCAGCAGCGTGGCCACCCAGTAATCAGCACAAGTTAGAATGTGGGCAACTCGGCGGTCGTTGTGGAGACACTGCAGCATGTAATCGCTCATGTGTGCCAGGCTGCCCAGAGGCAACGAAAGGCTGTCCTCTGTGGGAGGTGTATCGTCCGTGTCCTCTGTATCCCCCCAGCCACGCACCAGTGATGGCCATGAGCTGGCCTGGGTGCCACCCTGCTGTGAACATGGTTCCATCTCCTCCTCCAGCTCCTCCTCCTCCTCATCCTCCTCATCCTCCAGAACTGTGCCCCTGCTGGACAATTGCGTCCCTGGCGTTTGCGTGTGCAGGAACCCACCCTCGGAGCCCCTTGCAAATGACTGCCCTGAAAGCCTTGGAAATGTTACCTCTTCATCCTCCTCCTCCTCCTCATCCTGTGCCACATCCTCTTCCATCATCGCCCGAATTGTTTTTTCAAGGAGGCATAGAAGTGGGATAGTTAAGCTGAGAACGGCGTCATTGCCACTGGCCATGTTGGTGGAGTACTCAAAACAGCGCAACAAGGCACACAGGTCTCGCATGGAGGCCCAGTTAAATTAAATAGCGGAATAGAAAATATGATCCAAAAAAAGTGTATGTATATCACACGTACACAACCACACTGGGCCCCAATTACTATTGTTTGTACCCCTAAAAGGCTAGATGAGGAGTAGGGGGAGTATGGAACAGGCAGCACCCTCAAACCTTCAGAAGTATGAGATGAACCCCAACAACTTGGAAAGGTGGATCTCTCTCACACGTACCAACACAGACTATCCCCCAATTTAACTGATCCCCAAAGGTTTTTGATTAAATAGCGGAATAGAAAATATGATCCAAAAAAAGTGTATGTATATCACACGTACACAACCACACTAGGCCCCAATTACTATTGTTTGTACCCCTAAAAGGCTAGATGAGGAGTAGGGGGGGTATGGAACAGGCAGCACCCTCAAACCTTCAGAAGTATGAGATGAACCCCAACAACTTGGAAAGGTGGATCTCTCTCACACGTACCAACACAGACTATCCCCCAATTTAACTGATCCCCAAAGGTTTTTGATTAAATAGCGGAATAGAAAATATGATCCAAAAAAAGTGTATGTATATCACACGTACACAACCACACTAGGCCCCAATTACTATTGTTTGTACCCCTAAAAGGCTAGGAGTAGGGGGAGTATGGAACAGGCAGCACCCTCAAACCTTCAGAAGTATGAGATGAACCCCAACAACTTGGAAAGGTGGATCTCTCTCACACGTACCAACACAGACTATCCCCCAATTTAACTGATCCCCAAAGGTTTTTGATTAAATAGCGGAATAGAAAATATGATCCAAAAAAAGTGTATGTATATCACACGTACACAACCACACTAGGCCCCAATTACTATTGTTTGTACCCCTAAAAGGCTAGGAGTAGGGGGAGTATGGAACAGGCAGCACCCTCAAACCTTCAGAAGTATGAGATGAACCCCAACAACTTGGAAAGGTGGATCTCTCTCACACGTACCAACACAGACTATCCCCCAATTTAACTGATCCCCAAAGGTTTTTGATTAAATAGCGGAATAGAAAATATGATCCAAAAAAAGTGTATGTATATCACACGTACACAACCACACTTGGCCCCAATTACTATTGTTTGTACCCCTAAAAGGCTAGATGAGGAGTAGGGGGGGTATGGAACAGGCAGCACCCTCAAATCTTCAGAAGTATGAGATGAACCCCAAAAACTTGGAAAGGTGGATCTCTCTCACACGTACCAACACAGATTATCCCCCAATTTAACTGATCCCCAAAGGTTTTTGATTAAATAGCGGAATAGAAAATATGATCCAAAAAAAGTGTATGTATATCACACGTACACAACCACACTAGGCCCCAATTACTATTGTTTGTACCCCTAAAAGGCTAGATGAGGAGTAGGGGGGGTATGGAACAGGCAGCACCCTCAAACCTTCAGAAGTATGAGATGAACCCCAACAACTTGGAAAGGTGGATCTCTCTCACACGTACCAACACAGACTATCCCCCAATTTAACTGATCCCCAAAGGTTTTTGATTAAATAGCGGAATAGAAAATATGATCCAAAAAAAGTGTATGTATATCACACGTACACAACCACACTAGGCCCCAATTACTATTGTTTGTACCCCTAAAAGGCTAGATGAGGAGTAGGGGGGGTATGGAACAGGCAGCACCCTCAAACCTTCAGAAGTATGAGATGAACCCCAACAACTTGGAAAGGTGGATCTCTCTCACACGTACCAACACAGACTATCCCCCAATTTAACTGATCCCCAAAGGTTTTTGATTAAATAGCGGAATAGAAAATATGATCCAAAAAAAGTGTATGTATATCACACGTACACAACCACACTAGGCCCCAATTACTATTGTTTGTACCCCTAAAAGGCTAGATGAGGAGTAGGGGGGGTATGGAACAGGCAGCACCCTCAAACCTTCAGAAGTATGAGATGAACCCCAACAACTTGGAAAGGTGGATCTCTCTCACACGTACCAACACAGACTATCCCCCAATTTAACTGATCCCCAAAGGTTTTTGATTAAATAGCGGAATAGAAAATATGATCCAAAAAAAGTGTATGTATATCACACGTACACAACCACACTAGGCCCCAATTACTATTGTTTGTACCCCTAAAAGGCTAGATGAGGAGTAGGGGGAGTATGGAACAGGCAGCACCCTCAAATCTTCAGAAGTATGAGATTGTGTTCACTGTACCCCACAAAGATTGAGTTCACTGCACCCCACAATGATTGTGTTCACTGCACCCCACAAAGATTGTGTTCACTGCACCTCACAAAGATTGTGTTCACTGTACCCCCCAAAGATTGTGTTCACTGCACCCCACAAAGATTCTGTTCACTGTACCCCACAAAGATTGTGTTCACTGCACCCTAAAAGGATGTTGTTCACTGCACCCCACAAAGATTGTGTTCACTGCACCCTAAAAGGATGTTGTTCACTGCACCCCAAAAAGATTGTGTTCACTGTACCCCCCCAAAGATTGTGTTCACTGCACCCCACAAAGATTGTGTTCACTGCACCCCAAAAAGATTGTGTTCACTGTACCCCCCAAAGATTGTGTTCACTGCACCCCAAAAAGATTGTGTTCACTGTACCCCCCAAAGATTGTGTTCACTGCACCCCACAAAGATTCTGTTCACTGTACCCCAAAAAGATTGTGTTCACTGTACCCCCCCCAAAGATTGTGTTCACTGCACCCCACAAAGATTCTGTTCACTGCACCCCACAAAGGATTTTGTTCACTGCACCCCAAAAAGATTGTGTTCACTGCACCCCAAAAAGGATTTTGATCACTGCACCCCAAAAAGGATGTTGTTCACTGCACCCCAAAAATGATTTTGTTCACTCCACCCCAAAAAGATTGTGTTCACTGCACCCCACAAAGATTGTGTTCACTGCACCCCAAAAAGATTGTGTTCACTGTACCCCCCAAAGATTGTGTTCACTGCACCCCACAAAGATTCTGTTCACTGTACCCCACAAAGATTGTGTTCACTGCACCCCAAAAAGATTGTGTTCACTGCACCCCAAAAAGGATGTTGTTCACTGCACCCCAAAAAGGATGTTGTTCACTCCACCCCAAAAAGATTGTGTTCACTGCACCCCACAAAGATTGTGTTCACTGCACCCCAAAAAGATTGTGTTCACTGCACCCCAAAAATGATTTTGTTCACTGCACCCCAAAAAGGATTTTGTTCACTGCACCCCAAAAAGGATGTTGTTCACTCCACCCCAAAAAGATTGTGTTCACTGCACCCCAAAAAGATTGTGTTCACTGCACCCCACAAAGGATTTTGTTCACTGCACCCCAAAAAGATTGTGTTCACTGCACCCCAAAAAGGATGTTGTTCACTGCACCCCAAAAAGGATTTTGTTCACTGCACCCCAAAAAGATTGTGTTCACTGCACCCCACAAAGGATTTTGTTCACTGCACCCCACAAAGATTGTGTTCACTGCACACCAAAAAGGATTGTGTTCACTGCACCCCAAAAAGATTATGTTCACTGCACCCCAAAAAGATTGTGTTCACTGCAGCCCAAAAAGATTGTGTTCACTGCAGCCCAAAAAGATTGTGTTCACTGCAGCCCAAAAAGATTGTGTTCACTGCAGCCCAAAAAGATTGTGTTCACTGCAGCTCACACACAGAAAAATGGATGTGGATCACTGACACCTGCCTATCTCCAATCCCACACCACACAGCAATATCGATTGTAGTTTGTAGAACACAGTTTCCCTAAAATTCAGCAGACTCTGTCCCTAACAGGATTGAGAAGAGATCGTAGATCAGGATTGAGTGCAGATTCACCCCACCCCCCACACAGCAATATCGATTGTAGTTTGTAGAAGACACTGACCCTATAATTCAGCAGACTCTATCCCTAAAATGCCTACAACTCGCCCTGCCTAAACACTCCGACCTGTCCCTCAATTCTATCCGGACACAAATGGTTTTTTCCTGCCTATCTTTCCCTAATCAGCAGCCAGCACATTGATGTGTGCTCTGTCCCTTAGCTAAGCAGCAGAATGACGCTGCTGCGGCGGCTGCCTCGAACTTATAAAGACTTGGTCACATGCTTCAGACGGCCAATCACAGCTACTAAGACATTTGCAGGCATGGCTGGGATGGCTTAAGGCACACCAGTTAAACGATTGTTGATTGGCTGTTGAAAGCCCGCCATGAAAAGAGCGCCAAAGCATGCAAAACCCGGAAATGAAACGACCGAACACGGATTTTTACCCGAACATACAGTAAAGTGTCCGTGTCCGTGTTCGGGTAAAAAAAATCCAATTATTCGGTACGAACACGAATAATACAGTCCGTGTTCGCTCAACACTAATTTTGACTAAAAATTTTTTCAGACCTTTGGTGACCAAATGCAGTTATTTTGACTAAAAAAGGCTTTTTAGACAATTGGAGACCAAAATACTGAAAAAATATTTTCAGGCCATTAGAGACCAAATGCAGTTATCTTGTCTAAAACCGGCTTTTTAAGACTAAAAGACAAAAATACAGTAATTTTGATTTCAAAATTTTTTTTCAGACCTTTGGTGACCAAATGCAGTAGTTTTGATTAAAAAATATAGAGAGACCAAAATACAGTCATTTTGACCCAAAACATTTTTTTGAGGCCATTGGAGACAAAATGCAGATTTCTTGTCTAAAACCGGCTTTTTAAGACTGTAAAAGACAAAAATACAGTCATTTAGACAAAAAAACAATTTTCAGACCTTTGGTGACCAAATGCAGCTATTTTGACTAAAAACGGCTTTTTTGATACTTGGAGACTAAAACAGGCCATTGGAGACCAAATGCAGTTATCTTGTCTAAAACCGGCTTTTTAAGACTAAAAGACAAAAATACAGTCATTTTGACTTAAAAAACAATTTTCAGACCTTTGGTGACCAAATGCAGCTATTTTGCCAAAAAATGTCTTTTTTGATACTTGGAGACTAAAACAGAGTCATTTTGACCAAAAAATAAAATTTCAGGCCATTGGAGAGCAAATGCAGATATCGTGTCTAATTCAAGCGTTTTAAGACTTTAAAAGACAAAAATACAGTCATTTTGACTAAAAGTTTTTTCACACCTTTGGTGATCAAATAAAGTTATTTTGACTAAAAAAAGGCTTTTTAGACACTTGGAGACCAAAATAGAGTCATTTTGACCAAAAACATTTTTTCAGGCCATTAGTTACCAAATGCAGTTATCGTCTAAAACCGGCTTTTTAAGACTGTAAAAGACAAAAATACAGTTATTTTGACTAAATTTTTTTCCAGACCTTTGGTGACCAAATGCAGTTATTTTGACTAAAAAAGGCTTTTTAGCCAATTGGAGACCAAAATACAGTCATTTTGACCAAAAATTTTTTTTCAGGCCATTGGAGATCAAATGCAGTTATCTTGTCTAAAACCGACTTTTTAAGACTAAAAGACAAAAAAACATTAATTTTGACTTAAATTTTTTTTTTCAGACCTTTGGTGACCAAATGCAGTTATTTTGACTAAAAAATATAGAGAGACCAAAATACAGTCATTTTGACCCAAAACATTTTTTCAGGCCATTGGAGACAAAATGCAGATTTCTAGTCTAAAACCGGCTTTTTAAGACTGTAAAAGACAAAAATACAGTCATTTAGACAAAAAAACAATTTTCAGACCTTTGGTGACCAAATGCAGCTATTTTGACTAAAAACGGCTTTTTTGATACTTGGAAACTAAAACAGGCCATTGGAGACCAAATGCAGTTATCTTGTCTAAAACCGGCTTTTTAAGACTAAAAGACAAAAATACAGTCATTTTGACTTAAAAAACAATTTTCAGACCTTTGATGACCAAATGCAGCTATTTTGCCAAAAAATGGCTTTTTTGATACTTGGAGACTAAAACAGAGTCATTTTGACCAAAAAATAAAATTTCAGGCCATTGGAGAGCAAATGCAGATATCGTGTCTAATTCAAGCGTTTTAAGACTTTAAAAGACAAAAATATAGTCATTTTGACTAAAAGTTTTTTCACACCTTTGGTGATCAAATAAAGTTATTTTGACTAAAAAAAGGCTTTTTAGACACTTGGAGACCAAAATAGAGTCATTTTGACCAAAAACATTTTTTCAGGCCATTAGTTACCAAATGCAGTTATCGTCTAAAACCAGCTTTTTAAGACTGTAAAAGACAAAAATACAGTTATTTTGACTAAATTTTTTTCCAGACCTTTGGTGACCAAATGCAGTTATTTTGACTAAAAAAGGCTTTTTAGACAATTGGAGACCAAAATACAGTCATTTTGACCAAAAATTTTTTTTCAGGCCATTGGAGATCAAATGCAGTTATCTTGTCTAAAACCGACTTTTTAAGTCTAAAAGACAAAAAAACATTAATTTTGACTTAAATTTTTTTTTTCAGACCTTTGGTGACCAAATGCAGTTATTTTGACTAAAAAATATAGAGAGACCAAAATACAGTCATTTTGACCCAAAACATTTTTTCAGGCCATTGGAGACAAAATGCAGATTTCTAGTCTAAAACCGGCTTTTAAGACTGTAAAAGACAAAAATACAGTCATTTAGACAAAAAAACAATTTTCAGACCTTTGGTGACCAAATGCAGCTATTTTGACTATAAAAGGCTTTTTTCATACTTGGAGACCAAAACAGAGTCATTTTGACCAAAAAATAAAATTTCAGGCCATTGGAGAGCAAATGCAGTTATCGTGTCTAATACAAGCGTTTTAAGACTTTAAAAGACAAAAATACAGTTATTTTGACTAAATTTTTTTCCAGACCTTTGGTGACCAAATGCAGTTATTTTGACTAAAAAAGGCTTTTTAGACAATTGGAGACGTAAATACAGTCATTTTGACCCCAAAATTTTTTTCAGGCCATTGGAGACCAAATGCAGTTATCTTGTCTAAAACCGGCTTTAAAAAGCTTTAAAAAGACAAAAATACAGTCATTTTGACTTAAAAAAAATTTCAGACCTTTGGTGACCAAATGCAGTTATTTTGACTAAAAAAGGCTTTTTAGACACTTGAAGAACAAAATACAGTCATTTTGACCCAAATAGTTTTTTCAGGCCATTGAAGACAAAATGCAGTTATTTTGTCTAAACCGGCTTTATAAGAATCTAAAAGACAAAAATATTCATTTTGACTAAATTTTTTTTCAGACCTTTGGTGACCAAATGCAGTTATTTTCACTAAAAAGGCTTTTTAAACAATTGGAGACACAAATACAGTCATTTTACCCAAAAAGTTTTTTCAGGCCATTGGAGTCAAACTGCAGTTATCTTCCCTAAAACTGGCTTTTTAAGACTCTAAAAGCCAAAAATACAGTCATTTTGACTAAAAAATTATTTCCGACCTTTGGTGACCAAATGCAGTTCTTTTGACTAAAAAAGGCTTTTTAGACACTTGGAGACCAAAATACAGTCATTTTACCCAAAAAGTTTTTTCAGGCCATTGGAGACAAACTGCAGTTATCTTCCCTAAAACCGTCTTTATAAGACTCTAAAAAAACAAAATTCAGTCATTTTGACTAAAAAATGTTTTCAGACCTTTGGTGAACAAAATGCAGTTCTTTTGACTAAAAAAGGATTTTTAGACACTTGAAGACCAAAATACAGTCATTGTGACCCACATAGTTTTGTAGGCCATTGGAGACCAAATGCAGTTATCTTGTCTAAAACCGGCTTTTTAAGACTCTAAAAGACAAAAATACAGTCATTTTGACTAAAAAATGTTTTCAGACCTTTGGTGACCAAATGCAGTTCTTTTGACTAAAAAAGGCTTTTAAGACACTTGAAGACCAAAATACAGTCATTGTGACCCACATAGTTTTGTAGGCCATTGGAGACCACATGCAGTTATCTTGTCTAAAACCGGCTTTTTAAGACTAAAAGACAAAAATACAGTCATTTTGACTTAAAAAAAAATTTCAGACCTTTGGTGACGAAATGCAGTTCTTTTGACTAAAAAAAAAGGCTTTTTAGACACTTGAAGACCAAAATACAGTCATTGTGACCCACAGTTTTTCAGGCCATTGAAGACAAAATGCAGTTATCTTGTCTAAACCGACTTTTTTAAGAATCTAAAAGACAAAAATAGTCATTTTGACTAAAAATTTTTTCAGACCTTTGGTGACCAAATGCAGTTATTTTGACTAAAAAAGGCTTTTTAGACAATTGGAGACCAAAATACTGAAAAAATATTTTCAGGCCATTAGAGACCAAATGCAGTTATCTTGTCTAAAACCGGCTTTTTAAGACTAAAAGACAAAAATACAGTAATTTTGATTTCAAAAATTTTTTTCAGACCTTTGGTGACCAAATGCAGTAGTTTTGATTAAAAAATATAGAGAGACCAAAATACAGTCATTTTGACCCAAAACATTTTTTTGAGGCCATTGGAGACAAAATGCAGATTTCTTGTCTAAAACCGGCTTTTTAAGACTGTAAAAGACAAAAATACAGTCATTTAGACAAAAAAACAATTTTCAGACCTTTGGTGACCAAATGCAGCTATTTTGACTAAAAACGGCTTTTTTGATACTTGGAGACTAAAACAGGCCATTGGAGACCAAATGCAGTTATCTTGTCTAAAACCGGCTTTTTAAGACTAAAAGACAAAAATACAGTCATTTTGACTTAAAAAACAATTTTCAGACCTTTGGTGACCAAATGCAGCTATTTTGCCAAAAAATGGCTTTTTTGATACTTGGAGACTAAAACAGAGTCATTTTGACCAAAAAATAAAATTTCAGGCCATTGGAGAGCAAATGCAGATATCGTGTCTAATTCAAGCGTTTTAAGACTTTAAAAGACAAAAATACAGTCATTTTGACTAAATTTTTTTTCAGACCTTTGGTGACCAAATGCAGTTATTTTCACTAAAAAGGCTTTTTAAACAATTGGAGACACAAATACAGTCATTTTACCCAAAAAGTTTTTTCAGGCCATTGGAGTCAAACTGCAGTTATCTTCCCTAAAACCGGCTTTTTAAGACTCTAAAAGCCAAAAATACAGTCATTTTGACTAAAAAATGATTTCCGACCTTTGGTGACCAAATGCAGTTCTTTTGACTAAAAAAGGCTTTTTAGACACTTGGAGACCAAAATACAGTCATTTTACCCAAAAAGTTTTTTCAGGCCATTGGAGACAAACTGCAGTTATCTTGCCTAAAACCGTCTTTATAAGACTCTAAAAAACAAAATTCAGTCATTTTGACTAAAAAATGTTTTCAGACCTTTGGTGAACAAAATGCAGTTCTTTTGACTAAAAAAGGATTTTTAGACACTTGAAGACCAAAATACAGTCATTGTGACCCACATAGTTTTGTAGGCCATTGGAGACCAAATGCAGTTATCTTGTCTAAAACCGGCTTTTTAAGACTCTAAAAGACAAAAATACAGTCATTTTGACTAAAAAAGGTTTTCAGACCTTTGGTGACCAAATGCAGTTCTTTTGACTAAAAAAGGCTTTATAGACACTTGAAGACCAAAATACAGTCATTGTGACCCACATAGTTTTGTAGGCCATTGGAGACCAAATGCAGTTATCTTGTCTAAAACCGGCTTTATAAGAATCTAAAAGACAAAAATATTCATTTTGACTAAATTTTTTTCAGACCTTTGGTGACCAAATGCAGTTATTTTGACTAAAAAGGCTTTTTAAACAATTGGAGACCAAAATACCGTCATTTTGACCCCAAATATTTTTTCAGGCCATTGGAGACCAAATGCAGTTATCTTGTCTAAAACCGGATTTTTAAGACTCTAAAAGCCAAAAATACAGTCATTTTGACTAAAAAATGATTTCCGACCTTTGGTGACCAAATGCAGTTCTTTTGACTAAAAAAAGGCTTTTTAGACACTTGAAGACCAAAATACAGTCATTGTGACCCACAGTTTTTCAGGCCATTGAAGACAAAATGCAGTTATCTTGTCTAAACCGACTTTTTTAAGAATCTAAAAGACAAAAATAGTCATTTTGACTAAAAATTTTTTCAGACCTTTGGTGACCAAATGCAGTTATTTTGACTAAAAAAGGCTTTTTAGACAATTGGAGACCAAAATACTGAAAAAATATTTTCAGGCCATTAGAGACCAAATGCAGTTATCTTGTCTAAAACCGGCTTTTTAAGACTAAAAGACAAAAATACAGTAATTTTGATTTCAAAATTTTTTTTCAGACCTTTGGTGACCAAATGCAGTAGTTTTGATTAAAAAATATAGAGAGACCAAAATACAGTCATTTTGACCCAAAACATTTTTTTTAGGCCATTGGAGACAAAATGCAGATTTCTTGTCTAAAACCGGCTTTTTAAGACTGTAAAAGACAAAAATACAGTCATTTAGACAAAAAACAATTTTCAGACCTTTGGTGACCAAATGCAGCTATTTTGACTAAAAACGGCTTTTTTGATACTTGGAGACTAAAACAGGCCATTGGAGACCAAATGCAGTTATCTTGTCTAAAACCGGCTTTTTAAGACTAAAAGACAAAAATACAGTCATTTTGACTTAAAAAACAATTTTCAGACCTTTGGTGACCAAATGCAGCTATTTTGCCAAAAAATGGCTTTTTTGATACTTGGAGACTAAAACAGAGTCATTTTGACCAAAAAATAAAATTTCAGGCCATTGGAGAGCAAATGCAGATATCGTGTCTAATTCAAGCGTTTTAAGACTTTAAAAGACAAAAATACAGTCATTTTGACTAAATTTTTTTTCAGACCTTTGGTGACCAAATGCAGTTATTTTCACTAAAAAGGCTTTTTAAACAATTGGAGACACAAATACAGTCATTTTACCCAAAAAGTTTTTTCAGGCCATTGGAGTCAAACTGCAGTTATCTTCCCTAAAACCGGCTTTTTAAGACTCTAAAAGCCAAAAATACAGTCATTTTGACTAAAAAATGATTTCCGACCTTTGGTGACCAAATGCAGTTCTTTTGACTAAAAAAGGCTTTTTAGACACTTGGAGACCAAAATACAGTCATTTTACCCAAAAAGTTTTTTCAGGCCATTGGAGACAAACTGCAGTTATCTTGCCTAAAACCGTCTTTATAAGACTCTAAAAAACAAAATTCAGTCATTTTGACTAAAAAATGTTTTCAGACCTTTGGTGAACAAAATGCAGTTCTTTTGACTAAAAAAGGATTTTTAGACACTTGAAGACCAAAATACAGTCATTGTGACCCACATAGTTTTGTAGGCCATTGGAGACCAAATGCAGTTATCTTGTCTAAAACCGGCTTTTTAAGACTCTAAAAGACAAAAATACAGTCATTTTGACTAAAAAAGGTTTTCAGACCTTTGGTGACCAAATGCAGTTCTTTTGACTAAAAAAGGCTTTATAGACACTTGAAGACCAAAATACAGTCATTGTGACCCACATAGTTTTGTAGGCCATTGGAGACCAAATGCAGTTATCTTGTCTAAAACCGGCTTTATAAGAATCTAAAAGACAAAAATATTCATTTTGACTAAATTTTTTTCAGACCTTTGGTGACCAAATGCAGTTATTTTGACTAAAAAGGCTTTTTAAACAATTGGAGACCAAAATACCGTCATTTTGACCCCAAATATTTTTTCAGGCCATTGGAGACCAAATGCAGTTATCTTGTCTAAAACCGGATTTTTAAGACTCTAAAAGCCAAAAATACAGTCATTTTGACTAAAAAATGATTTCCGACCTTTGGTGACCAAATGCAGTTCTTTTGACTAAAAAAAGGCTTTTTAGACACTTGAAGACCAAAATACAGTCATTGTGACCCACAGTTTTTCAGGCCATTGAAGACAAAATGCAGTTATCTTGTCTAAACCGACTTTTTTAAGAATCTAAAAGACAAAAATAGTCATTTTGACTGAATTTTTTTTCAGACCTTTGGTGACCAAATGCAGTTATTTTGACTAAAAAAGGCTTTTTAGACAATTGGAGACCAAAATACAGTCATTTTGACCAAAAACATTTTTTCAGGCCATTAGTTACCAAATGCAGTTATCGTCTAAAACCGGCTTTTTAAGACTGTAAAAGACAAAAATACAGTTATTTTGACTAAATTTTTTTCCAGACCTTTGGTGACAAATGCAGTTATTTTGACTAAAAAAGGCTTTTTAGACAATTGGAGACCAAAATACAGTCATTTTGACCAAAAAATTTTTTTCAGGCCATTGGAGACCAAATGCAGTTATCTTGTCTAAAACCGGCTTTTTAAGACTAAAAGACAAAAATACAGTCATTTTGACTTAAAAAATTTTTTTCAGACCTTTGGTGACCAAATGCAGTTATTTTGACTAAAAAATATAGAGACCAAAATACAGTCATTTTGACCCAAAACATTTTTTCAGGCCATTGGAGACAAAATGCAGATTTCTTGTCTAAAACCGGCTTTTTAAGACTGTAAAAGACAAAAATACAGTCATTTAGACAAAAAACAATTTTCAGACCTTTGGTGACCAAATGCAGCTATTTTGACTATAAAAGGCTTTTTTCATACTTGGAGACCAAAACAGAGTCATTTTGACTAAAAAATAAAATTTCAGGCCATTGGAGAGCAAATGCAGTTATCGTGTCTAATACAAGCGTTTTAAGACTTTAAAAGACAAAAATACAGTCATTTTGACTAAAAGTTTTTTCACACCTTTGGTGATCAAATAAAGTTATTTTGACTAAAAAAGGCTTTTTAGACACTTGGAGACCAAAATAGAGTCATTTTGACCAAAAATATTTTTTCAGGCCATTGGTTACTAAATGCAGTTATCGTCTAAAACCGGCTTTTTAAGACTGTAAAAGACAAAAATACAGTTATTTTGACTAAATTTTTTTCCAGACCTTTGGTGACCAAATGCAGTTATTTTGACTAAAAAAGGCTTTTTAGACAATTGGAGACCAAAATACAGTCATTTTACCCAAAAAGTTTTTTCAGGCCATTGGAGACAAACTGCAGTTATCTTGCCTAAAACCGTCTTTATAAGACTCTAAAAAAACAAAATTCAATCATTTTGACTAAAAAATGTTTTCAGACCTTTGGTGAACAAAATGCAGTTCTTTTGACTAAAAAAGGATTTTTAGACACTTGAAGACCAAAATACAGTCATTGTGACCCACATAGTTTTGTAGGCCATTGGAGACCAAATGCAGTTATCTTGTCTAAAACCGGCTTTTTAAGACTCTAAAAGACAAAAATACAGTCATTTTGACTAAAAAATGTTTTCAGACCTTTGGTGACCAAATGCAGTTCTTTTGACTAAAAAAGGCTTTTAAGACACTTGAAGACCAAAATACAGTCATTGTGACCCACATAGTTTTGTAGGCCATTGGAGACCACATGCAGTTATCTTGTCTAAAACCGGCTTTTTAAGACTAAAAGACAAAAATACAGTCATTTTGACTTAAAAAATTTTTTTCAGACCTTTGGTGACCAAATGCAGTTCTTTTGACTAAAAAAAAGGCTTTTTAGACACTTGAAGACCAAAATACAGTCATTGTGACCCACAGTTTTTCAGGCCATTGAAGACAAAATGCAGTTATCTTGTCTAAACCGACTTTTTTAAGAATCTAAAAGACAAAAACAGTCATTTTGACTAAAAAAAATTTCAGACCTTTGGTGACCAAATGCAGTTATTTTGACTAAAAAAGGCTTTTTAGACAATTGGAGACCAAAATACTGAAAAAATATTTTCAGGCCATTAGAGACCAAATGCAGTTATCTTGTCTAAAACCGGCTTTTTAAGACTAAAAGACAAAAATACAGTAATTTTGATTTCAAAAATTTTTTTCAGACCTTTGGTGACCAAATGCAGTAGTTTTGATTAAAAAATATAGAGAGACCAAAATACAGTCATTTTGACCCAAAACATTTTTTTGAGGTCATTGGAGACAAAATGCAGATTTCTTGTCTAAAACCGGCTTTTTAAGACTGTAAAAGACAAAAATACAGTCATTTAGACAAAAAAACAATTTTCAGACCTTTGGTGACCAAATGCAGCTATTTTGACTAAAAACGGCTTTTTTCATACTTGGAGACTAAAACAGGCCATTGGAGACCAAATGCAGTTATCTTGTCTAAAACCGGCTTTTTAAGACTAAAAGACAAAAATACAGTCATTTTGACTTAAAAAACAATTTTCAGACCTTTGGTGACCAAATGCAGCTATTTTGCCAAAAAACGGCTTTTTTGATACTTGGAGACTAAAACAGAGTCATTTTGACCAAAAAATAAAATTTCAGGCCATTGGAGAGCAAATGCAGATATCGTGTCTAATTCAAGCGTTTTAAGACTTTAAAAGACAAAAATACAGTCATTTTGACTAAAAGTTTTTTCACACCTTTGGTGATCAAATAAAGTTATTTTGACTAAAAAAAGGCTTTTTAGACACTTGGAGACCAAAATAGAGTCATTTTGACCAAAAACATTTTTTCAGGCCATTAGTTACCAAATGCAGTTGTCTAAAACCGGCTTTTTAAGACTGTAAAAGACAAAAATACAGTTATTTTGACTAAATTTTTTTCCAGACCTTTGGTGACCAAATGCAGTTATTTTGACTAAAAAAGGCTTTTTAGACAATTGGAGACCAAAATACAGTCATTTTGACCAAAAATTTTTTTTCAGGCCATTGGAGATCAAATGCAGTTATCTTGTCTAAAACCGACTTTTTAAGACTAAAAGACAAAAAAACATTAATTTTGACTTAAAATTTTTTTTCAGACCTTTGGTGACCAAATGCAGTTATTTTGACTAAAAAATATAGAGAGACCAAAATACAGTCATTTTGACCCAAAACATTTTTTCAGGCCATTGGAGACAAAATGCAGATTTCTTGTCTAAAACCGGCTTTTTAAGACTGTAAAAGACAAAAATACAGTCATTTAGACAAAAAAACAATTTTCAGACCTTTGGTGACCAAATGCAGCTATTTTGACTATAAAAGGCTTTTTTCATACTTGGAGACCAAAACAGAGTCATTTTGACCAAAAAATAAAATTTCAGGCCATTGGAGAGCAAATGCAGTTATCGTGTCTAATACAAGCGTTTTAAGACTTTAAAAGACAAAAATACAGTTATTTTGACTAAATTTTTTTCCAGACCTTTGGTGACCAAATGCAGTTATTTTGACTAAAAAAGGCTTTTTAGACAATTGGAGACCAAAATACAGTCATTTTGACCCCAAATTTTTTTTCAGGCCATTGGAGACCAAATGCAGTTATCTTGTCTAAAACCGGCTTTTTAAGACTAAAAGACAAAAATACAGTCATTTTGACTTAAAAAAATTTTCAGACCTTTGGTGACCAAATGCAGTTATTTTGACTAAAAAAGGCTTTTTAGACACTTGAAGAACAAAATACAGTCATTTTGACCCAAATAGTTTTTTCAGGCCATTGAAGACAAAATGCAGTTATTTTGTCTAAACCGGCTTTATAAGAATCTAAAAGACAAAAATATTCATTTTGACTAAATTTTTTTTCAGACCTTTGGTGACCAAATGCAGTTATTTTCACTAAAAAGGCTTTTTAAACAATTAGAGACACAAATACAGTCATTTTACCCAAAAAGTTTTTTCAGGCCATTGGAGTCAAACTGCAGTTATCTTCCCTAAAACCGGCTTTTTAAGACTCTAAAAGCCAAAAATACAGTCATTTTGACTAAAAAATGATTTCCGACCTTTGGTGACCAAATGCAGTTCTTTTGACTAAAAAAGAATTTTTAGACACTTGGAGACCAAAATACAGTCATTTTACCCAAAAAGTTTTTTCAGGCCATTGGAGACAAACTGCAGTTATCTTGCCTAAAACCGTCTTTATAAGACTCTAAAAAACAAAATTCAGTCATTTTGACTAAAAAATGTTTTCAGACCTTTGGTGAACAAAATGCAGTTCTTTTGACTAAAAAAGGATTTTTAGACACTTGAAGACCAAAATACAGTCATTGTGACCCACATAGTTTTGTAGGCCATTGGAGACCAAATGCAGTTATCTTGTCTAAAACCGGCTTTTTAAGACTCTAAAAGACAAAAATACAGTCATTTTGACTAAAAAAGGTTTTCAGACCTTTGGTGACCAAATGCAGTTCTTTTGACTAAAAAAGGCTTTATAGACACTTGAAGACCAAAATACAGTCATTGTGACCCACATAGTTTTGTAGGCCATTGGAGACCAAATGCAGTTATCTTGTCTAAAACCGGCTTTATAAGAATCTAAAAGACAAAAATATTCATTTTGACTAAATTTTTTTCAGACCTTTGGTGACCAAATGCAGTTATTTTGACTAAAAAGGCTTTTTAAACAATTGGAGACCAAAATACCGTCATTTTGACCCCAAATATTTTTTCAGGCCATTGGAGACCAAATGCAGTTATCTTGTCTAAAACCGGAATTTTAAGACTCTAAAAGCCAAAAATACAGTCATTTTGACAAAAAAATGATTTCCGACCTTTGGTGACCAAATGCAGTTCTTTTGACTAAAAAAAGGCTTTTTAGACACTTGAAGACCAAAATACAGTCATTGTGACCCACAGTTTTTCAGGCCATTGAAGACAAAATGCAGTTATCTTGTCTAAACCGACTTTTTTAAGAATCTAAAAGACAAAAATAGTCATTTTGACTGAATTTTTTTCAGACCTTTGGTGACCAAATGCAGTTATTTTGACTAAAAAAGGCTTTTTAGACAATTGGAGACCAAAATACAGTCATTTTGACCAAAAACATTTTTTCAGGCCATTAGTTACCAAATGCAGTTATCGTCTAAAACCGGCTTTTTAAGACTGTAAAAGACAAAAATACAGTTATTTTGACTAAATTTTTTTCCAGACCTTTGGTGACAAATGCAGTTATTTTGACTAAAAAAGGCTTTTTAGACAATTGGAGACCAAAATACAGTCATTTTGACCAAAAAATTTTTTTCAGGCCATTGGAGACCAAATGCAGTTATCTTGTCTAAAACCGGCTTTTTAAGACTAAAAGACAAAAATACAGTCATTTTGACTTAAAAATTTTTTTTCAGACCTTTGGTGACCAAATGCAGTTATTTTGACTAAAAAATATAGAGACCAAAATACAGTCATTTTGACCCAAAACATTTTTTCAGGCCATTGGAGACAAAATGCAGATTTCTTGTCTAAAACCGGCTTTTTAAGACTGTAAAAGACAAAAATACAGTCATTTAGACAAAAAACAATTTTCAGACCTTTGGTGACCAAATGCAGCTATTTTGACTATAAAAGGCTTTTTTCATACTTGGAGACCAAAACAGAGTCATTTTGACTAAAAAATAAAATTTCAGGCCATTGGAGAGCAAATGCAGTTATCGTGTCTAATACAAGCGTTTTAAGACTTTAAAAGACAAAAATACAGTCATTTTGACTAAAAGTTTTTTCACACCTTTGTTGATCAAATAAAGTTATTTTGACTAAAAAAGGCTTTTTAGACACTTGGAGACCAAAATAGAGTCATTTTGACCAAAAACATTTTTTCAGGCCATTGGTTACTAAATGCAGTTATCGTCTAAAACCGGCTTTTTAAGACTGTAAAAGACAAAAATACAGTTATTTTGACTAAATTTTTTTCCAGACCTTTGGTGACCAAATGCAGTTATTTTGACTAAAAAAGGCTTTTTAGACAATTGGAGACCAAAATACAGTCATTTTACCCAAAAAGTTTTTTCAGGCCATTGGAGACAAACTGCAGTTATCTTGCCTAAAACCGTCTTTATAAGACTCTAAAAAAACAAAATTCAGTCATTTTGACTAAAAAATGTTTTCAGACCTTTGGTGAACAAAATGCAGTTCTTTTGACCAAAAAAGGATTTTTAGACACTTGAAGACCAAAATACAGTCATTGTGACCCACATAGTTTTGTAGGCCATTGGAGACCAAATGCAGTTATCTTGTCTAAAACCGGCTTTTTAAGACTCTAAAAGACAAAAATACAGTCATTTTGACTAAAAAATGTTTTCAGACCTTTGGTGACCAAATGCAGTTCTTTTGACTAAAAAAGGCTTTTAAGACACTTGAAGACCAAAATACAGTCATTGTGACCCACATCGTTTTGTAGGCCATTGGAGACCACATGCAGTTATCTTGTCTAAAACCGGCTTTTTAAGACTAAAAGACAAAAATACAGTCATTTTGACTTAAAAAAAATTTTCAGACCTTTGGTGACCAAATGCAGTTCTTTTGACTAAAAAAAAGGCTTTTTAGACACTTGAAGACCAAAATACAGTCATTGTGACCCACAGTTTTTCAGGCCATTGAAGACAAAATGCAGTTATCTTGTCTAAACTGACTTTTTTAAGAATCTAAAAGACAAAAATAGTCATTTTGACTAAAAAAATTTTCAGACCTTTGGTGACCAAATGCAGTTATTTTGACTAAAAATGGCTTTTTAGACAATTGGAGACCAAAATACTGAAAAAATATTTTCAGGCCATTAGAGACCAAATGCAGTTATCTTGTCTAAAACCGGCTTTTTAAGACTAAAAGACAAAAATACAGTAATTTTGATTTCAAAAATTTTTTTCAGACCTTTGGTGACCAAATGCAGTAGTTTTGATTAAAAAATATAGAGAGACCAAAATACAGTCATTTTGACCCAAAACATTTTTTTGAGGCCATTGGAGACAAAATGCAGATTTCTTGTCTAAAACCGGCTTTTTAAGACTGTAAAAGACAAAAATACAGTCATTTAGACAAAAAAACAATTTTCAGACCTTTGGTGACCAAATGCAGCTATTTTGACTAAAAACGGCTTTTTTGATACTTGGAGACTAAAACAGGCCATTGGAGACCAAATGCAGTTATCTTGTCTAAAACCCTCTTTTTAAGACTAAAAGACAAAAATACAGTCATTTTGACTTAAAAAACAATTTTCAGACCTTTGGTGACCAAATGCAGCTATTTTGCCAAAAAACGGCCTTTTTGATACTTGGAGACTAAAACAGTCATTTTGACCAAAAAATAAAATTTCAGGCCATTGGAGAGCAAATGCAGATATCGTGTCTAATTCAAGCGTTTTAAGACTTTAAAAGACAAAAATACAGTCATTTTGACTAAAAGTTTTTTCACACCTTTGGTGATCAAATAAAGTTATTTTGACTAAAAAAAAGGCTTTTTAGACACTTGGAGACCAAAATAGAGTCATTTTGACCAAAAACATTTTTTCAGGCCATTAGTTACCAAATGCAGTTATCGTCTAAAACCGGCTTTTTAAGACTGTAAAAGACAAAAATACAGTTATTTTGACTAAATTTTTTTCCAGACCTTTGGTGACCAAATGCAGTTATTTTGACTAAAAAAGGCTTTTTAGACAATTGGAGACCAAAATACAGTCATTTTGACCAAAAAATTTTTTTCAGGCCATTGGAGATCAAATGCAGTTATCTTGTCTAAAACCGACTTTTTAAGACTAAAAGACAAAAAAACATTAATTTTGACTTAAAATTTTTTTTTCAGACCTTTGGTGACCAAATGCAGTTATTTTGACTAAAAAATATAGAGAGACCAAAATACAGTCATTTTGACCCAAAACATTTTTTCAGGCCATTGGAGACAAAATGCAGATTTCTAGTCTAAAACCGGCTTTTTAAGACTGTAAAAGACAAAAATACAGTCATTTAGACAAAAAAACAATTTTCAGACCTTTGGTGACCAAATGCAGCTATTTTGACTATAAAAGGCTTTTTTCATACTTGGAGACCAAAACAGAGTCATTTTGACCAAAAAATAAAATTTCAGGCCATTGGAGAGCAAATGCAGTTATCGTGTCTAATACAAGCGTTTTAAGACTTTAAAAGACAAAAATACAGTTATTTTGACTAAATTTTTTTCCAGACCTTTGGTGACCAAATGCAGTTATTTTGACTAAAAAAGGCTTTTTAGACAATTGGAGACCAAAATACAGTCATTTTGACCCCAAAATTTTTTTCAGGCCATTGGAGACCAAATGCAGTTATCTTGTCTAAAACCGGCTTTAAAAAGCTTTAAAAAGACAAAAATACAGTCATTTTGACTTAAAAAAATTTCAGACCTTTGGTGACCAAATGCAGTTATTTTGACTAAAAAAGGCTTTTTAGACACTTGAAGAACAAAATACAGTCATTTTGACCCAAATAGTTTTTTCAGGCCATTGAAGACAAAATGCAGTTATTTTGTCTAAACCGGCTTTATAAGAATCTAAAAGACAAAAATATTAATTTTGACTAAATTTTTTTTCAGACCTTTGGTGACCAAATGCAGTTATTTTCACTAAAAAGGCTTTTTAAACAATTGGAGACACAAATACAGTCATTTTACCCAAAAAGTTTTTTCAGGCCATTGGAGTCAAACTGCAGTTATCTTCCCTAAAACCGGCTTTTTAAGACTCTAAAAGCCAAAAATACAGTCATTTTGACTAAAAAATGATTTCCGACCTTTGGTGACCAAATGCAGTTCTTTTGACTAAAAAAGGCTTTTTAGACACTTGGAGACCAAAATACAGTCATTTTACCCAAAAAGTTTTTTCAGGCCATTGGAGACAAACTGCAGTTATCTTGCCTAAAACCGTCTTTATAAGACTCTAAAAAACAAAATTCAGTCATTTTGACTAAAAAATGTTTTCAGACCTTTGGTGAACAAAATGCAGTTCTTTTGACTAAAAAAGGATTTTTAGACACTTGAAGACCAAAATACAGTCATTGTGACCCACATAGTTTTGTAGGCCATTGGAGACCAAATGCAGTTATCTTGTCTAAAACCGGCTTTATAAGAATCTAAAAGACAAAAATATTCATTTTGACTAAATTTTTTTCAGACCTTTGGTGACCAAATGCAGTTATTTTGACTAAAAAGGCTTTTTAAACAATTGGAGACCAAAATACCGTCATTTTGACCCCAAATATTTTTTCAGGCCATTGGAGACCAAATGCAGTTATCTTGTCTAAAACCGGATTTTTAAGACTCTAAAAGCCAAAAATACAGTCATTTTGACTAAAAAATGATTTCCGACCTTTGGTGACCAAATGCAGTTCTTTTGACTAAAAAAAGGCTTTTTAGACACTTGAAGACCAAAATACAGTCATTGTGACCCACAGTTTTTCAGGCCATTGAAGACAAAATGCAGTTATCTTGTCTAAACCGACTTTTTTAAGAATCTAAAAGACAAAAATAGTCATTTTGACTGAATTTTTTTTCAGACCTTTGGTGACCAAATGCAGTTATTTTGACTAAAAAAGGCTTTTTAGACAATTGGAGACCAAAATACAGTCATTTTGACCAAAAACATTTTTTCAGGCCATTAGTTACCAAATGCAGTTATCGTCTAAAACCGGCTTTTTAAGACTGTAAAAGACAAAAATACAGTTATTTTGACTAAATTTTTTCCAGACCTTTGGTGACAAATGCAGTTATTTTGACTAAAAAAGGCTTTTTAGACAATTGGAGACCAAAATACAGTCATTGTGACCCACAGTTTTTCAGGCCATTGAAGACAAAATGCAGTTATCTTGTCTAAACCGACTTTTTTAAGAATCTAAAAGACAAAAATAGTCATTTTGACTGAATTTTTTTTCAGACCTTTGGTGACCAAATGCAGTTATTTTGACTAAAAAAGGCTTTTTAGACAATTGGAGACCAAAATACAGTCATTTTGACCAAAAACATTTTTTCAGGCCATTAGTTACCAAATGCAGTTATCGTCTAAAACCGGCTTTTTAAGACTGTAAAAGACAAAAATACAGTTATTTTGACTAAATTTTTTTCCAGACCTTTGGTGACAAATGCAGTTATTTTGACTAAAAAAGGCTTTTTAGACAATTGGAGACCAAAATACAGTCATTTTGACCAAAAATTTTTTTTCAGGCCATTGGAGACCAAATGCAGTTATCTTGTCTAAAACCGGCTTTTTAAGACTAAAAGACAAAAATACAGTCATTTTGACTTAAATATAGAGACCAAAATACAGTCATTTTGACCCAAAACATTTTTTTAGGCCATTGGAGACAAAATGCAGATTTCTTGTCTAAAACCGGCTTTTTAAGACTGTAAAAGACAAAAATACAGTCATTTAGACAAAAAACAATTTTCAGACCTTTGGTGACCAAATGCAGCTATTTTGACTATAAAAGGCTTTTTTCATACTTGGAGACCAAAACAGAGTCATTTTGACTAAAAAATAAAATTTCAGGCCATTGGAGAGCAAATGCAGTTATCGTGTCTAATACAAGCGTTTTAAGACTTTAAAAGACAAAAATACAGTCATTTTGACTAAAAGTTTTTTCACACCTTTGGTGATCAAATAAAGTTATTTTGACTAAAAAAGGCTTTTTAGACACTTGGAGACCAAAATAGAGTCATTTTGACCAAAAATATTTTTTCAGGCCATTGGTTACTAAATGCAGTTATCGTCTAAAACCGGCTTTTTAAGACTGTAAAAGACAAAAATACAGTTATTTTGACTAAATTTTTTTCCAGACCTTTGGTGACCAAATGCAGTTATTTTGACTAAAAAAGGCTTTTTAGACAATTGGAGACCAAAATACAGTCATTTTACCCAAAAAGTTTTTTCAGGCCATTGGAGACAAACTGCAGTTATCTTGCCTAAAACCGTCTTTATAAGACTCTAAAAAAACAAAATTCAGTCATTTTGACTAAAAAATGTTTTCAGACCTTTGGTGAACAAAATGCAGTTCTTTTGACTAAAAAAGGATTTTTAGACACTTGAAGACCAAAATACAGTCATTGTGACCCACATAGTTTTGTAGGCCATTGGAGACCAAATGCAGTTATCTTGTCTAAAACCGGCTTTTTAAGACTCTAAAAGACAAAAATACAGTCATTTTGACTAAAAAATGTTTTCAGACCTTTGGTGACCAAATGCAGTTCTTTTGACTAAAAAAGGCTTTTAAGACACTTGAAGACCAAAATACAGTCATTGTGACCCACATAGTTTTGTAGGCCATTGGAGACCACATGCAGTTATCTTGTCTAAAACCGGCTTTTTAAGACTAAAAGACAAAAATACAGTCATTTTGACTTAAAAAAATTTTTCAGACCTTTGGTGACCAAATGCAGTTCTTTTGACTAAAAAAAAAGGCTTTTTAGACACTTGAAGACCAAAATACAGTCATTGTGACCCACAGTTTTTCAGGCCATTGAAGACAAAATGCAGTTATCTTGTCTAAACCGACTTTTTTAAGAATCTAAAAGACAAAAATAGTCATTTTGACTAAAAAAATTTTCAGACCTTTGGTGACCAAATGCAGTTATTTTGACTAAAAAAGGCTTTTTAGACAATTGGAGACCAAAATACTGAAAAAATATTTTCAGGCCATTAGAGACCAAATGCAGTTATCTTGTCTAAAACCGGCTTTTTAAGACTAAAAGACAAAAATACAGTAATTTTGATTTCAAAATTTTTTTTCAGACCTTTGGTGACCAAATGCAGTAGTTTTGATTAAAAAATATAGAGAGACCAAAATACAGTCATTTTGACCCAAAACATTTTTTTGAGGCCATTGGAGACAAAATGCAGATTTCTTGTCTAAAACCGGCTTTTTAAGACTGTAAAAGACAAAAATACAGTCATTTAGACAAAAAAACAATTTTCAGACCTTTGGTGACCAAATGCAGCTATTTTGACTAAAAACGGCTTTTTTGATACTTGGAGACTAAAACAGGCCATTGGAGACCAAATGCAGTTATCTTGTCTAAAACCGGCTTTTTAAGACTAAAAGACAAAAATACAGTCATTTTGACTTAAAAAACAATTTTCAGACCTTTGGTGACCAAATGCAGCTATTTTGCCAAAAAACGGCTTTTTTTATACTTGGAGACTAAAACAGAGTCATTTTGACCAAAAAATAAAATTTCAGGCCATTGGAGAGCAAATGCAGATATCGTGTCTAATTCAAGCGTTTTAAGACTTTAAAAGACAAAAATACAGTCATTTTGACTAAAAGTTTTTTCACACCTTTGGTGATCAAATAAAGTTATTTTGACTAAAAAAAGGCTTTTTAGACACTTGGAGACCAAAATAGAGTCATTTTGACCAAAAACATTTTTTCAGGCCATTAGTTACCAAATGCAGTTATCGTCTAAAACCGGCTTTTTAAGACTGTAAAAGACAAAAATACAGTTATTTTGACTAAATTTTTTTTCCAGACCTTTGGTGACCAAATGCAGTTATTTTGACTAAAAAAGGCTTTTTAGACAATTGGAGACCAAAATACAGTCATTTTGACCAAAAATTTTTTTTCAGGCCATTGGAGATCAAATGCAGTTATCTTGTCTAAAACCGACTTTTTAAGACTAAAAGACAAAAAAACATTAATTTTGACTTAAATTTTTTTTTCAGACCTTTGGTGACCAAATGCAGTTATTTTGACTAAAAAATATAGAGAGACCAAAATACAGTCATTTTGACCCAAAACATTTTTTCAGGCCATTGGAGACAAAATGCAGATTTCTTGTCTAAAACCGGCTTTTTAAGACTGTAAAAGACAAAAATACAGTCATTTAGACAAAAAAACAATTTTCAGACCTTTGGTGACCAAATGCAGCTATTTTGACTATAAAAGGCTTTTTTCATACTTGGAGACCAAAACAGAGTCATTTTGACCAAAAAATAAAATTTCAGGCCATTGGAGAGCAAATGCAGTTATCGTGTCTAATACAAGCGTTTTAAGACTTTAAAAGACAAAAATACAGTTATTTTGACTAAATTTTTTTCCAGACCTTTGGTGACCAAATGCAGTTATTTTGACTAAAAAAGGCTTTTTAGACAATTGGAGACCAAAATACAGTCATTTTGACCCCAAAATTTTTTTCAGGCCATTGGAGACCAAATGCAGTTATCTTGTCTAAAACCGGCTTTTTAAGACTAAAAGACAAAAATACAGTCATTTTGACTTAAAAAAAATTTCAGACCTTTGGTGACCAAATGCAGTTATTTTGACTAAAAAAGGCTTTTTAGACACTTGAAGAACAAAATACAGTCATTTTGACCCAAATAGTTTTTTCAGGCCATTGAAGACAAAATGCAGTTATTTTGTCTAAACCGGCTTTATAAGAATCTAAAAGACAAAAATATTCATTTTGACTAAATTTTTTTCAGACCTTTGGTGACCAAATGCAGTTATTTTGACTAAAAAGGCTTTTTAAACAATTGGAGACCAAAATACCGTCATTTTGACCCCAAATATTTTTTCAGGCCATTGGAGACCAAATGCAGTTATCTTGTCTAAAACCGGATTTTTAAGACTCTAAAAGCCAAAAATACAGTCATTTTGACTAAAAAATGATTTCCGACCTTTGGTGACCAAATGCAGTTCTTTTGACTAAAAAAAGGCTTTTTAGACACTTGAAGACCAAAATACAGTCATTGTGACCCACAGTTTTTCAGGCCATTGAAGACAAAATGCAGTTATCTTGTCTAAACCGACTTTTTTAAGAATCTAAAAGACAAAAATAGTCATTTTGACTGAATTTTTTTTCAGACCTTTGGTGACCAAATGCAGTTATTTTGACTAAAAAAGGCTTTTTAGACAATTGGAGACCAAAATACAGTCATTTTGACCAAAAACATTTTTTCAGGCCATTAGTTACCAAATGCAGTTATCGTCTAAAACCGGCTTTTTAAGACTGTAAAAGACAAAAATACAGTTATTTTGACTAAATTTTTTCCAGACCTTTGGTGACAAATGCAGTTATTTTGACTAAAAAAGGCTTTTTAGACAATTGGAGACCAAAATACAGTCATTGTGACCCACAGTTTTTCAGGCCATTGAAGACAAAATGCAGTTATCTTGTCTAAACCGACTTTTTTAAGAATCTAAAAGACAAAAATAGTCATTTTGACTGAATTTTTTTTCAGACCTTTGGTGACCAAATGCAGTTATTTTGACTAAAAAAGGCTTTTTAGACAATTGGAGACCAAAATACAGTCATTTTGACCAAAAACATTTTTTCAGGCCATTAGTTACCAAATGCAGTTATCGTCTAAAACCGGCTTTTTAAGACTGTAAAAGACAAAAATACAGTTATTTTGACTAAATTTTTTTCCAGACCTTTGGTGACAAATGCAGTTATTTTGACTAAAAAAGGCTTTTTAGACAATTGGAGACCAAAATACAGTCATTTTGACCAAAATTTTTTTTTCAGGCCATTGGAGACCAAATGCAGTTATCTTGTCTAAAACCGGCTTTTTAAGACTAAAAGACAAAAATACAGTCATTTTGACTTAAATATAGAGACCAAAATACAGTCATTTTGACCCAAAACATTTTTTTAGGCCATTGGAGACAAAATGCAGATTTCTTGTCTAAAACCGGCTTTTTAAGACTGTAAAAGACAAAAATACAGTCATTTAGACAAAAAACAATTTTCAGACCTTTGGTGACCAAATGCAGCTATTTTGACTATAAAAGGCTTTTTTCATACTTGGAGACCAAAACAGAGTCATTTTGACTAAAAAATAAAATTTCAGGCCATTGGAGAGCAAATGCAGTTATCGTGTCTAATACAAGCGTTTTAAGACTTTAAAAGACAAAAATACAGTCATTTTGACTAAAAGTTTTTTCACACCTTTGGTGATCAAATAAAGTTATTTTGACTAAAAAAGGCTTTTTAGACACTTGGAGACCAAAATAGAGTCATTTTGACCAAAAATATTTTTTCAGGCCATTGGTTACTAAATGCAGTTATCGTCTAAAACCGGCTTTTTAAGACTGTAAAAGACAAAAATACAGTTATTTTGACTAAATTTTTTTCCAGACCTTTGGTGACCAAATGCAGTTATTTTGACTAAAAAAGGCTTTTTAGACAATTGGAGACCAAAATACAGTCATTTTACCCAAAAAGTTTTTTCAGGCCATTGGAGACAAACTGCAGTTATCTTGCCTAAAACCGTCTTTATAAGACTCTAAAAAAACAAAATTCAGTCATTTTGACTAAAAAATGTTTTCAGACCTTTGGTGAACAAAATGCAGTTCTTTTGACTAAAAAAGGATTTTTAGACACTTGAAGACCAAAATACAGTCATTGTGACCCACATAGTTTTGTAGGCCATTGGAGACCAAATGCAGTTATCTTGTCTAAAACCGGCTTTTTAAGACTCTAAAAGACAAAAATACAGTCATTTTGACTAAAAAATGTTTTCAGACCTTTGGTGACCAAATGCAGTTCTTTTGACTAAAAAAGGCTTTTAAGACACTTGAAGACCAAAATACAGTCATTGTGACCCACATAGTTTTGTAGGCCATTGGAGACCACATGCAGTTATCTTGTCTAAAACCGGCTTTTTAAGACTAAAAGACAAAAATACAGTCATTTTGACTTAAAAAAATTTTTCAGACCTTTGGTGACCAAATGCAGTTCTTTTGACTAAAAAAAAGGCTTTTTAGACACTTGAAGACCAAAATACAGTCATTGTGACCCACAGTTTTTCAGGCCATTGAAGACAAAATGCAGTTATCTTGTCTAAACCGACTTTTTTAAGAATCTAAAAGACAAAAATAGTCATTTTGACTAAAAAAATTTTCAGACCTTTGGTGACCAAATGCAGTTATTTTGACTAAAAAAGGCTTTTTAGACAATTGGAGACCAAAATACTGAAAAAATATTTTCAGGCCATTAGAGACCAAATGCAGTTATCTTGTCTAAAACCGGCTTTTTAAGACTAAAAGACAAAAATACAGTAATTTTGATTTCAAAATTTTTTTTCAGACCTTTGGTGACCAAATGCAGTAGTTTTGATTAAAAAATATAGAGAGACCAAAATACAGTCATTTTGACCCAAAACATTTTTTTGAGGCCATTGGAGACAAAATGCAGATTTCTTGTCTAAAACCGGCTTTTTAAGACTGTAAAAGACAAAAATACAGTCATTTAGACAAAAAAACAATTTTCAGACCTTTGGTGACCAAATGCAGCTATTTTGACTAAAAACGGCTTTTTTGATACTTGGAGACTAAAACAGGCCATTGGAGACCAAATGCAGTTATCTTGTCTAAAACCGGCTTTTTAAGACTAAAAGACAAAAATACAGTCATTTTGACTTAAAAAACAATTTTCAGACCTTTGGTGACCAAATGCAGCTATTTTGCCAAAAAACGGCTTTTTTTATACTTGGAGACTAAAACAGAGTCATTTTGACCAAAAAATAAAATTTCAGGCCATTGGAGAGCAAATGCAGATATCGTGTCTAATTCAAGCGTTTTAAGACTTTAAAAGACAAAAATACAGTCATTTTGACTAAAAGTTTTTTCACACCTTTGGTGATCAAATAAAGTTATTTTGACTAAAAAAGGCTTTTTAGACACTTGGAGACCAAAATAGAGTCATTTTGACCAAAAACATTTTTTCAGGCCATTAGTTACCAAATGCAGTTATCGTCTAAAACCGGCTTTTTAAGACTGTAAAAGACAAAAATACAGTTATTTTGACTAAATTTTTTTTCCAGACCTTTGGTGACCAAATGCAGTTATTTTGACTAAAAAAGGCTTTTTAGACAATTGGAGACCAAAATACAGTCATTTTGACCAAAAATTTTTTTTCAGGCCATTGGAGATCAAATGCAGTTATCTTGTCTAAAACCGACTTTTTAAGACTAAAAGACAAAAAAACATTAATTTTGACTTAAATTTTTTTTTCAGACCTTTGGTGACCAAATGCAGTTATTTTGACTAAAAAATATAGAGAGACCAAAATACAGTCATTTTGACCCAAAACATTTTTTCAGGCCATTGGAGACAAAATGCAGATTTCTTGTCTAAAACCGGCTTTTTAAGACTGTAAAAGACAAAAATACAGTCATTTAGACAAAAAAACAATTTTCAGACCTTTGGTGACCAAATGCAGCTATTTTGACTATAAAAGGCTTTTTTCATACTTGGAGACCAAAACAGAGTCATTTTGACCAAAAAATAAAATTTCAGGCCATTGGAGAGCAAATGCAGTTATCGTGTCTAATACAAGCGTTTTAAGACTTTAAAAGACAAAAATACAGTTATTTTGACTAAATTTTTTTCCAGACCTTTGGTGACCAAATGCAGTTATTTTGACTAAAAAAGGCTTTTTAGACAATTGGAGACCAAAATACAGTCATTTTGACCCCAAAATCTTTTTCAGGCCATTGGAGACCAAATGCAGTTATCTTGTCTAAAACCGGCTTTTTAAGACTAAAAGACAAAAATACAGTCATTTTGACTTAAAAAAAATTTCAGACCTTTGGTGACCAAATGCAGTTATTTTGACTAAAAAAGGCTTTTTAGACACTTGAAGAACAAAATACAGTCATTTTGACCCAAATAGTTTTTTCAGGCCATTGAAGACAAAATGCAGTTATTTTGTCTAAACCGGCTTTATAAGAATCTAAAAGACAAAAATATTCATTTTGACTAAATTTTTTTTCAGACCTTTGGTGACCAAATGCAGTTATTTTCACTAAAAAGGCTTTTTAAACAATTGGAGACACAAATACAGTCATTTTACCCAAAAAGTTTTTTCAGGCCATTGGAGTCAAACTGCAAATATCTTCCCTAAAACCGGCTTTTTAAGACTCTAAAAGCCAAAAATACAGTCATTTTGACTAAAAAATGATTTCCGACCTTTGGTGACCAAATGCAGTTCTTTTGACTAAAAAAGAATTTTTAGACACTTGGAGACCAAAATACAGTCATTTTACCCAAAAAGTTTTTTCAGGCCATTGGAGACAAACTGCAGTTATCTTGCCTAAAACCGTCTTTATAAGACTCTAAAAAACAAAATTCAGTCATTTTGACTAAAAAATGTTTTCAGACCTTTGGTGAACAAAATGCAGTTCTTTTGACTAAAAAAGGATTTTTAGACACTTGAAGACCAAAATACAGTCATTGTGACCCACATAGTTTTGTAGGCCATTGGAGACCAAATGCAGTTATCTTGTCTAAAACCGGCTTTTTAAGACTCTAAAAGACAAAAATACAGTCATTTTGACTAAAAAAGGTTTTCAGACCTTTGGTGACCAAATGCAGTTCTTTTGACTAAAAAAGGCTTTATAGACACTTGAAGACCAAAATACAGTCATTGTGACCCACATAGTTTTGTAGGCCATTGGAGACCAAATGCAGTTATCTTGTCTAAAACCGGCTTTATAAGAATCTAAAAGACAAAAATATTCATTTTGACTAAATTTTTTTCAGACCTTTGGTGACCAAATGCAGTTATTTTGACTAAAAAGGCTTTTTAAACAATTGGAGACCAAAATACCGTCATTTTGACCCCAAATATTTTTTCAGGCCATTGGAGACCAAATGCAGTTATCTTGTCTAAAACCGGATTTTTAAGACTCTAAAAGCCAAAAATACAGTCATTTTGACTAAAAAATGATTTCCGACCTTTGGTGACCAAATGCAGTTCTTTTGACTAAAAAAAGGCTTTTTAGACACTTGAAGACCAAAATACAGTCATTGTGACCCACAGTTTTTCAGGCCATTGAAGACAAAATGCAGTTATCTTGTCTAAACCGACTTTTTTAAGAATCTAAAAGACAAAAATAGTCATTTTGACTGAATTTTTTTTCAGACCTTTGGTGACCAAATGCAGTTATTTTGACTAAAAAAGGCTTTTTAGACAATTGGAGACCAAAATACAGTCATTTTGACCAAAAACATTTTTTCAGGCCATTAGTTACCAAATGCAGTTATCGTCTAAAACCGGCTTTTTAAGACTGTAAAAGACAAAAATACAGTTATTTTGACTAAATTTTTTCCAGACCTTTGGTGACAAATGCAGTTATTTTGACTAAAAAAGGCTTTTTAGACAATTGGAGACCAAAATACAGTCATTGTGACCCACAGTTTTTCAGGCCATTGAAGACAAAATGCAGTTATCTTGTCTAAACCGACTTTTTTAAGAATCTAAAAGACAAAAATAGTCATTTTGACTGAATTTTTTTTCAGACCTTTGGTGACCAAATGCAGTTATTTTGACTAAAAAAGGCTTTTTAGACAATTGGAGACCAAAATACAGTCATTTTGACCAAAAATTTTTTTTCAGGCCATTGGAGACCAAATGCAGTTATCTTGTCTAAAACCGGCTTTTTAAGACTAAAAGACGAAAATACAGTCATTTTGACTTAAATATAGAGACCAAAATACAGTCATTTTGACCCAAAACATTTTTTCAGGCCATTGGAGACAAAATGCAGATTTCTTGTCTAAAACCGGCTTTTTAAGACTGTAAAAGACAAAAATACAGTCATTTAGACAAAAAACAATTTTCAGACCTTTGGTGACCAAATGCAGCTATTTTGACTATAAAAGGCTTTTTTCATACTTGGAGACCAAAACAGAGTCATTTTGACTAAAAAATAAAATTTCAGGCCATTGGAGAGCAAATGCAGTTATCGTGTCTAATACAAGCGTTTTAAGACTTTAAAAGACAAAAATACAGTCATTTTGACTAAAAGTTTTTTCACACCTTTGGTGATCAAATAAAGTTATTTTGACTAAAAAAGGCTTTTTAGACACTTGGAGACCAAAATAGAGTCATTTTGACCAAAAATATTTTTTCAGGCCATTGGTTACTAAATGCAGTTATCGTCTAAAACCGGCTTTTTAAGACTGTAAAAGACAAAAATACAGTTATTTTGACTAAATTTTTTTCCAGACCTTTGGTGACCAAATGCAGTTATTTTGACTAAAAAAGGCTTTTTAGACAATTGGAGACCAAAATACAGTCATTTTACCCAAAAAGTTTTTTCAGGCCATTGGAGACAAACTGCAGTTATCTTGCCTAAAACCGTCTTTATAAGACTCTAAAAAAACAAAATTCAGTCATTTTGACTAAAAAATGTTTTCAGACCTTTGGTGAACAAAATGCAGTTCTTTTGACTAAAAAAGGATTTTTAGACACTTGAAGACCAAAATACAGTCATTGTGACCCACATAGTTTTGTAGGCCATTGGAGACCAAATGCAGTTATCTTGTCTAAAACCGGATTTTTAAGACTCTAAAAGCCAAAAATACAGTCATTTTGACTAAAAAATGATTTCCGACCTTTGGTGACCAAATGCAGTTCTTTTGACTAAAAAAAGGCTTTTTAGACACTTGAAGACCAAAATACAGTCATTGTGACCCACAGTTTTTCAGGCCATTGAAGACAAAATGCAGTTATCTTGTCTAAACCGACTTTTTTAAGAATCTAAAAGACAAAAATAGTCATTTTGACTGAATTTTTTTTCAGACCTTTGGTGACCAAATGCAGTTATTTTGACTAAAAAAGGCTTTTTAGACAATTGGAGACCAAAATACAGTCATTTTGACCAAAAACATTTTTTCAGGCCATTAGTTACCAAATGCAGTTATCGTCTAAAACCGGCTTTTTAAGACTGTAAAAGACAAAAATACAGTTATTTTGACTAAATTTTTTCCAGACCTTTGGTGACAAATGCAGTTATTTTGACTAAAAAAGGCTTTTTAGACAATTGGAGACCAAAATACAGTCATTGTGACCCACAGTTTTTCAGGCCATTGAAGACAAAATGCAGTTATCTTGTCTAAACCGACTTTTTTAAGAATCTAAAAGACAAAAATAGTCATTTTGACTGAATTTTTTTTCAGACCTTTGGTGACCAAATGCAGTTATTTTGACTAAAAAAGGCTTTTTAGACAATTGGAGACCAAAATACAGTCATTTTGACCAAAAACATTTTTTCAGGCCATTAGTTACCAAATGCAGTTATCGTCTAAAACCGGCTTTTTAAGACTGTAAAAGACAAAAATACAGTTATTTTGACTAAATTTTTTTCCAGACCTTTGGTGACAAATGCAGTTATTTTGACTAAAAAAGGCTTTTTAGACAATTGGAGACCAAAATACAGTCATTTTGACCAAAAATTTTTTTTCAGGCCATTGGAGACCAAATGCAGTTATCTTGTCTAAAACCGACTTTTTAAGACTAAAAGACGAAAATACAGTCATTTTGACTTAAATATAGAGACCAAAATACAGTCATTTTGACCCAAAACATTTTTTCAGGCCATTGGAGACAAAATGCAGATTTCTTGTCTAAAACCGGCTTTTTAAGACTGTAAAAGACAAAAATACAGTCATTTAGACAAAAAACAATTTTCAGACCTTTGGTGACCAAATGCAGCTATTTTGACTATAAAAGGCTTTTTTCATACTTGGAGACCAAAACAGAGTCATTTTGACTAAAAAATAAAATTTCAGGCCATTGGAGAGCAAATGCAGTTATCGTGTCTAATACAAGCGTTTTAAGACTTTAAAAGACAAAAATACAGTCATTTTGACTAAAAGTTTTTTCACACCTTTGGTGATCAAATAAAGTTATTTTGACTAAAAAAGGCTTTTTAGACACTTGGAGACCAAAATAGAGTCATTTTGACCAAAAATATTTTTTCAGGCCATTGGTTACTAAATGCAGTTATCGTCTAAAACCGGCTTTTTAAGACTGTAAAAGACAAAAATACAGTTATTTTGACTAAATTTTTTTCCAGACCTTTGGTGACCAAATGCAGTTATTTTGACTAAAAAAGGCTTTTTAGACAATTGGAGACCAAAATACAGTCATTTTACCCAAAAAGTTTTTTCAGGCCATTGGAGACAAACTGCAGTTATCTTGCCTAAAACCGTCTTTATAAGACTCTAAAAAAACAAAATTCAGTCATTTTGACTAAAAAATGTTTTCAGACCTTTGGTGAACAAAATGCAGTTCTTTTGACTAAAAAAGGATTTTTAGACACTTGAAGACCAAAATACAGTCATTGTGACCCACATAGTTTTGTAGGCCATTGGAGACCAAATGCAGTTATCTTGTCTAAAACCGGCTTTTTAAGACTCTAAAAGACAAAAATACAGTCATTTTGACTAAAAAATGTTTTCAGACCTTTGGTGACCAAATGCAGTTCTTTTGACTAAAAAAGGCTTTTAAGACACTTGAAGACCAAAATACAGTCATTGTGACCCACATAGTTTTGTAGGCCATTGGAGACCACATGCAGTTATCTTGTCTAAAACCGGCTTTTTAAGACTAAAAGACAAAAATACAGTCATTTTGACTTAAAAAAAATTTTCAGACCTTTGGTGACCAAATGCAGTTCTTTTGACTAAAAAAAAGGCTTTTTAGACACTTGAAGACCAAAATACAGTCATTGTGACCCACAGTTTTTCAGGCCATTGAAGACAAAATGCAGTTATCTTGTCTAAACCGACTTTTTTAAGAATCTAAAAGACAAAAATAGTCATTTTGACTAAAAAAATTTTCAGACCTTTGGTGACCAAATGCAGTTATTTTGACTAAAAAAGGCTTTTTAGACAATTGGAGACCAAAATACTGAAAGAATATTTTCAGGCCATTAGAGACCAAATGCAGTTATCTTGTCTAAAACCGGCTTTTTAAGACTAAAAGACAAAAATACAGTAATTTTGATTTCAAAAATTTTTTTCAGACCTTTGGTGACCAAATGCAGTAGTTTTGATTAAAAAATATAGAGAGACCAAAATACAGTCATTTTGACCCAAAACATTTTTTTGAGGCCATTGGAGACAAAATGCAGATTTCTTGTCTAAAACCGGCTTTTTAAGACTGTAAAAGACAAAAATACAGTCATTTAGACAAAAAAACAATTTTCAGACCTTTGGTGACCAAATGCAGCTATTTTGACTAAAAACGGCTTTTTTGATACTTGGAGACTAAAACAGGCCATTGGAGACCAAATGCAGTTATCTTGTCTAAAACCGGCTTTTTAAGACTAAAAGACAAAAATACAGTCATTTTGACTTAAAAAACAATTTTCAGACCTTTGGTGACCAAATGCAGCTATTTTGCCAAAAAAACGGCTTTTTTGATACTTGGAGACTAAAACAGAGTCATTTTGACCAAAAAATAAAATTTCAGGATATTGGAGAGCAAATGCAGATATCGTGTCTAATTCAAGCGTTTTAAGACTTTAAAAGACAAAAATACAGTCATTTTGACTAAAAGTTTTTTCACACCTTTGGTGATCAAATAAAGTTATTTTGACTAAAAAAGGCTTTTAGGACACTTGGAGACCAAAATAGAGTCATTTTGACCAAAAACATTTTTTCAGGCCATTAGTTACCAAATGCAGTTATCGTCTAAAACCGGCTTTTTAAGACTGTAAAAGACAAAAATACAGTTATTTTGACTAAATTTTTTTCCAGACCTTTGGTGACCAAATGCAGTTATTTTGACTAAAAAAGGCTTTATAGACAATTGGAGACCAAAATACAGTCATTTTGACCAAAAATTTTTTTTCAGGCCATTGGAGATCAAATGCAGTTATCTTGTCTAAAACCGACTTTTTAAGACTAAAAGACAAAAAAACATTAATTTTGACTTAAAATTTTTTTTCCAGACCTTTGGTGACCAAATGCAGTTATTTTGACTAAAAAATAAAGAGAGACCAAAATACAGTCATTTTGACCCAAAACATTTTTTCAGGCCATTGGAGACAAAATGCAGATTTCTTGTCTAAAACCGGCTTTTTAAGACTGTAAAAGACAAAAATACAGTCATTTAGACAAAAAAACAATTTCCAGACCTTTGGTGACCAAATGCAGCTATTTTGACTATAAAAGGCTTTTTTCATACTTGGAGACCAAAACAGAGTCATTTTGACCAAAAAATAAAATTTCAGGCCATTGGAGAGCAAATGCAGTTATCGTGTCTAATACAAGCGTTTTAAGACTTTAAAAGACAAAAATACAGTTATTTTGACTAAATTTTTTTCCAGACCTTTGGTGACCAAATGCAGTTATTTTGACTAAAAAAGGCTTTTTAGACAATTGGAGACCAAAATACAGTCATTTTGACCCCAAAATGTTTTTCAGGCCATTGGAGACCATATGCAGTTATCTTGTCTAAAACCGGCTTTTTAAGACTAAAAGACAAAAATACAGTCATTTTGACTTAAAAAAAATGTCAGACCTTTGGTGACCAAATGCAGTTATTTTGACTAAAAAAGGCTTTTTAGACACTTGAAGAACAAAATACAGTCATTTTGACCCAAATAGTTTTTTCAGGCCATTGAAGACAAAATGCAGTTATTTTGTCTAAACCGGCTTTATAAGAATCTAAAAGACAAAAATATTCATTTTGACTAAATTTTTTTTCAGACCTTTGGTGACCAAATGCAGTTATTTTCACTAAAAAGGCTTTTTAAACAATTGGAGACACAAATACAGTCATTTTACCCAAAAAGTTTTTTCAGGCCATTGGAGTCAAACTGCAAATATCTTCCCTAAAACCGGCTTTTTAAGACTCTAAAAGCCAAAAATACAGTCATTTTGACTAAAAAATGATTTCCGACCTTTGGTGACCAAATGCAGTTCTTTTGACTAAAAAAGAATTTTTAGACACTTGGAGACCAAAATACAGTCATTTTACCCAAAAAGTTTTTTCAGGCCATTGGAGACAAACTGCAGTTATCTTGCCTAAAACCGTCTTTATAAGACTCTAAAAAACAAAATTCAGTCATTTTGACTAAAAAATGTTTTCAGACCTTTGGTGAACAAAATGCAGTTCTTTTGACTAAAAAAGGATTTTTAGACACTTGAAGACCAAAATACAGTCATTGTGACCCACATAGTTTTGTAGGCCATTGGAGACCAAATGCAGTTATCTTGTCTAAAACCGGCTTTTTAAGACTCTAAAAGACAAAAATACAGTCATTTTGACTAAAAAAGGTTTTCAGACCTTTGGTGACCAAATGCAGTTCTTTTGACTAAAAAAGGCTTTATAGACACTTGAAGACCAAAATACAGTCATTGTGACCCACATAGTTTTGTAGGCCATTGGAGACCAAATGCAGTTATCTTGTCTAAAACCGGCTTTATAAGAATCTAAAAGACAAAAATATTCATTTTGACTAAATTTTTTTCAGACCTTTGGTGACCAAATGCAGTTATTTTGACTAAAAAGGCTTTTTAAACAATTGGAGACCAAAATACCGTCATTTTGACCCCAAATATTTTTTCAGGCCATTGGAGACCAAATGCAGTTATCTTGTCTAAAACCGGATTTTTAAGACTCTAAAAGCCAAAAATACAGTCATTTTGACTAAAAAATGATTTCCGACCTTTGGTGACCAAATGCAGTTCTTTTGACTAAAAAAAGGCTTTTTAGACACTTGAAGACCAAAATACAGTCATTGTGACCAACAGTTTTTCAGGCCATTGAAGACAAAATGCAGTTATCTTGTCTAAACCGACTTTTTTAAGAATCTAAAAGACAAAAATAGTCATTTTGACTGAATTTTTTTTCAGACCTTTGGTGACCAAATGCAGTTATTTTGACTAAAAAAGGCTTTTTAGACAATTGGAGACCAAAATACAGTCATTTTGACCAAAAACATTTTTTCAGGCCATTAGTTACCAAATGCAGTTATCGTCTAAAACCGGCTTTTTAAGACTGTAAAAGACAAAAATACAGTTATTTTGACTAAATTTTTTCCAGACCTTTGGTGACAAATGCAGTTATTTTGACTAAAAAAGGCTTTTTAGACAATTGGAGACCAAAATACAGTCATTTTGACCAAAATTTTTTTTCAGGCCATTGGAGACCAAATGCAGTTATCTTGTCTAAAACCGGCTTTTTAAGACTAAAAGACAAAAATACAGTCATTTTGACTTAAAATTTTTTTTTCAGACCTTTGGTGACCAAACGCAGTTATTTTGACTAAAAAATATAGAGACCAAAATACAGTCATTTTGACCCAAAACATTTTTTCAGGCCATTGGAGACAAAATGCAGATTTCTTGTCTAAAACCGGCTTTTTAAGACTGTAAAAGACAAAAATACAGTCATTTAGACAAAAAAACAATTTTCAGACCTTTGGTGACCAAATGCAGCTATTTTGACTATAAAAGGCTTTTTTCATACTTGGAGACCAAAACAGAGTCATTTTGACCAAAAAATAAAATTTCAGGCCATTGGAGAGCAAATGCAGTTATCGTGTCTAATACAAGCGTTTTAAGACTTTAAAAGACAAAAATACAGTTATTTTGACTAAATTTTTTTCCAGACCTTTGGTGACCAAATGCAGTTATTTTGACTAAAAAAGGCTTTTTAGACAATTGGAGACCAAAATACAGTCATTTTGACCCCAAAATTTTTTTCAGGCCATTGGAGACCAAATGCAGTTATCTTGTCTAAAACCGGCTTTTTAAGACTAAAAGACAAAAATACAGTCATTTTGACTTAAAAAAAATTTCAGACCTTTGGTGACCAAATGCAGTTATTTTGACTAAAAAAGGCTTTTTAGACACTTGAAGAACAAAATACAGTCATTTTGACCCAAATAGTTTTTTCAGGCCATTGAAGACAAAATGCAGTTATTTTGTCTAAACCGGCTTTATAAGAATCTAAAAGACAAAAATATTCATTTTGACTAAATTTTTTTTCAGACCTTTGGTGACCAAATGCAGTTATTTTCACTAAAAAGGCTTTTTAAACAATTGGAGACACAAATACAGTCATTTTACCCAAAAAGTTTTTTCAGGCCATTGGAGTCAAACTGCAGTTATCTTCCCTAAAACCGGCTTTTTAAGACTCTAAAAGCCAAAAATACAGTCATTTTGACTAAAAAATGATTTCCGACCTTTGGTGACCAAATGCAGTTCTTTTGACTAAAAAAGGCTTTTTAGACACTTGGAGACCAAAATACAGTCATTTTACCCAAAAAGTTTTTTCAGGCCATTGGAGACAAACTGCAGTTATCTTGCCTAAAACCGTCTTTATAAGACTCTAAAAAACAAAATTCAGTCATTTTGACTAAAAAATGTTTTCAGACCTTTGGTGAACAAAATGCAGTTCTTTTGACTAAAAAAGGATTTTTAGACACTTGAAGACCAAAATACAGTCATTGTGACCCACATAGTTTTGTAGGCCATTGGAGACCAAATGCAGTTATCTTGTCTAAAACCGGCTTTTTAAGACTCTAAAAGACAAAAATACAGTCATTTTGACTAAAAAAGGTTTTCAGACCTTTGGTGACCAAATGCAGTTCTTTTGACTAAAAAAGGCTTTATAGACACTTGAAGACCAAAATACAGTCATTGTGACCCACATAGTTTTGTAGGCCATTGGAGACCAAATGCAGTTATCTTGTCTAAAACCGGCTTTATAAGAATCTAAAAGACAAAAATATTCATTTTGACTAAATTTTTTTTCAGACCTTTGGTGACCAAATGCAGTTATTTTCACTAAAAAGGCTTTTTAAACAATTGGAGACACAAATACAGTCATTTTACCCAAAAAGTTTTTTCAGGCCATTGGAGTCAAACTGCAAATATCTTCCCTAAAACCGGCTTTTTAAGACTCTAAAAGCCAAAAATACAGTCATTTTGACTAAAAAATGATTTCCGACCTTTGGTGACCAAATGCAGTTCTTTTGACTAAAAAAGAATTTTTAGACACTTGGAGACCAAAATACAGTCATTTTACCCAAAAAGTTTTTTCAGGCCATTGGAGACAAACTGCAGTTATCTTGCCTAAAACCGTCTTTATAAGACTCTAAAAAACAAAATTCAGTCATTTTGACTAAAAAATGTTTTCAGACCTTTGGTGAACAAAATGCAGTTCTTTTGACTAAAAAAGGATTTTTAGACACTTGAAGACCAAAATACAGTCATTGTGACCCACATAGTTTTGTAGGCCATTGGAGACCAAATGCAGTTATCTTGTCTAAAACCGGCTTTTTAAGACTCTAAAAGACAAAAATACAGTCATTTTGACTAAAAAAGGTTTTCAGACCTTTGGTGACCAAATGCAGTTCTTTTGACTAAAAAAGGCTTTATAGACACTTGAAGACCAAAATACAGTCATTGTGACCCACATAGTTTTGTAGGCCATTGGAGACCAAATGCAGTTATCTTGTCTAAAACCGGCTTTATAAGAATCTAAAAGACAAAAATATTCATTTTGACTAAATTTTTTTCAGACCTTTGGTGACCAAATGCAGTTATTTTGACTAAAAAGGCTTTTTAAACAATTGGAGACCAAAATACCGTCATTTTGACCCCAAATATTTTTTCAGGCCATTGGAGACCAAATGCAGTTATCTTGTCTAAAACCGGATTTTTAAGACTCTAAAAGCCAAAAATACAGTCATTTTGACTAAAAAATGATTTCCGACCTTTGGTGATCAAATGCAGTTCTTTTGACTAAAAAAAGGCTTTTTAGACACTTGAAGACCAAAATACAGTCATTGTGACCCACAGTTTTTCAGGCCATTGAAGACAAAATGCAGTTATCTTGTCTAAACCGACTTTTTTAAGAATCTAAAAGACAAAAATAGTCATTTTGACTGAATTTTTTTTCAGACCTTTGGTGACCAAATGCAGTTATTTTGACTAAAAAAGGCTTTTTAGACAATTGGAGACCAAAATACAGTCATTTTGACCAAAAACATTTTTTCAGGCCATTAGTTACCAAATGCAGTTATCGTCTAAAACCGGCTTTTTAAGACTGTAAAAGACAAAAATACAGTTATTTTGACTAAATTTTTTTCCAGACCTTTGGTGACAAATGCAGTTATTTTGACTAAAAAAGGCTTTTTAGACAATTGGAGACCAAAATACAGTCATTTTGACCAAAAAATTTTTTTCAGGCCATTGGAGACCAAATGCAGTTATCTTGTCTAAAACCGGCTTTTTAAGACTAAAAGACAAAAATACAGTCATTTTGACTTAAAAATTTTTTTTCAGACCTTTGGTGACCAAATGCAGTTATTTTGACTAAAAAATATAGAGACCAAAATACAGTCATTTTGACCCAAAACATTTTTTCAGGCCATTGGAGACAAAATGCAGATTTCTTGTCTAAAACCGGCTTTTTAAGACTGTAAAAGACAAAAATACAGTCATTTAGACAAAAAACAATTTTCAGACCTTTGGTGACCAAATGCAGCTATTTTGACTATAAAAGGCTTTTTTCATACTTGGAGACCACAACAGAGTCATTTTGACTAAAAAATAAAATTTCAGGCCATTGGAGAGCAAATGCAGTTATCGTGTCTAATACAAGCGTTTTAAGACTTTAAAAGACAAAAATACAGTCATTTTGACTAAAAGTTTTTTCACACCTTTGTTGATCAAATAAAGTTATTTTGACTAAAAAAGGCTTTTTAGACACTTGGAGACCAAAATAGAGTCATTTTGACCAAAAACATTTTTTCAGGCCATTGGTTACTAAATGCAGTTATCGTCTAAAACCGGCTTTTTAAGACTGTAAAAGACAAAAATACAGTTATTTTGACTAAATTTTTTTCCAGACCTTTGGTGACCAAATGCAGTTATTTTGACTAAAAAAGGCTTTTTAGACAATTGGAGACCAAAATACAGTCATTTTACCCAAAAAGTTTTTTCAGGCCATTGGAGACAAACTGCAGTTATCTTGCCTAAAACCGTCTTTATAAGACTCTAAAAAAACAAAATTCAGTCATTTTGACTAAAAAATGTTTTCAGACCTTTGGTGAACAAAATGCAGTTCTTTTGACCAAAAAAGGATTTTTAGACACTTGAAGACCAAAATACAGTCATTGTGACCCACATAGTTTTGTAGGCCATTGGAGACCAAATGCAGTTATCTTGTCTAAAACCGGCTTTTTAAGACTCTAAAAGACAAAAATACAGTCATTTTGACTAAAAAATGTTTTCAGACCTTTGGTGACCAAATGCAGTTCTTTTGACTAAAAAAGGCTTTTAAGACACTTGAAGACCAAAATACAGTCATTGTGACCCACATCGTTTTGTAGGCCATTGGAGACCACATGCAGTTATCTTGTCTAAAACCGGCTTTTTAAGACTAAAAGACAAAAATACAGTCATTTTGACTTAAAAAAATTTTTCAGACCTTTGGTGACCAAATGCAGTTCTTTTGACTAAAAAAAAGGCTTTTTAGACACTTGAAGACCAAAATACAGTCATTGTGACCCACAGTTTTTCAGGCCATTGAAGACAAAATGCAGTTATCTTGTCTAAACTGACTTTTTTAAGAATCTAAAAGACAAAAATAGTCATTTTGACTAAAAAAATTTTCAGACCTTTGGTGACCAAATGCTGTTATTTTGACTAAAAATGGCTTTTTAGACAATTGGAGACCAAAATACTGAAAAAATATTTTCAGGCCATTAGAGACCAAATGCAGTTATCTTGTCTAAAACCGGCTTTTTAAGACTAAAAGACAAAAATACAGTAATTTTGATTTCAAAAATTTTTTTCAGACCTTTGGTGACCAAATGCAGTAGTTTTGATTAAAAAATATAGAGAGACCAAAATACAGTCATTTTGACCCAAAACATTTTTTTGAGGCCATTGGAGACAAAATGCAGATTTCTTGTCTAAAACCGGCTTTTTAAGACTGTAAAAGACAAAAATACAGTCATTTAGACAAAAAAACAATTTTCAGACCTTTGGTGACCAAATGCAGCTATTTTGACTAAAAACGGCTTTTTTGATACTTGGAGACTAAAACAGGCCATTGGAGACCAAATGCAGTTATCTTGTCTAAAACCGTCTTTTTAAGACTAAAAGACAAAAATACAGTCATTTTGACTTAAAAAACAATTTTCAGACCTTTGGTGACCAAATGCAGCTATTTTGCCAAAAAACGGCCTTTTTGATACTTGGAGACTAAAACAGTCATTTTGACCAAAAAATAAAATTTCAGGCCATTGGAGAGCAAATGCAGATATCGTGTCTAATTCAAGCGTTTTAAGACTTTAAAAGACAAAAATACAGTCATTTTGACTAAAAGTTTTTTCACACCTTTGGTGATCAAATAAAGTTATTTTGACTAAAAAAAAGGCTTTTTAGACACTTGGAGACCAAAATAGTCATTTTGACCAAAAACATTTTTTCAGGCCATTAGTTACCAAATGCAGTTATCGTCTAAAACCAGCTTTTTAAGACTGTAAAAGACAAAAATACAGTTATTTTGACTAAATTTTTTTCCAGACCTTTGGTGGCCAAATGCAGTTATTTTGACTAAAAAAGGCTTTTTAGACAATTGGAGACCAAAATACAGTCATTTTGACCAAAAAATTTTTTTCAGGCCATTGGAGATCAAATGCAGTTATCTTGTCTAAAACCGACTTTTTAAGACTAAAAGACAAAAAAACATTAATTTTGACTTAAAATTTTTTTTTCAGACCTTTGGTGACCAAATGCAGTTATTTTGACTAAAAAATATAGAGAGACCAAAATACAGTCATTTTGACCCAAAACATTTTTTCAGGCCATTGGAGACAAAATGCAGATTTCTAGTCTAAAACCGGCTTTTTAAGACTGTAAAAGACAAAAATACAGTCATTTAGACAAAAAAACAATTTTCAGACCTTTGGTGACCAAATGCAGCTATTTTGACTATAAAAGGCTTTTTTCATACTTGGAGACCAAAACAGAGTCATTTTGACCAAAAAATAAAATTTCAGGCCATTGGAGAGCAAATGCAGTTATCGTGTCTAATACAAGCGTTTTAAGACTTTAAAAGACAAAAATACAGTTATTTTGACTAAATTTTTTTCCAGACCTTTGGTGACCAAATGCAGTTATTTTGACTAAAAAAGGCTTTTTAGACACTTGAAGAACAAAATACAGTCATTTTGACCCAAATAGTTTTTTCAGGCCATTGAAGACAAAATGCAGTTATTTTGTCTAAACCGGCTTTATAAGAATCTAAAAGACAAAAATATTAATTTTGACTAAATTTTTTTTCAGACCTTTGGTGACCAAATGCAGTTATTTTCACTAAAAAGGCCTTTTAAACAATTGGAGACACAAATACAGTCATTTTACCCAAAAAGTTTTTTCAGGCCATTGGAGTCAAACTGCAGTTATCTTCCCTAAAACCGGCTTTTTAAGACTCTAAAAGCCAAAAATACAGTCATTTTGACTAAAAAATGATTTCCGACCTTTGGTGACCAAATGCAGTTCTTTTGACTAAAAAAGGCTTTTTAGACACTTGGAGACCAAAATACAGTCATTTTACCCAAAAAGTTTTTTCAGGCCATTGGAGACAAACTGCAGTTATCTTGCCTAAAACCGTCTTTATAAGACTCTAAAAAACAAAATTCAGTCATTTTGACTAAAAAATGTTTTCAGACCTTTGGTGAACAAAATGCAGTTCTTTTGACTAAAAAAGGATTTTTAGACACTTGAAGACCAAAATACAGTCATTGTGACCCACATAGTTTTGTAGGCCATTGGAGACCAAATGCAGTTATCTTGTCTAAAACCGGCTTTTTAAGACTCTAAAAGACAAAAATACAGTCATTTTGACTAAAAAATGTTTTCAGACCTTTGGTGACCAAATGCAGTTCTTTTGACTAAAAAAGGCTTTTAAGACACTTGAAGACCAAAATACAGTCATTGTGACCCACATCGTTTTGTAGGCCATTGGAGACCACATGCAGTTATCTTGTCTAAAACCGGCTTTTTAAGACTAAAAGACAAAAATACAGTCATTTTGACTTAAAAAAATTTTTCAGACCTTTGGTGACCAAATGCAGTTCTTTTGACTAAAAAAAAGGCTTTTTAGACACTTGAAGACCAAAATACAGTCATTGTGACCCACAGTTTTTCAGGCCATTGAAGACAAAATGCAGTTATCTTGTCTAAACTGACTTTTTTAAGAATCTAAAAGACAAAAATAGTCATTTTGACTAAAAAAATTTTCAGACCTTTGGTGACCAAATGCTGTTATTTTGACTAAAAATGGCTTTTTAGACAATTGGAGACCAAAATACTGAAAAAATATTTTCAGGCCATTAGAGACCAAATGCAGTTATCTTGTCTAAAACCGGCTTTTTAAGACTAAAAGACAAAAATACAGTAATTTTGATTTCAAAAATTTTTTTCAGACCTTTGGTGACCAAATGCAGTAGTTTTGATTAAAAAATATAGAGAGACCAAAATACAGTCATTTTGACCCAAAACATTTTTTTGAGGCCATTGGAGACAAAATGCAGATTTCTTGTCTAAAACCGGCTTTTTAAGACTGTAAAAGACAAAAATACAGTCATTTAGACAAAAAAACAATTTTCAGACCTTTGGTGACCAAATGCAGCTATTTTGACTAAAAACGGCTTTTTTGATACTTGGAGACTAAAACAGGCCATTGGAGACCAAATGCAGTTATCTTGTCTAAAACCGTCTTTTTAAGACTAAAAGACAAAAATACAGTCATTTTGACTTAAAAAACAATTTTCAGACCTTTGGTGACCAAATGCAGCTATTTTGCCAAAAAACGGCCTTTTTGATACTTGGAGACTAAAACAGTCATTTTGACCAAAAAATAAAATTTCAGGCCATTGGAGAGCAAATGCAGATATCGTGTCTAATTCAAGCGTTTTAAGACTTTAAAAGACAAAAATACAGTCATTTTGACTAAAAGTTTTTTCACACCTTTGGTGATCAAATAAAGTTATTTTGACTAAAAAAAAGGCTTTTTAGACACTTGGAGACCAAAATAGTCATTTTGACCAAAAACATTTTTTCAGGCCATTAGTTACCAAATGCAGTTATCGTCTAAAACCAGCTTTTTAAGACTGTAAAAGACAAAAATACAGTTATTTTGACTAAATTTTTTTCCAGACCTTTGGTGGCCAAATGCAGTTATTTTGACTAAAAAAGGCTTTTTAGACAATTGGAGACCAAAATACAGTCATTTTGACCAAAAAATTTTTTTCAGGCCATTGGAGATCAAATGCAGTTATCTTGTCTAAAACCGACTTTTTAAGACTAAAAGACAAAAAAACATTAATTTTGACTTAAAATTTTTTTTTCAGACCTTTGGTGACCAAATGCAGTTATTTTGACTAAAAAATATAGAGAGACCAAAATACAGTCATTTTGACCCAAAACATTTTTTCAGGCCATTGGAGACAAAATGCAGATTTCTAGTCTAAAACCGGCTTTTTAAGACTGTAAAAGACAAAAATACAGTCATTTAGACAAAAAAACAATTTTCAGACCTTTGGTGACCAAATGCAGCTATTTTGACTATAAAAGGCTTTTTTCATACTTGGAGACCAAAACAGAGTCATTTTGACCAAAAAATAAAATTTCAGGCCATTGGAGAGCAAATGCAGTTATCGTGTCTAATACAAGCGTTTTAAGACTTTAAAAGACAAAAATACAGTTATTTTGACTAAATTTTTTTCCAGACCTTTGGTGACCAAATGCAGTTATTTTGACTAAAAAAGGCTTTTTAGACACTTGAAGAACAAAATACAGTCATTTTGACCCAAATAGTTTTTTCAGGCCATTGAAGACAAAATGCAGTTATTTTGTCTAAACCGGCTTTATAAGAATCTAAAAGACAAAAATATTAATTTTGACTAAATTTTTTTTCAGACCTTTGGTGACCAAATGCAGTTATTTTCACTAAAAAGGCCTTTTAAACAATTGGAGACACAAATACAGTCATTTTACCCAAAAAGTTTTTTCAGGCCATTGGAGTCAAACTGCAGTTATCTTCCCTAAAACCGGCTTTTTAAGACTCTAAAAGCCAAAAATACAGTCATTTTGACTAAAAAATGATTTCCGACCTTTGGTGACCAAATGCAGTTCTTTTGACTAAAAAAGGCTTTTTAGACACTTGGAGACCAAAATACAGTCATTTTACCCAAAAAGTTTTTTCAGGCCATTGGAGACAAACTGCAGTTATCTTGCCTAAAACCGTCTTTATAAGACTCTAAAAAACAAAATTCAGTCATTTTGACTAAAAAATGTTTTCAGACCTTTGGTGAACAAAATGCAGTTCTTTTGACTAAAAAAGGATTTTTAGACACTTGAAGACCAAAATACAGTCATTGTGACCCACATAGTTTTGTAGGCCATTGGAGACCAAATGCAGTTATCTTGTCTAAAACCGGCTTTATAAGAATCTAAAAGACAAAAATATTCATTTTGACTAAATTTTTTTCAGACCTTTGGTGACCAAATGCAGTTATTTTGACTAAAAAGGCTTTTTAAACAATTGGAGACCAAAATACCGTCATTTTGACCCCAAATATTTTTTCAGGCCATTGGAGACCAAATGCAGTTATCTTGTCTAAAACCGGATTTTTAAGACTCTAAAAGCCAAAAATACAGTCATTTTGACTAAAAAATGATTTCCGACCTTTGGTGACCAAATGCAGTTCTTTTGACTAAAAAAAGGCTTTTTAGACACTTGAAGACCAAAATACAGTCATTGTGACCCACAGTTTTTCAGGCCATTGAAGACAAAATGCAGTTATCTTGTCTAAACCGACTTTTTTAAGAATCTAAAAGACAAAAATAGTCATTTTGACTGAATTTTTTTTCAGACCTTTGGTGACCAAATGCAGTTATTTTGACTAAAAAAGGCTTTTTAGACAATTGGAGACCAAAATACAGTCATTTTGACCAAAAACATTTTTTCAGGCCATTAGTTACCAAATGCAGTTATCGTCTAAAACCGGCTTTTTAAGACTGTAAAAGACAAAAATACAGTTATTTTGACTAAATTTTTTCCAGACCTTTGGTGACAAATGCAGTTATTTTGACTAAAAAAGGCTTTTTAGACAATTGGAGACCAAAATACAGTCATTGTGACCCACAGTTTTTCAGGCCATTGAAGACAAAATGCAGTTATCTTGTCTAAACCGACTTTTTTAAGAATCTAAAAGACAAAAATAGTCATTTTGACTGAATTTTTTTTCAGACCTTTGGTGACCAAATGCAGTTATTTTGACTAAAAAAGGCTTTTTAGACAATTGGAGACCAAAATACAGTCATTTTGACCAAAAACATTTTTTCAGGCCATTAGTTACCAAATGCAGTTATCGTCTAAAACCGGCTTTTTAAGACTGTAAAAGACAAAAATACAGTTATTTTGACTAAATTTTTTTCCAGACCTTTGGTGACAAATGCAGTTATTTTGACTAAAAAAGGCTTTTTAGACAATTGGAGACCAAAATACAGTCATTTTGACCAAAAATTTTTTTTCAGGCCATTGGAGACCAAATGCAGTTATCTTGTCTAAAACCGGCTTTTTAAGACTAAAAGACAAAAATACAGTCATTTTGACTTAAATATAGAGACCAAAATACAGTCATTTTGACCCAAAACATTTTTTTAGGCCATTGGAGACAAAATGCAGATTTCTTGTCTAAAACCGGCTTTTTAAGACTGTAAAAGACAAAAATACAGTCATTTAGACAAAAAACAATTTTCAGACCTTTGGTGACCAAATGCAGCTATTTTGACTATAAAAGGCTTTTTTCATACTTGGAGACCAAAACAGAGTCATTTTGACTAAAAAATAAAATTTCAGGCCATTGGAGAGCAAATGCAGTTATCGTGTCTAATACAAGCGTTTTAAGACTTTAAAAGACAAAAATACAGTCATTTTGACTAAAAGTTTTTTCACACCTTTGGTGATCAAATAAAGTTATTTTGACTAAAAAAGGCTTTTTAGACACTTGGAGACCAAAATAGAGTCATTTTGACCAAAAATATTTTTTCAGGCCATTGGTTACTAAATGCAGTTATCGTCTAAAACCGGCTTTTTAAGACTGTAAAAGACAAAAATACAGTTATTTTGACTAAATTTTTTTCCAGACCTTTGGTGACCAAATGCAGTTATTTTGACTAAAAAAGGCTTTTTAGACAATTGGAGACCAAAATACAGTCATTTTACCCAAAAAGTTTTTTCAGGCCATTGGAGACAAACTGCAGTTATCTTGCCTAAAACCGTCTTTATAAGACTCTAAAAAAACAAAATTCAGTCATTTTGACTAAAAAATGTTTTCAGACCTTTGGTGAACAAAATGCAGTTCTTTTGACTAAAAAAGGATTTTTAGACACTTGAAGACCAAAATACAGTCATTGTGACCCACATAGTTTTGTAGGCCATTGGAGACCAAATGCAGTTATCTTGTCTAAAACCGGCTTTTTAAGACTCTAAAAGACAAAAATACAGTCATTTTGACTAAAAAATGTTTTCAGACCTTTGGTGACCAAATGCAGTTCTTTTGACTAAAAAAGGCTTTTAAGACACTTGAAGACCAAAATACAGTCATTGTAACCCACATAGTTTTGTAGGCCATTGGAGACCACATGCAGTTATCTTGTCTAAAACCGGCTTTTTAAGACTAAAAGACAAAAATACAGTCATTTTGACTTAAAAAAATTTTTCAGACCTTTGGTGACCAAATGCAGTTCTTTTGACTAAAAAAAAGGCTTTTTAGACACTTGAAGACCAAAATACAGTCATTGTGACCCACAGTTTTTCAGGCCATTGAAGACAAAATGCAGTTATCTTGTCTAAACCGACTTTTTTAAGAATCTAAAAGACAAAAATAGTCATTTTGACTAAAAAAATTTTCAGACCTTTGGTGACCAAATGCAGTTATTTTGACTAAAAAAGGCTTTTTAGACAATTGGAGACCAAAATACTGAAAAAATATTTTCAGGCCATTAGAGACCAAATGCAGTTATCTTGTCTAAAACCGGCTTTTTAAGACTAAAAGACAAAAATACAGTAATTTTGATTTCAAAAATTTTTTTCAGACCTTTGGTGACCAAATGCAGTAGTTTTGATTAAAAAATATAGAGAGACCAAAATACAGTCATTTTGACCCAAAACATTTTTTTGAGGCCATTGGAGACAAAATGCAGATTTCTTGTCTAAAACCGGCTTTTTAAGACTGTAAAAGACAAAAATACAGTCATTTAGACAAAAAAACAATTTTCAGACCTTTGGTGACCAAATGCAGCTATTTTGACTAAAAACGGCTTTTTTGATACTTGGAGACTAAAACAGGCCATTGGAGACCAAATGCAGTTATCTTGTCTAAAACCGGCTTTTTAAGACTAAAAGACAAAAATACAGTCATTTTGACTTAAAAAACAATTTTCAGACCTTTGGTGACCAAATGCAGCTATTTTGCCAAAAAACGGCTTTTTTGATACTTGGAGACTAAAACAGAGTCATTTTGACCAAAAAATAAAATTTCAGGCCATTGGAGAGCAAATGCAGATATCGTGTCTAATTCAAGCGTTTTAAGACTTTAAAAGACAAAAATACAGTCATTTTGACTAAAAGTTTTTTCACACCTTTGGTGATCAAATAAAGTTATTTTGACTAAAAAAGGCTTTTTAGACACTTGGAGACCAAAATAGAGTCATTTTGACCAAAAACATTTTTTCAGGCCATTAGTTACCAAATGCAGTTATCGTCTAAAACCGGCTTTTTAAGACTGTAAAAGACAAAAATACAGTTATTTTGACTAAATTTTTTTCCAGACCTTTGGTGACCAAATGCAGTTATTTTGACTAAAAAAGGCTTTTTAGACAATTGGAGACCAAAATACAGTCATTTTGACCAAAAATTTTTTTTCAGGCCATTGGAGATCAAATGCAGTTATCTTGTCTAAAACCGACTTTTTAAGACTAAAAGACAAAAAAACATTAATTTTGACTTAAAATTTTTTTTTCAGACCTTTGGTGACCAAATGCAGTTATTTTGACTAAAAAATATAGAGAGACCAAAATACAGTCATTTTGACCCAAAACATTTTTTCAGGCCATTGGAGACAAAATGCAGATTTCTTGTCTAAAACCGGCTTTTTAAGACTGTAAAAGACAAAAATACAGTCATTTAGACAAAAAAACAATTTTCAGACCTTTGGTGACCAAATGCAGCTATTTTGACTATAAAAGGCTTTTTTCATACTTGGAGACCAAAACAGAGTCATTTTGACCAAAAAATAAAATTTCAGGCCATTGGAGAGCAAATGCAGTTATCATGTCTAATACAAGCGTTTTAAGACTTTAAAAGACAAAAATACAGTTATTTTGACTAAATTTTTTTCCAGACCTTTGGTGACCAAATGCAGTTATTTTGACTAAAAAAGGCTTTTTAGACAATTGGAGACCAAAATACAGTCATTTTGACCCCAAAATTTTTTTCAGGCCATTGGAGACCAAATGCAGTTATCTTGTCTAAAACCGGCTTTTTAAGACTAAAAGACAAAAATACAGTCATTTTGACTTAAAAAAAATTTCAGACCTTTGGTGACCAAATGCAGTTATTTTGACTAAAAAAGGCTTTTTAGACACTTGAAGAACAAAATACAGTCATTTTGACCCAAATAGTTTTTTCAGGCCATTGAAGACAAAATGCAGTTATTTTGTCTAAACCGGCTTTATAAGAATCTAAAAGACAAAAATATTCATTTTGACTAAATTTTTTTTCAGACCTTTGGTGACCAAATGCAGTTATTTTCACTAAAAAGGCTTTTTAAACAATTGGAGACACAAATACAGTCATTTTACCCAAAAAGTTTTTTCAGGCCATTGGAGTCAAACTGCAAATATCTTCCCTAAAACCGGCTTTTTAAGACTCTAAAAGCCAAAAATTCAGTCATTTTGACTAAAAAATGTTTTCAGACCTTTGGTGAACAAAATGCAGTTCTTTTGACTAAAAAAGGATTTTTAGACACTTGAAGACAAAAATACAGTCATTGTGACCCACATAGTTTTGTAGGCCATTGGAGACCAAATGCAGTTATCTTGTCTAAAACCGGCTTTTTAAGACTCTAAAAGACAAAAATACAGTCATTTTGACTAAAAAAGGTTTTCAGACCTTTGGTGACCAAATGCAGTTCTTTTGACTAAAAAAGGCTTTATAGACACTTGAAGACCAAAATACAGTCATTGTGACCCACATAGTTTTGTAGGCCATTGGAGACCAAATGCAGTTATCTTGTCTAAAACCGGCTTTATAAGAATCTAAAAGACAAAAATATTCATTTTGACTAAATTTTTTTCAGACCTTTGGTGACCAAATGCAGTTATTTTGACTAAAAAGGCTTTTTAAACAATTGGAGACCAAAATACCGTCATTTTGACCCCAAATATTTTTTCAGGCCATTGGAGACCAAATGCAGTTATCTTGTCTAAAACCGGATTTTTAAGACTCTAAAAGCCAAAAATACAGTCATTTTGACTAAAAAATGATTTCCGACCTTTGGTGACCAAATGCAGTTCTTTTGACTAAAAAAAGGCTTTTTAGACACTTGAAGACCAAAATACAGTCATTGTGACCCACAGTTTTTCAGGCCATTGAAGACAAAATGCAGTTATCTTGTCTAAACCGACTTTTTTAAGAATCTAAAAGACAAAAATAGTCATTTTGACTGAATTTTTTTTCAGACCTTTGGTGACCAAATGCAGTTATTTTGACTAAAAAAGGCTTTTTAGACAATTGGAGACCAAAATACAGTCATTTTGACCAAAAACATTTTTTCAGGCCATTAGTTACCAAATGCAGTTATCGTCTAAAACCGGCTTTTTAAGACTGTAAAAGACAAAAATACAGTTATTTTGACTAAATTTTTTCCAGACCTTTGGTGACAAATGCAGTTATTTTGACTAAAAAAGGCTTTTTAGACAATTGGAGACCAAAATACAGTCATTGTGACCCACAGTTTTTCAGGCCATTGAAGACAAAATGCAGTTATCTTGTCTAAACCGACTTCTTTAAGAATCTAAAAGACAAAAATAGTCATTTTGACTGAAATTTTTTTCAGACCTTTGGTGACCAAATGCAGTTATTTTGACTAAAAAAGGCTTTTTAGACAATTGGAGACCAAAATACAGTCATTTTGACCAAAAACATTTTTTCAGGCCATTAGTTACCAAATGCAGTTATCGTCTAAAACCGGCTTTTTAAGACTGTAAAAGACAAAAATACAGTTATTTTGACTAAATTTTTTTCCAGACCTTTGGTGACAAATGCAGTTATTTTGACTAAAAAAGGCTTTTTAGACAATTGGAGACCAAAATACAGTCATTTTGACCAAAAATTTTTTTTCAGGCCATTGGAGACCAAATGCAGTTATCTTGTCTAAAACCGACTTTTTAAGACTAAAAGACGAAAATACAGTCATTTTGACTTAAATATAGAGACCAAAATACAGTCATTTTGACCCAAAACATTTTTTCAGGCCATTGGAGACAAAATGCAGATTTCTTGTCTAAAACCGGCTTTTTAAGACTGTAAAAGACAAAAATACAGTCATTTAGACAAAAAACAATATTCAGACCTTTGGTGACCAAATGCAGCTATTTTGACTATAAAAGGCTTTTTTCATACTTGGAGACCAAAACAGAGTCATTTTGACTAAAAAATAAAATTTCAGGCCATTGGAGAGCAAATGCAGTTATCGTGTCTAATACAAGCGTTTTAAGACTTTAAAAGACAAAAATACAGTCATTTTGACTAAAAGTTTTTTCACACCTTTGGTGATCAAATAAAGTTATTTTGACTAAAAAAGGCTTTTTAGACACTTGGAGACCAAAATAGAGTCATTTTGACCAAAAATATTTTTTCAGGCCATTGGTTACTAAATGCAGTTATCGTCTAAAACCGGCTTTTTAAGACTGTAAAAGACAAAAATACAGTTATTTTGACTAAATTTTTTTCCAGACCTTTGGTGACCAAATGCAGTTATTTTGACTAAAAAAGGCTTTTTAGACAATTGGAGACCAAAATACAGTCATTTTACCCAAAAAGTTTTTTCAGGCCATTGGAGACAAACTGCAGTTATCTTGCCTAAAACCGTCTTTATAAGACTCTAAAAAAACAAAATTCAGTCATTTTGACTAAAAAATGTTTTCAGACCTTTGGTGAACAAAATGCAGTTCTTTTGACTAAAAAAGGATTTTTAGACACTTGAAGACCAAAATACAGTCATTGTGACCCACATAGTTTTGTAGGCCATTGGAGACCAAATGCAGTTATCTTGTCTAAAACCGGCTTTTTAAGACTCTAAAAGACAAAAATACAGTCATTTTGACTAAAAAATGTTTTCAGACCTTTGGTGACCAAATGCAGTTCTTTTGACTAAAAAAGGCTTTTAAGACACTTGAAGACCAAAATACAGTCATTGTGACCCACATAGTTTTGTAGGCCATTGGAGACCACATGCAGTTATCTTGTCTAAAACCGGCTTTTTAAGACTAAAAGACAAAAATACAGTCATTTTGACTTAAAAAAAATTTTCAGACCTTTGGTGACCAAATGCAGTTCTTTTGACTAAAAAAAAGGCTTTTTAGACACTTGAAGACCAAAATACAGTCATTGTGACCCACAGTTTTTCAGGCCATTGAAGACAAAATGCAGTTATCTTGTCTAAACCGACTTTTTTAAGAATCTAAAAGACAAAAATAGTCATTTTGACTAAAAAAATTTTCAGACCTTTGGTGACCAAATGCAGTTATTTTGACTAAAAAAGGCTTTTTAGACAATTGGAGACCAAAATACTGAAAGAATATTTTCAGGCCATTAGAGACCAAATGCAGTTATCTTGTCTAAAACCGGCTTTTTAAGACTAAAAGACAAAAATACAGTAATTTTGATTTCAAAAATTTTTTTCAGACCTTTGGTGACCAAATGCAGTAGTTTTGATTAAAAAATATAGAGAGACCAAAATACAGTCATTTTGACCCAAAACATTTTTTTGAGGCCATTGGAGACAAAATGCAGATTTCTTGTCTAAAACCGGCTTTTTAAGACTGTAAAAGACAAAAATACAGTCATTTAGACAAAAAAACAATTTTCAGACCTTTGGTGACCAAATGCAGCTATTTTGACTAAAAACGGCTTTTTTGATACTTGGAGACTAAAACAGGCCATTGGAGACCAAATGCAGTTATCTTGTCTAAAACCGGCTTTTTAAGACTAAAAGACAAAAATACAGTCATTTTGACTTAAAAAACAATTTTCAGACCTTTGGTGACCAAATGCAGCTATTTTGCCAAAAAAACGGCTTTTTTGATACTTGGAGACTAAAACAGAGTCATTTTGACCAAAAAATAAAATTTCAGGATATTGGAGAGCAAATGCAGATATCGTGTCTAATTCAAGCGTTTTAAGACTTTAAAAGACAAAAATACAGTCATTTTGACTAAAAGTTTTTTCACACCTTTGGTGATCAAATAAAGTTATTTTGACTAAAAAAGGCTTTTTAGACACTTGGAGACCAAAATAGAGTCATTTTGACCAAAAACATTTTTTCAGGCCATTAGTTACCAAATGCAGTTATCGTCTAAAACCGGCTTTTTAAGACTGTAAAAGACAAAAATACAGTTATTTTGACTAAATTTTTTTCCAGACCTTTGGTGACCAAATGCAGTTATTTTGACTAAAAAAGGCTTTTTAGACAATTGGAGACCAAAATACAGTCATTTTGACCAAAAATTTTTTTTCAGGCCATTGGAGATCAAATGCAGTTATCTTGTCTAAAACCGACTTTTTAAGACTAAAAGACAAAAAAACATTAATTTTGACTTAAAATTTTTTTTCCAGACCTTTGGTGACCAAATGCAGTTATTTTGACTAAAAAATATAGAGAGACCAAAATACAGTCATTTTGACCCAAAACATTTTTTCAGGCCATTGGAGACAAAATGCAGATTTCTTGTCTAAAACCGGCTTTTTAAGACTGTAAAAGACAAAAATACAGTCATTTAGACAAAAAAACAATTTTCAGACCTTTGGTGACCAAATGCAGCTATTTTGACTATAAAAGGCTTTTTTCATACTTGGAGACCAAAACAGAGTCATTTTGACCAAAAAAATAAAATTTCAGGCCATTGGAGAGCAAATGCAGTTATCGTGTCTAATACAAGCGTTTTAAGACTTTAAAAGACAAAAATACAGTTATTTTGACTAAATTTTTTTCCAGACCTTTGGTGACCAAATGCAGTTATTTTGACTAAAAAAGGCTTTTTAGACAATTGGAGACCAAAATACAGTCATTTTGACCCCAAAATTTTTTTCAGGCCATTGGAGACCATATGCAGTTATCTTGTCTAAAACCGGCTTTTTAAGACTAAAAGACAAAAATACAGTCATTTTGACTTAAAAAAAATTTCAGACCTTTGGTGACCAAATGCAGTTATTTTGACTAAAAAAGGCTTTTTAGACACTTGAAGAACAAAATACAGTCATTTTGACCCAAATAGTTTTTTCAGGCCATTGAAGACAAAATGCAGTTATTTTGTCTAAACCGGCTTTATAAGAATCTAAAAGACAAAAATATTCATTTTGACTAAATTTTTTTTCAGACCTTTGGTGACCAAATGCAGTTATTTTCACTAAAAAGGCTTTTTAAACAATTGGAGACACAAATACAGTCATTTTACCCAAAAAGTTTTTTCAGGCCATTGGAGTCAAACTGCAAATATCTTCCCTAAAACCGGCTTTTTAAGACTCTAAAAGCCAAAAATACAGTCATTTTGACTAAAAAATGATTTCCGACCTTTGGTGACCAAATGCAGTTCTTTTGACTAAAAAAGAATTTTTAGACACTTGGAGACCAAAATACAGTCATTTTACCCAAAAAGTTTTTTCAGGCCATTGGAGACAAACTGCAGTTATCTTGCCTAAAACCGTCTTTATAAGACTCTAAAAAACAAAATTCAGTCATTTTGACTAAAAAATGTTTTCAGACCTTTGGTGAACAAAATGCAGTTCTTTTGACTAAAAAAGGATTTTTAGACACTTGAAGACAAAAATACAGTCATTGTGACCCACATAGTTTTGTAGGCCATTGGAGACCAAATGCAGTTATCTTGTCTAAAACCGGCTTTTTAAGACTCTAAAAGACAAAAATACAGTCATTTTGACTAAAAAAGGTTTTCAGACCTTTGGTGACCAAATGCAGTTCTTTTGACTAAAAAAGGCTTTATAGACACTTGAAGACCAAAATACAGTCATTGTGACCCACATAGTTTTGTAGGCCATTGGAGACCAAATGCAGTTATCTTGTCTAAAACCTGCTTTATAAGAATCTAAAAGACAAAAATATTCATTTTGACTAAATTTTTTTCAGACCTTTGGTGACCAAATGCAGTTATTTTGACTAAAAAGGCTTTTTAAACAATTGGAGACCAAAATACCGTCATTTTGACCCCAAATATTTTTTCAGGCCATTGGAGACCAAATGCAGTTATCTTGTCTAAAACCGGATTTTTAAGACTCTAAAAGCCAAAAATACAGTCATTTTGACTAAAAAATGATTTCCGACCTTTGGTGACCAAATGCAGTTCTTTTGACTAAAAAAAGGCTTTTTAGACACTTGAAGACCAAAATACAGTCATTGTGACCCACAGTTTTTCAGGCCATTGAAGACAAAATGCAGTTATCTTGTCTAAACCGACTTTTTTAAGAATCTAAAAGACAAAAATAGTCATTTTGACTGAATTTTTTTTCAGACCTTTGGTGACCAAATGCAGTTATTTTGACTAAAAAAGGCTTTTTAGACAATTGGAGACCAAAATACAGTCATTTTGACCAAAAACATTTTTTCAGGCCATTAGTTACCAAATGCAGTTATCGTCTAAAACCGGCTTTTTAAGACTGTAAAAGACAAAAATACAGTTATTTTGACTAAATTTTTTCCAGACCTTTGGTGACAAATGCAGTTATTTTGACTAAAAAAGGCTTTTTAGACAATTGGAGACCAAAATACAGTCATTGTGACCCACAGTTTTTCAGGCCATTGAAGACAAAATGCAGTTATCTTGTCTAAACCGACTTTTTTAAGAATCTAAAAGACAAAAATAGTCATTTTGACTGAATTTTTTTTCAGACCTTTGGTGACCAAATGCAGTTATTTTGACTAAAAAAGGCTTTTTAGACAATTGGAGACCAAAATACAGTCATTTTGACCAAAAACATTTTTTCAGGCCATTAGTTACCAAATGCAGTTATCGTCTAAAACCGGCTTTTTAAGACTGTAAAAGACAAAAATACAGTTATTTTGACTAAATTTTTTTCCAGACCTTTGGTGACAAATGCAGTTATTTTGACTAAAAAAGGCTTTTTAGACAATTGGAGACCAAAATACAGTCATTTTGACCAAAAATTTTTTTTCAGGCCATTGGAGACCAAATGCAGTTATCTTGTCTAAAACCGACTTTTTAAGACTAAAAGACGAAAATACAGTCATTTTGACTTAAATATAGAGACCAAAATACAGTCATTTTGACCCAAAACATTTTTTCAGGCCATTGGAGACAAAATGCAGATTTCTTGTCTAAAACCGGCTTTTTAAGACTGTAAAAGACAAAAATACAGTCATTTAGACAAAAAACAATTTTCAGACCTTTGGTGACCAAATGCAGCTATTTTGACTATAAAAGGCTTTTTTCATACTTGGAGACCAAAACAGAGTCATTTTGACTAAAAAATAAAATTTCAGGCCATTGGAGACCAAATGCAGTTATCGTGTCTAATACAAGCGTTTTAAGACTTTAAAAGACAAAAATACAGTCATTTTGACTAAAAGTTTTTTCACACCTTTGGTGATCAAATAAAGTTATTTTGACTAAAAAAGGCTTTTTAGACACTTGGAGACCAAAATAGAGTCATTTTGACCAAAAATATTTTTTCAGGCCATTGGTTACTAAATGCAGTTATCGTCTAAAACCGGCTTTTTAAGACTGTAAAAGACAAAAATACAGTTATTTTGACTAAATTTTTTTCCAGACCTTTGGTGACCAAATGCAGTTATTTTGACTAAAAAAGGCTTTTTAGACAATTGGAGACCAAAATACAGTCATTTTACCCAAAAAGTTTTTTCAGGCCATTGGAGACAAACTGCAGTTATCTTGCCTAAAACCGTCTTTATAAGACTCTAAAAAAACAAAATTCAGTCATTTTGACTAAAAAATGTTTTCAGACCTTTGGTGAACAAAATGCAGTTCTTTTGACTAAAAAAGGATTTTTAGACACTTGAAGACCAAAATACAGTCATTGTGACCCACATAGTTTTGTAGGCCATTGGAGACCAAATGCAGTTATCTTGTCTAAAACCGGCTTTTTAAGACTCTAAAAGACAAAAATACAGTCATTTTGACTAAAAAATGTTTTCAGACCTTTGGTGACCAAATGCAGTTCTTTTGACTAAAAAAGGCTTTTAAGACACTTGAAGACCAAAATACAGTCATTGTGACCCACATAGTTTTGTAGGCCATTGGAGACCACATGCAGTTATCTTGTCTAAAACCGGCTTTTTAAGACTAAAAGACAAAAATACAGTCATTTTGACTTAAAAAAAATTTTCAGACCTTTGGTGACCAAATGCAGTTCTTTTGACTAAAAAAAAGGCTTTTTAGACACTTGAAGACCAAAATACAGTCATTGTGACCCACAGTTTTTCAGGCCATTGAAGACAAAATGCAGTTATCTTGTCTAAACCGACTTTTTTAAGAATCTAAAAGACAAAAATAGTCATTTTGACTAAAAAAATTTTCAGACCTTTGGTGACCAAATGCAGTTATTTTGACTAAAAAAGGCTTTTTAGACAATTGGAGACCAAAATACTGAAAGAATATTTTCAGGCCATTAGAGACCAAATGCAGTTATCTTGTCTAAAACCGGCTTTTTAAGACTAAAAGACAAAAATACAGTAATTTTGATTTCAAAAATTTTTTTCAGACCTTTGGTGACCAAATGCAGTAGTTTTGATTAAAAAATATAGAGAGACCAAAATACAGTCATTTTGACCCAAAACATTTTTTTGAGGCCATTGGAGACAAAATGCAGATTTCTTGTCTAAAACCGGCTTTTTAAGACTGTAAAAGACAAAAATACAGTCATTTAGACAAAAAAACAATTTTCAGACCTTTGGTGACCAAATGCAGCTATTTTGACTAAAAACGGCTTTTTTGATACTTGGAGACTAAAACAGGCCATTGGAGACCAAATGCAGTTATCTTGTCTAAAACCGGCTTTTTAAGACTAAAAGACAAAAATACAGTCATTTTGACTTAAAAAACAATTTTCAGACCTTTGGTGACCAAATGCAGCTATTTTGCCAAAAAAACGGCTTTTTTGATACTTGGAGACTAAAACAGAGTCATTTTGACCAAAAAATAAAATTTCAGGATATTGGAGAGCAAATGCAGATATCGTGTCTAATTCAAGCGTTTTAAGACTTTAAAAGACAAAAATACAGTCATTTTGACTAAAAGTTTTTTCACACCTTTGGTGATCAAATAAAGTTATTTTGACTAAAAAAGGCTTTTTAGACACTTGGAGACCAAAATAGAGTCATTTTGACCAAAAACATTTTTTCAGGCCATTAGTTACCAAATGCAGTTATCGTCTAAAACCGGCTTTTTAAGACTGTAAAAGACAAAAATACAGTTATTTTGACTAAATTTTTTTCCAGACCTTTGGTGACCAAATGCAGTTATTTTGACTAAAAAAGGCTTTTTAGACAATTGGAGACCAAAATACAGTCATTTTGACCAAAAAATTTTTTTCAGGCCATTGGAGATCAAATGCAGTTATCTTGTCTAAAACCGACTTTTTAAGACTAAAAGACAAAAAAACATTAATTTTGACTTAAAATTTTTTTTCCAGACCTTTGGTGACCAAATGCAGTTATTTTGACTAAAAAATATAGAGAGACCAAAATACAGTCATTTTGACCCAAAACATTTTTTCAGGCCATTGGAGACAAAATGCAGATTTCTTGTCTAAAACCGGCTTTTTAAGACTGTAAAAGACAAAAATACAGTCATTTAGACAAAAAACAATTTTCAGACCTTTGGTGACCAAATGCAGCTATTTTGACTATAAAAGGCTTTTTTCATACTTGGAGACCAAAACAGAGTCATTTTGACTAAAAAATAAAATTTCAGGCCATTGGAGAGCAAATGCAGTTATCGTGTCTAATACAAGCGTTTTAAGACTTTAAAAGACAAAAATACAGTCATTTTGACTAAAAGTTTTTTCACACCTTTGGTGATCAAATAAAGTTATTTTGACTAAAAAAGGCTTTTTAGACACTTGGAGACCAAAATAGAGTCATTTTGACCAAAAATATTTTTTCAGGCCATTGGTTACTAAATGCAGTTATCGTCTAAAACCGGCTTTTTAAGACTGTAAAAGACAAAAATACAGTTATTTTGACTAAATTTTTTTCCAGACCTTTGGTGACCAAATGCAGTTATTTTGACTAAAAAAGGCTTTTTAGACAATTGGAGACCAAAATACAGTCATTTTACCCAAAAAGTTTTTTCAGGCCATTGGAGACAAACTGCAGTTATCTTGCCTAAAACCGTCTTTATAAGACTCTAAAAAAACAAAATTCAGTCATTTTGACTAAAAAATGTTTTCAGACCTTTGGTGAACAAAATGCAGTTCTTTTGACTAAAAAAGGATTTTTAGACACTTGAAGACCAAAATACAGTCATTGTGACCCACATAGTTTTGTAGGCCATTGGAGACCAAATGCAGTTATCTTGTCTAAAACCGGCTTTTTAAGACTCTAAAAGACAAAAATACAGTCATTTTGACTAAAAAATGTTTTCAGACCTTTGGTGACCAAATGCAGTTCTTTTGACTAAAAAAGGCTTTTAAGACACTTGAAGACCAAAATACAGTCATTGTGACCCACATAGTTTTGTAGGCCATTGGAGACCACATGCAGTTATCTTGTCTAAAACCGGCTTTTTAAGACTAAAAGACAAAAATACAGTCATTTTGACTTAAAAAAAATTTTCAGACCTTTGGTGACCAAATGCAGTTCTTTTGACTAAAAAAAAGGCTTTTTAGACACTTGAAGACCAAAATACAGTCATTGTGACCCACAGTTTTTCAGGCCATTGAAGACAAAATGCAGTTATCTTGTCTAAACCGACTTTTTTAAGAATCTAAAAGACAAAAATAGTCATTTTGACTAAAAAAATTTTCAGACCTTTGGTGACCAAATGCAGTTATTTTGACTAAAAAAGGCTTTTTAGACAATTGGAGACCAAAATACTGAAAGAATATTTTCAGGCCATTAGAGACCAAATGTAGTTATCTTGTCTAAAACCGGCTTTTTAAGACTAAAAGACAAAAATACAGTAATTTTGATTTCAAAAATTTTTTTCAGACCTTTGGTGACCAAATGCAGTAGTTTTGATTAAAAAATATAGAGAGACCAAAATACAGTCATTTTGACCCAAAACATTTTTTTGAGGCCATTGGAGACAAAATGCAGATTTCTTGTCTAAAACCGGCTTTTTAAGACTGTAAAAGACAAAAATACAGTCATTTAGACAAAAAAACAATTTTCAGACCTTTGGTGACCAAATGCAGCTATTTTGACTAAAAACGGCTTTTTTGATACTTGGAGACTAAAACAGGCCATTGGAGACCAAATGCAGTTATCTTGTCTAAAACCGGCTTTTTAAGACTAAAAGACAAAAATACAGTCATTTTGACTTAAAAAACAATTTTCAGACCTTTGGTGACCAAATGCAGCTATTTTGCCAAAAAAACGGCTTTTTTGATACTTGGAGACTAAAACAGAGTCATTTTGACCAAAAAATAAAATTTCAGGATATTGGAGAGCAAATGCAGATATCGTGTCTAATTCAAGCGTTTTAAGACTTTAAAAGACAAAAATACAGTCATTTTGACTAAAAGTTTTTTCACACCTTTGGTGATCAAATAAAGTTATTTTGACTAAAAAAGGCTTTTTAGACACTTGGAGACCAAAATAGAGTCATTTTGACCAAAAACATTTTTTCAGGCCATTAGTTACCAAATGCAGTTATCGTCTAAAACCGGCTTTTTAAGACTGTAAAAGACAAAAATACAGTTATTTTGACTAAATTTTTTTCCAGACCTTTGGTGACCAAATGCAGTTATTTTGACTAAAAAAGGCTTTTTAGACAATTGGAGACCAAAATACAGTCATTTTGACCAAAAATTTTTTTTCAGGCCATTGGAGATCAAATGCAGTTATCTTGTCTAAAACCGACTTTTTAAGACTAAAAGACAAAAAAACATTAATTTTGACTTAAAATTTTTTTTCCAGACCTTTGGTGACCAAATGCAGTTATTTTGACTAAAAAATATAGAGAGACCAAAATACAGTCATTTTGACCCAAAACATTTTTTCAGGCCATTGGAGACAAAATGCAGATTTCTTGTCTAAAACCGGCTTTTTAAGACTGTAAAAGACAAAAATACAGTCATTTAGACAAAAAAACAATTTTCAGACCTTTGGTGACCAAATGCAGCTATTTTGACTATAAAAGGCTTTTTTCATACTTGGAGACCAAAACAGAGTCATTTTGACCAAAAAAATAAAATTTCAGGCCATTGGAGAGCAAATGCAGTTATCGTGTCTAATACAAGCGTTTTAAGACTTTAAAAGACAAAAATACAGTTATTTTGACTAAATTTTTTTCCAGACCTTTGGTGACCAAATGCAGTTATTTTGACTAAAAAAGGCTTTTTAGACAATTGGAGACCAAAATACAGTCATTTTGACCCCAAAATTTTTTTCAGGCCATTGGAGACCATATGCAGTTATCTTGTCTAAAACCGGCTTTTTAAGACTAAAAGACAAAAATACAGTCATTTTGACTTAAAAAAAATTTCAGACCTTTGGTGACCAAATGCAGTTATTTTGACTAAAAAAGGCTTTTTAGACACTTGAAGAACAAAATACAGTCATTTTGACCCAAATAGTTTTTTCAGGCCATTGAAGACAAAATGCAGTTATTTTGTCTAAACCGGCTTTATAAGAATCTAAAAGACAAAAATATTCATTTTGACTAAATTTTTTTTCAGACCTTTGGTGACCAAATGCAGTTATTTTCACTAAAAAGGCTTTTTAAACAATTGGAGACACAAATACAGTCATTTTACCCAAAAAGTTTTTTCAGGCCATTGGAGTCAAACTGCAAATATCTTCCCTAAAACCGGCTTTTTAAGACTCTAAAAGCCAAAAATACAGTCATTTTGACTAAAAAATGATTTCCGACCTTTGGTGACCAAATGCAGTTCTTTTGACTAAAAAAGAATTTTTAGACACTTGGAGACCAAAATACAGTCATTTTACCCAAAAAGTTTTTTCAGGCCATTGGAGACAAACTGCAGTTATCTTGCCTAAAACCGTCTTTATAAGACTCTAAAAAACAAAATTCAGTCATTTTGACTAAAAAATGTTTTCAGACCTTTGGTGAACAAAATGCAGTTCTTTTGACTAAAAAAGGATTTTTAGACACTTGAAGACAAAAATACAGTCATTGTGACCCACATAGTTTTGTAGGCCATTGGAGACCAAATGCAGTTATCTTGTCTAAAACCGGCTTTTTAAGACTCTAAAAGACAAAAATACAGTCATTTTGACTAAAAAAGGTTTTCAGACCTTTGGTGACCAAATGCAGTTCTTTTGACTAAAAAAGGCTTTATAGACACTTGAAGACCAAAATACAGTCATTGTGACCCACATAGTTTTGTAGGCCATTGGAGACCAAATGCAGTTATCTTGTCTAAAACCGGCTTTATAAGAATCTAAAAGACAAAAATATTCATTTTGACTAAATTTTTTTCAGACCTTTGGTGACCAAATGCAGTTATTTTGACTAAAAAGGCTTTTTAAACAATTGGAGACCAAAATACCGTCATTTTGACCCCAAATATTTTTTCAGGCCATTGGAGACCAAATGCAGTTATCTTGTCTAAAACCGGATTTTTAAGACTCTAAAAGCCAAAAATACAGTCATTTTGACTAAAAAATGATTTCCGACCTTTGGTGACCAAATGCAGTTCTTTTGACTAAAAAAAGGCTTTTTAGACACTTGAAGACCAAAATACAGTCATTGTGACCCACAGTTTTTCAGGCCATTGAAGACAAAATGCAGTTATCTTGTCTAAACCGACTTTTTTAAGAATCTAAAAGACAAAAATAGTCATTTTGACTGAATTTTTTTTCAGACCTTTGGTGACCAAATGCAGTTATTTTGACTAAAAAAGGCTTTTTAGACAATTGGAGACCAAAATACAGTCATTTTGACCAAAAACATTTTTTCAGGCCATTAGTTACCAAATGCAGTTATCGTCTAAAACCGGCTTTTTAAGACTGTAAAAGACAAAAATACAGTTATTTTGACTAAATTTTTTCCAGACCTTTGGTGACAAATGCAGTTATTTTGACTAAAAAAGGCTTTTTAGACAATTGGAGACCAAAATACAGTCATTGTGACCCACAGTTTTTCAGGCCATTGAAGACAAAATGCAGTTATCTTGTCTAAACCGACTTTTTTAAGAATCTAAAAGACAAAAATAGTCATTTTGACTGAATTTTTTTTCAGACCTTTGGTGACCAAATGCAGTTATTTTGACTAAAAAAGGCTTTTTAGACAATTGGAGACCAAAATACAGTCATTTTGACCAAAAACATTTTTTCAGGCCATTAGTTACCAAATGCAGTTATCGTCTAAAACCGGCTTTTTAAGACTGTAAAAGACAAAAATACAGTTATTTTGACTAAATTTTTTTCCAGACCTTTGGTGACAAATGCAGTTATTTTGACTAAAAAAGGCTTTTTAGACAATTGGAGACCAAAATACAGTCATTTTGACCAAAAATTTTTTTTCAGGCCATTGGAGACCAAATGCAGTTATCTTGTCTAAAACCGACTTTTTAAGACTAAAAGACGAAAATACAGTCATTTTGACTTAAATATAGAGACCAAAATACAGTCATTTTGACCCAAAACATTTTTTCAGGCCATTGGAGACAAAATGCAGATTTCTTGTCTAAAACCGGCTTTTTAAGACTGTAAAAGACAAAAATACAGTCATTTAGACAAAAAACAATTTTCAGACCTTTGGTGACCAAATGCAGCTATTTTGACTATAAAAGGCTTTTTTCATACTTGGAGACCAAAACAGAGTCATTTTGACTAAAAAATAAAATTTCAGGCCATTGGAGAGCAAATGCAGTTATCGTGTCTAATACAAGCGTTTTAAGACTTTAAAAGACAAAAATACAGTCATTTTGACTAAAAGTTTTTTCACACCTTTGGTGATCAAATAAAGTTATTTTGACTAAAAAAGGCTTTTTAGACACTTGGAGACCAAAATAGAGTCATTTTGACCAAAAATATTTTTTCAGGCCATTGGTTACTAAATGCAGTTATCGTCTAAAACCGGCTTTTTAAGACTGTAAAAGACAAAAATACAGTTATTTTGACTAAATTTTTTTCCAGACCTTTGGTGACCAAATGCAGTTATTTTGACTAAAAAAGGCTTTTTAGACAATTGGAGACCAAAATACAGTCATTTTACCCAAAAAGTTTTTTCAGGCCATTGGAGACAAACTGCAGTTATCTTGCCTAAAACCGTCTTTATAAGACTCTAAAAAAACAAAATTCAGTCATTTTGACTAAAAAATGTTTTCAGACCTTTGGTGAACAAAATGCAGTTCTTTTGACTAAAAAAGGATTTTTAGACACTTGAAGACCAAAATACAGTCATTGTGACCCACATAGTTTTGTAGGCCATTGGAGACCAAATGCAGTTATCTTGTCTAAAACCGGCTTTTTAAGACTCTAAAAGACAAAAATACAGTCATTTTGACTAAAAAATGTTTTCAGACCTTTGGTGACCAAATGCAGTTCTTTTGACTAAAAAAGGCTTTTAAGACACTTGAAGACCAAAATACAGTCATTGTGACCCACATAGTTTTGTAGGCCATTGGAGACCACATGCAGTTATCTTGTCTAAAACCGGCTTTTTAAGACTAAAAGACAAAAATACAGTCATTTTGACTTAAAAAAAATTTTCAGACCTTTGGTGACCAAATGCAGTTCTTTTGACTAAAAAAAAGGCTTTTTAGACACTTGAAGACCAAAATACAGTCATTGTGACCCACAGTTTTTCAGGCCATTGAAGACAAAATGCAGTTATCTTGTCTAAACCGACTTTTTTAAGAATCTAAAAGACAAAAATAGTCATTTTGACTAAAAAAATTTTCAGACCTTTGGTGACCAAATGCAGTTATTTTGACTAAAAAAGGCTTTTTAGACAATTGGAGACCAAAATACTGAAAGAATATTTTCAGGCCATTAGAGACCAAATGCAGTTATCTTGTCTAAAACCAGCTTTTTAAGACTAAAAGACAAAAATACAGTAATTTTGATTTCAAAAATTTTTTTCAGACCTTTGGTGACCAAATGCAGTAGTTTTGATTAAAAAATATAGAGAGACCAAAATACAGTCATTTTGACCCAAAACATTTTTTTGAGGCCATTGGAGACAAAATGCAGATTTCTTGTCTAAAACCGGCTTTTTAAGACTGTAAAAGACAAAAATACAGTCATTTAGACAAAAAAACAATTTTCAGACCTTTGGTGACCAAATGCAGCTATTTTGACTAAAAACGGCTTTTTTGATACTTGGAGACTAAAACAGGCCATTGGAGACCAAATGCAGTTATCTTGTCTAAAACCGGCTTTTTAAGACTAAAAGACAAAAATACAGTCATTTTGACTTAAAAAACAATTTTCAGACCTTTGGTGACCAAATGCAGCTATTTTGCCAAAAAAACGGCTTTTTTGATACTTGGAGACTAAAACAGAGTCATTTTGACCAAAAAATAAAATTTCAGGATATTGGAGAGCAAATGCAGATATCGTGTCTAATTCAAGCGTTTTAAGACTTTAAAAGACAAAAATACAGTCATTTTGACTAAAAGTTTTTTCACACCTTTGGTGATCAAATAAAGTTATTTTGACTAAAAAAGGCTTTTTAGACACTTGGAGACCAAAATAGAGTCATTTTGACCAAAAACATTTTTTCAGGCCATTAGTTACCAAATGCAGTTATCGTCTAAAACCGGCTTTTTAAGACTGTAAAAGACAAAAATACAGTTATTTTGACTAAATTTTTTTCCAGACCTTTGGTGACCAAATGCAGTTATTTTGACTAAAAAAGGCTTTTTAGACAATTGGAGACCAAAATACAGTCATTTTGACCAAAAATTTTTTTTCAGGCCATTGGAGATCAAATGCAGTTATCTTGTCTAAAACCGACTTTTTAAGACTAAAAGACAAAAAAACATTAATTTTGACTTAAAATTTTTTTTCCAGACCTTTGGTGACCAAATGCAGTTATTTTGACTAAAAAATATAGAGAGACCAAAATACAGTCATTTTGACCCAAAACATTTTTTCAGGCCATTGGAGACAAAATGCAGATTTCTTGTCTAAAACCGGCTTTTTAAGACTGTAAAAGACAAAAATACAGTCATTTAGACAAAAAAACAATTTTCAGACCTTTGGTGACCAAATGCAGCTATTTTGACTATAAAAGGCTTTTTTCATACTTGGAGACCAAAACAGAGTCATTTTGACCAAAAAAATATAATTTCAGGCCATTGGAGAGCAAATGCAGTTATCGTGTCTAATACAAGCGTTTTAAGACTTTAAAAGACAAAAATACAGTTATTTTGACTAAATTTTTTTCCAGACCTTTGGTGACCAAATGCAGTTATTTTGACTAAAAAAGGCTTTTTAGACAATTGGAGACCAAAATACAGTCATTTTGACCCCAAAATTTTTTTCAGGCCATTGGAGACCATATGCAGTTATCTTGTCTAAAACCGGCTTTTTAAGACTAAAAGACAAAAATACAGTCATTTTGACTTAAAAAAAATTTCAGACCTTTGGTGACCAAATGCAGTTATTTTGACTAAAAAAGGCTTTTTAGACACTTGAAGAACAAAATACAGTCATTTTGACCCAAATAGTTTTTTCAGGCCATTGAAGACAAAATGCAGTTATTTTGTCTAAACCGGCTTTATAAGAATCTAAAAGACAAAAATATTCATTTTGACTAAATTTTTTTTCAGACCTTTGGTGACCAAATGCAGTTATTTTCACTAAAAAGGCTTTTTAAACAATTGGAGACACAAATACAGTCATTTTACCCAAAAAGTTTTTTCAGGCCATTGGAGTCAAACTGCAAATATCTTCCCTAAAACCGGCTTTTTAAGACTCTAAAAGCCAAAAATACAGTCATTTTGACTAAAAAATGATTTCCGACCTTTGGTGACCAAATGCAGTTCTTTTGACTAAAAAAGAATTTTTAGACACTTGGAGACCAAAATACAGTCATTTTACCCAAAAAGTTTTTTCAGGCCATTGGAGACAAACTGCAGTTATCTTGCCTAAAACCGTCTTTATAAGACTCTAAAAAACAAAATTCAGTCATTTTGACTAAAAAATGTTTTCAGACCTTTGGTGAACAAAATGCAGTTCTTTTGACTAAAAAAGGATTTTTAGACACTTGAAGACCAAAATACAGTCATTGTGACCCACATAGTTTTGTAGGCCATTGGAGACCAAATGCAGTTATCTTGTCTAAAACCGGCTTTTTAAGACTCTAAAAGACAAAAATACAGTCATTTTGACTAAAAAAGGTTTTCAGACCTTTGGTGACCAAATGCAGTTCTTTTGACTAAAAAAGGCTTTATAGACACTTGAAGACCAAAATACAGTCATTGTGACCCACATAGTTTTGTAGGCCATTGGAGACCAAATGCAGTTATCTTGTCTAAAACCGGCTTTATAAGAATCTAAAAGACAAAAATATTCATTTTGACTAAATTTTTTTCAGACCTTTGGTGACCAAATGCAGTTATTTTGACTAAAAAGGCTTTTTAAACAATTGGAGACCAAAATACCGTCATTTTGACCCCAAATATTTTTTCAGGCCATTGGAGACCAAATGCAGTTATCTTGTCTAAAACCGGATTTTTAAGACTCTAAAAGCCAAAAATACAGTCATTTTGACTAAAAAATGATTTCCGACCTTTGGTGACCAAATGCAGTTCTTTTGACTAAAAAAAGGCTTTTTAGACACTTGAAGACCAAAATACAGTCATTGTGACCCACAGTTTTTCAGGCCATTGAAGACAAAATGCAGTTATCTTGTCTAAACCGACTTTTTTAAGAATCTAAAAGACAAAAATAGTCATTTTGACTGAATTTTTTTTCAGACCTTTGGTGACCAAATGCAGTTATTTTGACTAAAAAAGGCTTTTTAGACAATTGGAGACCAAAATACAGTCATTTTGACCAAAAACATTTTTTCAGGCCATTAGTTACCAAATGCAGTTATCGTCTAAAACCGGCTTTTTAAGACTGTAAAAGACAAAAATACAGTTATTTTGACTAAATTTTTTCCAGACCTTTGGTGACAAATGCAGTTATTTTGACTAAAAAAGGCTTTTTAGACAATTGGAGACCAAAATACAGTCATTTTGACCAAAATTTTTTTCAGGCCATTGGAGACCAAATGCAGTTATCTTGTCTAAAACCGGCTTTTTAAGACTAAAAGACAAAAATACAGTCATTTTGACTTAAAATTTTTTTTTCAGACCTTTGGTGACCAAACGCAGTTATTTTGACTAAAAAATATAGAGACCAAAATACAGTCATTTTGACCCAAAACATTTTTTCAGGCCATTGGAGACAAAATGCAGATTTCTTGTCTAAAACCGGCTTTTTAAGACTGTAAAAGACAAAAATACAGTCATTTAGACAAAAAAACAATTTTCAGACCTTTGGTGACCAAATGCAGCTATTTTGACTATAAAAGGCTTTTTTCATACTTGGAGACCAAAACAGAGTCATTTTGACCAAAAAATAAAATTTCAGGCCATTGGAGAGCAAATGCAGTTATCGTGTCTAATACAAGCGTTTTAAGACTTTAAAAGACAAAAATACAGTTATTTTGACTAAATTTTTTTCCAGACCTTTGGTGACCAAATGCAGTTATTTTGACTAAAAAAGGCTTTTTAGACAATTGGAGACCAAAATACAGTCATTTTGACCCCAAATTTTTTTTCAGGCCATTGGAGACCAAATGCAGTTATCTTGTCTAAAACCGGCTTTTTAAGACTAAAAGACAAAAATACAGTCATTTTGACTTAAAAAAAATTTCAGACCTTTGGTGACCAAATGCAGTTATTTTGACTAAAAAAGGCTTTTTAGACACTTGAAGAACAAAATACAGTCATTTTGACCCAAATAGTTTTTTCAGGCCATTGAAGACAAAATGCAGTTATTTTGTCTAAACCGGCTTTATAAGAATCTAAAAGACAAAAATATTCATTTTGACTAAATTTTTTTTCAGACCTTTGGTGACCAAATGCAGTTATTTTCACTAAAAAGGCTTTTTAAACAATTGGAGACACAAATACAGTCATTTTACCCAAAAAGTTTTTTCAGGCCATTGGAGTCAAACTGCAGTTATCTTCCCTAAAACCGGCTTTTTAAGACTCTAAAAGCCAAAAATACAGTCATTTTGACTAAAAAATGATTTCCGACCTTTGGTGACCAAATGCAGTTCTTTTGACTAAAAAAGAATTTTTAGACGCTTGGAGACCAAAATACAGTCATTTTACCCAAAAAGTTTTTTCAGGCCATTGGAGACAAACAGCAGTTATCTTGCCTAAAACCGTCTTTATAAGACTCTAAAAAACAAAATTCAGTCATTTTGACTAAAAAATGTTTTCAGACCTTTGGTGAACAAAATGCAGTTCTTTTGACTAAAAAAGGATTTTTAGACACTTGAAGACCAAAATACAGTCATTGTGACCCACATAGTTTTGTAGGCCATTGGAGACCAAATGCAGTTATCTTGTCTAAAACCGGCTTTTTAAGACTCTAAAAGACAAAAATACAGTCATTTTGACTAAAAAAGGTTTTCAGACCTTTGGTGACCAAATGCAGTTCTTTTGACTAAAAAAGGCTTTATAGACACTTGAAGACCAAAATACAGTCATTGTGACCCACATAGTTTTGTAGGCCATTGGAGACCAAATGCAGTTATCTTGTCTAAAACCGGCTTTATAAGAATCTAAAAGACAAAAATATTCATTTTGACTAAATTTTTTTCAGACCTTTGGTGACCAAATGCAGTTATTTTGACTAAAAAGGCTTTTTAAACAATTGGAGACCAAAATACCGTCATTTTGACCCCAAATATTTTTTCAGGCCATTGGAGACCAAATGCAGTTATCTTGTCTAAAACCGGATTTTTAAGACTCTAAAAGCCAAAAATACAGTCATTTTGATTAAAAAATGATTTCCGACCTTTGGTGACCAAATGCAGTTCTTTTGACTAAAAAAAGGCTTTTTAGACACTTGAAGACCAAAATACAGTCATTGTGACCCACAGTTTTTCAGGCCATTGAAGACAAAATGCAGTTATCTTGTCTAAACCGACTTTTTTAAGAATCTAAAAGACAAAAATAGTCATTTTGACTGAATTTTTTTTCAGAGCTTTGGTGACCAAATGCAGTTATTTTGACTAAAAAAGGCATTTTAGACAATTGGAGACCAAAATACAGTCATTTTGACCAAAAACATTTTTTCAGGCCATTAGTTACCAAATGCAGTTATCGTCTAAAACCGGCTTTTTAAGACTGTAAAAGACAAAAATACAGTTATTTTGACTAAATTTTTTCCAGACCTTTGGTGACAAATGCAGTTATTTTGACTAAAAAAGGCTTTTTAGACAATTGGAGACCAAAATACAGTCATTTTGACCAAAATTTTTTTTCAGGCCATTGGAGACCAAATGCAGTTATCTTGTCTAAAACCGGCTTTTAAGACTAAAAGACAAAAATACAGTCATTTTGACTTAAAAAATTTTTTTCAGACCTTTGGTGACCAAACGCAGTTATTTTGACTAAAAAATATAGAGACCAAAATACAGTCATTTTGACCCAAAACATTTTTTCAGGCCATTGGAGACAAAATGCAGATTTCTTGTCTAAAACCGGCTTTTTAAGACTGTAAAAGACAAAAATACAGTCATTTAGACAAAAAAACAATTTTCAGACCTTTGGTGACCAAATGCAGCTATTTTGACTATAAAAGGCTTTTTTCATACTTGGAGACCAAAACAGAGTCATTTTGACCAAAAAATAAAATTTCAGGCCATTGGAGAGCAAATGCAGTTATCGTGTCTAATACAAGCGTTTTAAGACTTTAAAAGACAAAAATACAGTTATTTTGACTAAATTTTTTTCCAGACCTTTGGTGACCAAATGCAGTTATTTTGACTAAAAAAGGCTTTTTAGACAATTGGAGACCAAAATACAGTCATTTTGACCCCAAATTTTTTTTCAGGCCATTGGAGACCAAATGCAGTTATCTTGTCTAAAACCGGCTTTTTAAGACTAAAAGACAAAAATACAGTCATTTTGACTTAAAAAAAATTTCAGACCTTTGGTGACCAAATGCAGTTATTTTGACTAAAAAAGGCTTTTTAGACACTTGAAGAACAAAATACAGTCATTTTGACCCAAATAGTTTTTTCAGGCCATTGAAGACAAAATGCAGTTATTTTGTCTAAACCGGCTTTATAAGAATCTAAAAGACAAAAATATTCATTTTGACTAAATTTTTTTCAGACCTTTGGTGACCAAATGCAGTTATTTTCACTAAAAAGGCTTTTTAAACAATTGGAGACACAAATACAGTCATTTTACCCAAAAAGTTTTTTCAGGCCATTGGAGTCAAACTGCAGTTATCTTCCCTAAAACCGGCTTTTTAAGACTCTAAAAGCCAAAAATACAGTCATTTTGACTAAAAAATGATTTCCGACCTTTGGTGACCAAATGCAGTTCTTTTGACTAAAAAAGAATTTTTAGACACTTGGAGACCAAAATACAGTCATTTTACCCAAAAAGTTTTTTCAGGCCATTGGAGACAAACTGCAGTTATCTTGCCTAAAACCGTCTTTATAAGACTCTAAAAAACAAAATTCAGTCATTTTGACTAAAAAATGTTTTCAGACCTTTGGTGAACAAAATGCAGTTCTTTTGACTAAAAAAGGATTTTTAGACACTTGAAGACCAAAATACAGTCATTGTGACCCACATAGTTTTGTAGGCCATTGGAGACCAAATGCAGTTATCTTGTCTAAAACCGGCTTTTTAAGACTCTAAAAGACAAAAATACAGTCATTTTGACTAAAAAAGGTTTTCAGACCTTTGGTGACCAAATGCAGTTCTTTTGACTAAAAAAGGCTTTATAGACACTTGAAGACCAAAATACAGTCATTGTGACCCACATAGTTTTGTAGGCCATTGGAGACCAAATGCAGTTATCTTGTCTAAAACCGGCTTTATAAGAATCTAAAAGACAAAAATATTCATTTTGACTAAATTTTTTTCAGACCTTTGGTGACCAAATGCAGTTATTTTGACTAAAAAGGCTTTTTAAACAATTGGAGACCAAAATACCGTCATTTTGACCCCAAAT